>NC_044308.2:38378517-38678517 GCF_007474595.2 Lynx canadensis | reverse complement strand
CTGAAGTGGGACCAAGAAAGAGAATAATTAAAATGAAGGTTTCATTATTGTTTTTTGAAAGGGTCTCGGCGGACAGAGGGGTCTAATTGGCAGACAAGACACATGAAGGGCATTTGCTCATTCTCGGAGTGACTGTTCTGAAGATGGATGTGCAGAAAGCACTAGTCTCTGGGCCCTCTTTCCTACCTCCCCAGGGTCTTTCCAAACAGATGGGAGAACAGGAAAATACCAGGGGGCCGGGATCCTGGGTACACCGACGCCCATCACAAGAAATGGTGAAATCTCTCAAATTCCCTTGGCATGCAGAGGTGGAGTGACCACGGCTGCCATTGCCATCATCGTTATGGCTGCTGTTGTTAACATTTATCCAACATTGTACTCAGCACAGCGCAGAGCATAACTCAGGATGCAGCCCCGGCTTTGGAAATAAACATCCAGGCTCCCTACTGGATTGCTGCCCCAGCAGGGCACCCAGGCTTCAGCAATTCTGGATCACTCCATCCTCCACTCCCCTGACGCTGCCTCTTGGTTTTCCTTGAGCCATTTCGCGTCTCCTGGAAACAGCCTAGCGTTCTGAAGCCCCGACCGGGTTGCTTGGCCCTCAACTGGCCTCTCTGGCCAAAGTCAGGGCTCCCAGAACAGGGCTGAAAGTGGAAGCTGGCGTGGGCAAGCTGATCTGAGAGGGAACGAACGCAGGCAGGGAAAGCGTGAAGCCAAGAAAGCATGGCGTTTCTCACGACTGGCGTGAGAGTCAGATTCAGTACTTTGCCTAACGTCACCCGCCACCCCCGCTGCTCCAGGCCCCTCGTTTCTCTTACCACTTCATTCTGCAATCTTGCACTTTAGAAATCCACGTGTACTCTTTAACAATCAAGACCCACACCACACCAAATTTTATCCGTATGCGTCTTTGGAACACGAAAGCCTTGACAAGTGTCCATGGCCATCTAAGAAATGTATAAATATTATCTGTACACATTAGTTCCTCAAGCAAAGTCCCACTTCCCACTGCCAAATGTTATTTTTTATAGCAGCTCTGCAAGATGAGTGAAGGCGTATATTTTACCAGTAAGCCACTTTTTATAGTGTGGGGGGGGAAAAAAAGCCCCAAACATTTTTATTGCTTTTTAACCAACAGGATATCTGAATGCAAATGAATGAATCACCTTTGCGATGATTGGCTGCTAGAGTTTCCTTGTCATACACAGAGCAGGCTCAGTGGATGTGACTTGTATCCTCATGAGTCCAGGGAAAGAAAAAAGACTGACTGCTACCAGTGAATTATGAGATTTGTCTTTATCAGTGAAAATAAGGTCATAACTGAGCCCAGCTACCGCCTATTATATGTGTGTTCCATCTACTTTTCTGTATAATGTGATCTAGTGTGCCAGGGTGAGCCGGACCAGCCCAGTGTATAAATTAGCCATTTTAAAAAGCTGCATTAAATCTTTAAGGCCACCAGGGTACCTTTTAATGCATTGATGCCACTCTTCAATAGACGCTCGTGTTCTTTACTTCTGACCTACATTTCGATGACGATCTGATGGAAAAAGGTACTGGAAGGACTCTCCTAAGTGTCTCTGAAACTAGAGAGAAAAACTAATATGTCGAAACACAAGTGTGGATCCCCGTTAAAAGCCAGCCAGTTGTGGACCTGGGTTCCTCGTAGCTACTTCTAAGGAGAACAATTCATTCATTCATTCATTCATTCAGCATTTGTTTACAGAGCAGTTTCTCTGTGCAAAACACCAGGCAGACCTCTGAAGTCCTGGCTCTTCCAAAAGCCAAGGAGAGGGGGTAGGCTTTACACGATGGAAGCTCTTTAGGTGAAGGACGAAGGAAATCACGGGAATTTTCTAAAGCCCTGTTTTAGAAACTCATTTCTGCGTCCCAAACAAGCTGACACTAAATCCTATGAAGAGGGATGTGTTTAATGTGGAGGATCAAAAGAAATAAAAGAGAAGACGCTGCAACTCGCATCCCCTCCGCATCGTCTTTGGCCGGGAACTTGCGCACTCGTCTCCTTGGAGCTACTTCTGGGCAAACAGGTGCGCCAAACACTGCCACACAGAGTAGTCTAGGTCCACTCGGCAGTCTTCTCTTCCAGAACAGCAACAGAGGTAGGGCAGCCCAGCAGCGGGCCGAGGGCTGCGAGGGATAGAGGGATCAAACAGACACTAGTCTCTATCCGCAAAAAGCTCACAACTCATTCACTGAATAAAGGATTATTGGGCGTCTAGTGTGTCTACCTGCTCTGTTTGCCTAGCTGGACTTTTCAGCCATAACCAAATCAGTGGGAAGAAACAACGGAGGGCTTGCGTCCTTGTATATACTTTAAAAATCAGACCCACACACACACCGTCATAAAATTCCACCCACACAAGTCTTCGGATCAGGAAAGCACCGACAAGGGTCGGTGTCTGTCTAACACAAAGAACCCACTCACTCTTTCATTCGATGCATTTTTATTGAAAACGTGCCAGATGTTCTTCTAAGCCCTTGGAGAACAGTGAACTAAACAAGGTGCCTATCCCGGTGGAGGTTACACTGATGGGAGAAGACAGACAATAAATAAACACATGCATGACACGTACGTAGTTTCCCCAGTACAGTAGAGTGGATTCTGGACCCCAGCTGCCTTGGTTTGAGCCCATCTCTGTCAATTACTAGCTGTAGAACCTTAGGGAAGTTATTTAACCTGTGGTGTCTCGGTTTTCTCATCTGTAAAATGCAGATACTGATGACGATGATGATGAGAAGAAGAAGAAGAAAAATACCTAATTCGTAAGGCTGCCGTTAAGGTCAGTCGTGTCAGTCTACGTAAAGTGTTTGGAACAGTACGAGGCGAGTCGTTAGTATCACATGTGAGTGCCAGTAATATAAATTCCCTGCTTGTCAGATAGAGATGAAATGGCACATTAAAAATAAGGATATAGAGATGATGGGGCTGCTATTTGAAATTGGGGGGTCAGAAGGAGGGGACATTTGAACTGAGACCTGAATGAGGCAAGGGCATGAGCCATGTCAGTCACCAGGTAAGGGCACCGGAGGCAGAGAATGACAAGAGCTAAATCCCTGCCGTGGGGCCATGGCTGGGGTGACAAGGAGCAGCGAGACGCTGGAATTGGCCACAGCAGAGGGAGGGAGACAAGTGGTAGGATGTGAGGCTGGTGAGGCGGCCGCGGGCTGGTTTTATCAGGCCCTGTGGGCCATAGTAGAGTCTTTGATATTATTCTAAGAGTAACAAGAAGTGAACAGAGGGTGTTGAGCAAGGGCGTGACAAAATTTATATTTTAAAATCTTCTGTGTATGGTGGTGCCTCAAAAAATTCAAATCAGAATTGGGGCCTCTGGGTGGCTCAGTCAGCTAAGCAGCCGGCTCTTGGCTTTGGCTCAGGTCACGATCTCACGGTTCGTGAGCTCAAGCCCCACATGGGGCGCTGTGTTGACAGTGCGGAGCCTGCTTGGGATTCTCTCCCTCCCTCTCTCTCTGCCCCTCCCGTGCTTGTGTGCTGTTTCTCTCAAAATAAATAAATACACTTGAAAACAAATTCAAACCAGAAATACCATATGATCCATCAGTTCCACTTGTGGGTATGTGTTGAAAAGAATTGAATGCAGGGTCTTGAAGAGACATTTGTATGCCCGTGTTCATAGCAACACTATTCACAATAGCTAAACGGTGGAGGCAACCAAAGGAAGGAAATGCAGACAACACGTTGCAACATTGAAAACATCACATTAAGTGAAACAAGCCAGTCACAAAGACAAAAAAATCCTGTATGATTCCACTTACATGAGGCATCTGGAAGAGTCAGATTTGTAGAAACAGAAAGTAGGCCGGTGGACGCACCAAGGGCTCAAGGGAAGGGGGAATAGAATTATTGTTTAAGGGATACAGAGTTTCAGTTTTGCAAGATGAAAACAGTTCTGGAGGTGGTTGCACAACAATGTGAATGTACTAACTACTGAAATGTATACTTAAAAATGATTACAACAATGAATTTTGTGTACTTAAAAGTGGTTACGAGGATGAATTTTACGTATGTGTATTTTACTGAAATTAAAAAAAAAAATTTTTCTATGGGGCACCTGGGCGGCCCAGTTGGTGAAGCATCCGACTTTGGCTCAGGTCATGATCTCACGGTTTGTGAGTTCGAGCCCCACGTGGGGCTCTGTGCTAACAGCTGGGAGCCTGGAGCCTGCTTCGGATTCTGTGTCTCCCTCTCTCTCTCTGCCCCTCTCCAGCTCATGCTCTGTCTCTCTCTCTCAAAGAAATAAATGAATAAACGTTAAAAAAATTTTTTTTTTTAATCTTCTGTGTGGCAAATAGACCTGGTGGCAAGAAAAAGTGGAAGTGGGGAGGCCCCTGAGATGTTCAGTTAACTGCGGCCTTGTAACAAACCAAGCCAAAACTTGGTGCCATAGAACAATCACCAAGTTATCGTCTCTCTTGGTTCCATGGGTCACTGAGGCTCAGCTGGCTGGATCTTCTGCTCCCGGTGAAATGGATCAGGCTGCTGTCCTATGAGGGCACAACTGGCTGAAATGTCCATGATATTCACTCATATTTCTGGCACCTTTGTTGGCGGGTGGGTAGTGAAAACGCTGGGCTCAGCTGGGACACTGACTGCTGGACCTTTCTCTTACTCGGTACAGTCTCAGGCCTCTCCCTTTCATATGACCTCTCCAAGGGGCCTCGTCACTGAGTCTGTCCAGCAGAGTAGCTGGACTCCTCCCAGGCGGCTCCGGGCTCTCGGAAGTACAAACGCCTTCTTGACGCCCAGGCCAAAAAAACGCAGCGAATCACACGTCCCATGTTCCATTAATTAAAATGAGTCACGAGCCAGCCAGCATTCAATGTTATAGATGCAGACAGGCATGACTCCCAGGAGGCCTGGTTCCCTGGAGACCATCCGTGTAGACTCACTAAGTGGTTGCAGCAATTCAGGTGTGAGAAAACAGAGGCTTAGCCCCGGAAGACAGCAGCGGAGGTGGTGAGAAATGGTTGATTTGGGATATATTTTGAAGGTAGAATCAGTAAGATTTGCTCAAGGCTCAGATATGGGCTCAAAGACACGTTGGGGCGCCTGGGTGGCTCCGTCGGTTAAGCGTCCTACTTCAGTTCAAGTCATGATCTTGACTTCATGAGTTTGAGCCCCACCTCGAGTTCAGTGCTGTCAACAGAGCCTGCTGCGGATCCCCTGTCCCCCTCTCTCTCTCTGCCCCTCCCCCTGCTTGCACTCTCTCTCTCAAAAATAAAACCACCCAGGTGCCCCCTGCCTCTTTTATTTATCACCGTCCCCCCTCCCCCTACTCTGAGTTTCTACTTTCTGATCCGAAAGATGAGGATCATAAAACCTGCTCACCCTTGTATGTGAGACCAGTCCGCCTTGGGTTTGTTACAAATGCAGTGGCCACGGGAAGACCACACAGCCTGAAATCAGGAAGTCTAGTTCCAGCCCCAGGTCCATCTTTGCCTGGCTGTCGGAACCTGGGCAGGTCATGGAACCTCGCTTTGCCTGCTTCCTTGTAAAATCAGGCCATAGTATCTGCATTGCCTGTGCCAAAGGCATTTTTATGAGAATCAGCACAAAAACATGTAAAGCCTTTTTGAAAAGGCATAAAATGGCAAATGGAAGGCATAATTACAGATCCAATATCTAGGCTTGGGGGAAAAAAAAAAAAAAAACAATGACGACAGGGTGGAGTCGGTAAAATCCACCCTTTCTCATGTGACCCAGGGGGGTTCCAGACTTGGCTTAAGGAACAGCCAGGGGAGAATACCATTCAGAAATGCTGTAAAATGTAACCCATAATTGCAAGTCAATCATACACATGGCATGAGAGTTGGTGAGTTATTCATAATAATGGAATACAGATAATAAGCTTATATTTGTCGCACTTCAACTCTCAGGGCAACTGTTTTGTTACTTTTTTTTTTTTTTTTTGTAATACCCTGGAAAACTAAAGGGTGGAAGCAGCAGGTCACATCATGGAAGCAAAGAAACGAGAACCAAGGGAAGAAAGGCCCAAATAAACATCTCTCTTCAAAGGCGAGTGTGTGACATCTGGGGCCACGCCGGGTTCTGGAACCCAAGGTAAAGACGGGAAGACATGTATTCCAATATCCCCAGTGGCCACAGGCCGCCTTTGGGTTTTAAGGTCTCCTCTGAAAGACACCCACACACTAAATAGCCCGGTATTCAATTTATTCTCTGCAGAAGCATAAAAGAACGGGTCTGTGCTGCAAGTATACGAACCCGGGCTCTGAGGGAGTCAGGTGCAGACAGTTTAAGCACCAAACCGGCCCCTTCAGGCAGGAGAGCACATACATACTAAAGGACATGGAAAGCAGTCATCGCCTTTTAAAAAGAGTGTTTCTGTTTTCATTATCATTTAAGGCTGTAGTCAGTATTGAACGATAATAAGAAACTGGCATGGGGAAAAAAAATGCGCCCAAATCACAGGCGTACACAATAAAAATGCTATTATAGACTTTTGTGAATATAAATAGTTTTTAAAATGAGGCTGCTAAGACTGGCATCTCAGAGGCTACCTGAGAAAGAGCCATGTTTATATTCCAACAGCTGCACCAGTCACCAGTCTCGTCCTTCCACCACAAAATGGGCTGGGTAATTCTTCTGGAATGAATATCAGTACAGACTGGTTGTGGGGCAAAGCTGGGAGACGTGGATCGAAGTGGAGAGGACACAAAGGGCAGAGAAAATGGACCTGATGCCCAACAGGGGAATAGCGAAGACGACAAAGGAATAGAAGAATAAAAAGGAATGGGGACTGGCCGACTCTGAATACATCCTCAATTGTACCAAAGTAGAGGCGTGGCTCGATGATGGTGTCTTTGCATTTAGCAACAATCCCAAACACACAGGGTGCCATTTCTTTGCTTTCCCACATTCTGGGGAAGGCATTGCAGTGAGTATTCAGCAGAAACATAATAATGTCACTGCTGGTATTTCCTTTAATTGACTTATCCGCCCCTCCCCCATAAACACATGAACTCAAAGACTTCAAGGAGGCCTAGTCGAAAGGAGGGGCACACTGGAACTCCATCGTGAAGGTCAAAGCTTCATGTGAGCAACAGAAAGTAAGCATAAGAAAGGACTTTCTGGGGGCGCCTGGGTGGCTCAGCCAGTTGGGCGCCTGACTCCAGCTTGGGTCATGATCTCATGGTTCGTGAGTTTGAGCCCCACATCGGGCTCTGTGCTGACAGCTCAGAGCCTGGAGCCTGCTTCGGATTCTGCGTCTCCCTCTCTCTCTGCCCCTTCCCATTCACACTCTGTCTATCTGTCTGTCTCTCTCAAAAATGAAAAAATGTTAAAAAAAATTTTTAAAGAAAAGAAAATGACTTTCTGGGGGGTGCCTGGGTGGCTCAGTTGGTTAAGCGTCTGAGTCTTGATCTCAGCTCAGGTCAGGATCTCACGGCTCATGAGTTCGAGCCCTGTGTCAGACCCTGCACTGTCAGCTTTGGGATTCTGTGTCTCCTCTCTCTGCCCCTCCCCTGCCCAATAAATAAATAAATAAATAAATAAATAAATAAATGAATGAATAAATAAGACTTTTTGACAGTGGGGAGTGGTGAACCCTGGAAACAATCAAAAGAGCTTGGCGAATTTCAGAGGTGGAGATGTGGGCCGGAATAACCACTCCACGTCTTTCAGATCATTCAGATACGAAACACCTACTCAACCGGGCAGGGCTACGTGATAGGTGGTCTGCTGGATCGGAGACTGACGGCCACCCGCTGGAGAAGGCATGAGGGGCTTGGAGGTCTGCCAAGGGTTTCAGGGTCCACAACAGGTCCTCTGTGACCATTGCTGGTGAGCCCGTCCAGCGTGAGTAAAGAGATGAAATGCATGCGAGTGGAAACCACCAACGAGCAGCCGAGAATGTGGCACCGGAGCTGGGTCATCGCATCCAGGGGCCCCATCAGGGCCTCAGAGCAGGACTCCCATCAGTCTGCTCCTCTTGCCACTTCCCAGGGGACTTCCCACCCCATGTGGCTCTTTTAGGCCACGGTACCCCACCCATCCTGGTTTCTGGCTCCAAACCTACGGTCATCCCTCCACCATGATGTTGCTGCTTCTCCTCTTCCCCGTTCACTGCAATCTGGCTGCCACCAAGCCCTCTAAGACTCTCCCCATCTATCCGTTCTCTTCAAGCCCCTCTGGCCTAGCCAAGGTTAAGCCATTTCTCCTCTGTAGGAGCTTCCCCCCTCGCCTCCCTCCTGCTCTCATTTCCTTCTACCTCCAAACCATCCTGGTATCACCTCCAGATTCATCCTCTGATGTACTAGTTGGATCACACCATTCCTCTGCTCAAAAACTTTCCAGGGTCCCCACTGTCCAGGCAACAAAGCCCAAGATTGAGTATCCTGTCATTCAAGTCCCTCCACAGTCCCGCTGTCTTAACCTTTCTCGCCTAGCTCTCCACGGCCCAAGCCACCTTCCATGTTCCCACTGCCACACGTCTGCTTGGTGTTTCCGCTTTCTGCCCTGCTTAGACTCAGTTCAGTCACCAGCTCCACTGCTTGGCCACCACCTGGCCCAAAACAATATTTCCCTTCTCTGAAGGTACATACAATACACTCAGGGTCTCCACCATCCACATGGCTATTTATGGTTCGTTACCTGTGGCATCTCACCTGTTTCACATGACACTGAGCTTTAATTTGATGTTTCATCCCTTCTTTGTGTCTCCACTTCCTGACCAGGGTGAAAGCTCTGTGGTCTGCATGCTCCGTTCAGGTCTCAACTTTCTCGCTGTCCTGACCTAGTGTTCCGGACAGAGGAGGTGCTCACCGATTACTCACCAATTTAAGCGGGGAAAGCCTTAAGAACATTCTCCCCGTGGAGGTCTGGAAAGTTAGCAATCTGTTCTGGAAAATACAGAAAAGGACTGCTTCCCGGGCACCTGGGTGGTTCAGTCAGTTAAGCACGCGTCTCTTGATTTCGGCTCAGGTCATGATCTCACTGTTCATGAGATCGAGCCCCGAGTCGCGCTTTGCGCTGACGGCCCAGTAAATAAATAAATAAATAAACATTAAAAAAAAAAGGACCACTTCCCCAAAAGACTCCAGCCCTAGATGAGGCAACACTCCCTCTGACCCACTTCCTCTCACCTCAATGGCTCAATTCAAATTAAAAATTCAGAATCTTCAAAGGGGTGCCTGGGTGGCTCAGTAGGTTAAGTGCAACTTCAGCTCAGGTCATGATCTCACAGTTTATGAGTTCGAGCCCTGTGTCGGGCTCTATGCTGACAACTCAGAGCCCAAAGCCTGCTTCTGAGTCTATGTCTCCCTCTCTGTTCCTTCCTCACTCTCACTCTGTCTCTCTCTCTCTCTCTCAAAAGTAAATAAAGATTAATTTTTTTGTTTTAATTCAGAAGCTTTGGGACACTTGGGTGGCTCAGTCAGTTGAGTGACCGACCCTTGGTTTCAGCTCACGTGGTTTGTGAGTTCAAGCCCTGGGTTGGGCTGTGTACTGACAGTGCAGAGCCTGCTTGGGATTCTCTCTCTTCTACTCTCTCTGCCCCTCCCCCGCTCTCACTCTCAAAATAAATAAATAAACTTTAAACACATAAATAAAAGAAAAATTCAGAAGCTTCACTGGAAACACCTGCCACAAGTCAACGCAGATCCCAGCAAGGAGATTCTGTAGAGGGCCCGGGTTCTAACCCAAAAATAACGAGGCTAGTTTGGGCTCGTGACTTAGTAACCCCCACAGTTGGGGTTGGGACAGGCTCTGGCCAAGTGCAGGGAAAGCACGTCCAAGCTCCCACGGATGCACACACGTACACCCCTGTATGCGGACTCAGAAGACATAATCATTCTCTGCAGAATTTTGAAACTTCGTTCCCAAATAGCCCGTGGAATTGAATTTCTGATATCTGAGCGCATATATGGATATGCATTTTCCATTACTTGTTTAGGCAGACTATAAAACATCACAGTAGAGGAGTCGCCAATTTATGAACAGGTTGTGTGCTTCAACTTCATTTGTTGGCTATTTGGAACTTAGAACACGTTTTTCCCTAGAAGCAAGAGGGTGTACCAGCCCACTTAACCCATGATGTACTGCACTACAAAACAGTTTCTATTCCATCCGTCAGGGGTTTGCAAACTCACATGCCTGTAGTGGACCACGGAGACGAAGAGAGTCAGGAAAATATAGAATGATAGAGACTGGGTTGTGCACGTCCCACCTAAAGGGACCGGCCACTCCCCGGCTCCAGAGGGGGTGCCTGCCACGGAGGAGTACTTACTCCACACAGCAGATAAGGAGAAGCCAAAACCCAAAAGTTCATGTGAACATAGTTGGCCACTAACTTGAAAAAATTGTAGACACAGGGCACATGAAACAAGACATTAGTGTGGGGGCGCCTGGGTGGCTCAATCGGTTATACATCTGACTCTTGCTTGATTCCTGCTCGGGTCACGATCCCAGGGTCGTGGGATCGAGCCCCGCATTGTACTCTGCGCGGGGTGTGGAGTCTGCTTAAGATTCCCTCTCTCTCTCCCTCTGCCCCTCTCCCCCACTCATGTGCTCTCTCTCTCTCTCTCTCAAATAGAAGTTATATATTTAAAAAAAAAAAAAAAGACGTATCAGTGAGCTGAAACCGGCCCATATGACCTCCACTCAATAACCTTGCTTCTTTGGGAAAAAATATAGATTTTTTTATTTGTACAAGCCAACACCGGGAAAGTAGTTCCCCTCTTCTGGCGAGGTGGGTGGTGGCTCCTCGTGGACAGCATTCCCAGGTTAAGTCTCTACCCTGCATGAGAGAAGGCTAATGTCTCTGGGGATCTAAGAACCCGTGGCTGATGTAGGACCCCTGGCCCTCAATCTAAGCCCCTCAGTGGGCTCCATCACTGAGTTGAAGGATATGACCTTTCTACTCCTCTCTGATGTTATCAGGGTCATTTGTCAACAGGGTCTGTGCAACTTAGGACCACGTTTTGCTTTTGTTGCAAAGGTGGCTTCTAGTATTGCTCTATCATTTTGACTGTTTTTCTTTTTTTCTGACTCTACAGGTTATAGAAGTTCACTCTAGAAAACTTGGAAGTTTTTCCTTCTGGAAGTAATCACTGCGAATAATGATTTCTTTTTTTTTTTTTTTCAATCTTTTCCCTTTCATTTTTTTCACATTATAGAAGCATAGTGGATTGAATGATGCTCTCTGCCCTCCCCTCCAAAATAATATGTCTACGTCCTAATCTCTGGAACCAGTGAATGTGACCCTGTTTGGAAACACGATCTTGAGATGAGATCATTCGGGGCAGGTGGCTTCTCAATCTAATGACAAACATCCTTATGAGAGACACACAGAGGAGACACACAGAGGAGGAGGAAGCAATGAGACCGTGGAGGCAAAGACCAGAGCGACGGTGACCACCGGTCAAGGAAGGCCAATAGCCATCAGCAGCTGGACGGATTCTCCTGACAGCCTTCAGAGGGAGTATGGTTTTGACAGATTTCGGACTGCTGGCCTCCAAGAGTACGTTTCTGTTTTGCCAAGTGTGTGGTAATTTGTTAAGGCAGCCCTAGGAAACTAATACAACAAGTAATACATGAATAAATGGATGTAATTAATGCAGACAATGCAGGATTATGTAAAGCGAAAAGGGTGATAGCCCCCTACGCGCCACACAAATCCCTCTGTATTCCCTGTGAATAGTAACTGTTTAGTAACAGCCCTTCTAGGCTTTTTCCTATGCACTTAACACACACACACACACACACACACACACACACACACACTTATGCATTTTGTGTCTTCTAAAATAAATGAGATCATAGTATTCAGCTTCTCGCTCTTTTGTAAATTCGGTATTTCTTAAGGATATTTGCATGTCTGTACAGAAAGATCTGACTTATCCTTCTCATTGACTGCAATATATTCTCTGATCATAGCCTATGTCATTGTTCTCACTGATTCTAAACTTACTGAGGTAACTATATTACAATGATGAATCAAAGCTGACTCTCTTCACTTGGCTACCATAGAAGTTATCCGCCACCCCCTCCCCAACTTACGACCTCCCTTAAAATGCATCTGCCTGTCTGTCTGTCTGTCTGTCATGAGCTCCATTCTGGCTCTATATCTCTTGCCATTGGAATTGACCAAGCAACCAAGTGGCTTGCTTTGGCTAGTGATGTGTTAGCAGAAGTCACTTGAATCGTTTTCAACTGGAAGCTTTAAGCGCCAAGCTCTTGCCGAAGCACTACAGGCAGCCTCCTTCAGCCTGGGTCTCCTGGTGAGGACAACACAGAGCAGAGGGTCATATTGGTGTGAACAAAAAATAAACCTCTGTCATTCAAACCACCGAGATGTGAGGGCTATTTGTCACTGCAGCAGAACCCAGATCATCGTAACTGATTATACATAGATGTGATATACACATTGTATGTGGGATGTATTTATCCTACATATTTGTATATATATCCTACGCTAAAATTGAAGAAAACTGAAAACCAGTAGCTTGAAAGAGAGTGTGGTTTATTACAGCCTGCTCAGTAGCAATCAACAATATTGACTAACAATATGCTTCTACTTCCCGTTTAGTTATTTATCCTTTTTCTATTTTCACGAAGATGATGAATTTAATGCCAGTGGAAGTGAAACATCATGTTTTCAATATCATGAATATCGCACCAGCCATAAATTAACAAATCTGTTTGGTGGATATGTGGGTCCGTGGCCTTGCTTTTAGGTCTATAAATGTCACTATGCCCTGCGTCTACTTAGGAGGCAATGGGCTTCAGGTTATTTTCTATGGTTTCACGGACATTTGAAATAACAGTGCTCTGTGGGCTCAAAGAACAGCCCTTCTCTCTTGCCTCTGGAAAGGGGGATTGGCAGGTGCTGCCTGGCTTCAGGGAGGGAGGAAGTGCTTTTCTCTGATCAACAGTGATGCCTCAAGCTGATTAAAGAACATTGTTTGTAGAACTGGAAGAGGATCAAAACGCCTTCAGTTCTCCAAGCCAGAAAAGATAAGGCCTTGAAGGCTGAAATGGTAAACATAACAAGAGCCTTATAGTTTCAATGAAAGATATTGAAGATCCAAGCCTCTTCTCTCCTGGGCAGAAGAATATTTTTTAATGATATCTCTTAAAACATCAGATTTAACAGAAAAGAAAGAAAGAAAACCCTCTTGCTTTCCCCCACCCAAACACTGCAATCAGAGAAGCTTCCTTAATCATGGTTCTGACCCCATCACAATTCTGTGAGGACGAAGGCAGCAAATACCGGCAGCCCGTCTCCCAGGTTTGATGATGGCAGCGGAGGGCACCCATGATGACGACATAGTACATTTAAAATCCAAATCTTCAAAAAATGCCAGAGCCTCCTATCACCTGTCACAGTGGGGTTTTAAGAGAGGATCCTAATCTGGGGGAGACAGCATCACTTCTCTTAGATAGGAACCAAGGGGGAAATAAAAGAAGATGGTTATTACCCACATGACCCCCCCCAACCCCCACCCCAGACACACCACCCTCTGCAAACTGGCCCTGTGTTAGCAGAAGGGGCTGGACTCCATGCAGTGATTCCTGAGGGGATTCTGGGCCCATTGTAAATAGGTGTTACTTAAGACTAATAGAATGTGGGTTTGTACTGGTGGAGTTTTCTCCTCCTCAGACTACATTAACCAAGGCGGCATTGCATTATCCATATCATTCATTAACTTCTGTATAGCCTCTGGATTACCATCTTGGTTCTCATATTTCTTTTTTAAGAACATCATCTGGGGCGCCTGGGTGGCTCAGTCGGTTAAGCGGCCGACTTCGGCTCAGGTCACGATCTTGCACTCTGTGGGTTCGAGCCCCGCGTCGGGCTCTGTGCTGACAGCTCAGAGCCCGGAGCCTGTTTCAGATTCTGTGTCTCCCTCTCTCTGACCCTCCCCCGTTCGTGCTCTGTCTCTCCCTGTCTCAAAAATAAATAAATGTTAAAAAAAATTTTTTTTAAAAAAAATAAATAAATAAACGTTAAAAAAAATTAAAAAAAAATAAATAAGAACATCATCTATGCTGCTCTCAGATACTTAATACCACAGTTTTAAATATAATTTGTTGAGCTCAAGTGTTTATTATAAATCGTTATGATAAAGCTAGGGTCTGAATGTTCGTGTCCTTCCAAAAGGCATATGCTGAAATCCTGATCCCCAAGGGTGATGATACTCGTAGGTGGGGCCTTTGGGAGATGCTTCAACCATGAGGGTGGACCCTTCCTGAATGGGATTAATGCCTTATAAAAGAGACTCCAGAGAGTTCCCTAGCCCCTTCTGCCCTATGAGGATACAAGGAGAAGTCTGCAATCCAGAAGAGGGGCCTCACGGGACCATGCTGGCTCCCTGATCTCGGACTTCCAGCCTCCAGAACTGGGAGAAATAAATTCCTATTGCTTATAAGCCATTCAGTCTGTAGTATTTTGCTATACAACAGCCTAAATGGACTAAGACGAGCAGTCAGGATTCCATGATGGCTCCCATGATTCCCGTGCCCTGATGTACTCACACCTTCTCCAGGTTATTCAAATACTAATCTAGATGCTGCTATTAAGGGGTTTTGCAGAGGCCATTAAGTTCCTGAATCAACTGACCTGAAAATAAAAGCCTATCCTCAGGTTGGACCTGACAGAATCAGGTGAGCCCTAAAAGGAACTGGGTTCTTTTGGTGAGAAGGTTCAAAGTGTGAGAGGGCATGTGGAGAGACCACATGGCAAGGAGCTGCGTGGGCCTCTGGATGCTGACAGCAGTCTCCGCCTAACAGCCAGAAAAGAGCAGGGCCTCAGCCCTCCAACAGCAAGCAACTGAATTCTGCCAACAACTCTGTGAGCTGGAAAGAAGACCCCGGCTCCAGAAAGGAATCAGCCCGGCTGGCACCTTCTTGTCAGTCTGGTGAGACCCTGAGCGGAGAACCTAACTCAGCTGTGCCCAGACTTCTGACCTGCAGAAACTGTGAGACAAGAAAGGAGTGTTTTCTTCAGTTGCCGAGTTTGTGGTAATTTGTTAGGTGGCAATAGAAATCGATTACAAGCAGAGAGAGCTGGCTCTGACCTAAAACGTAAAGGAAATTAAGCATAATAAACGTAACTTTAAATTTTAGCCCTCGTTCTTCTTCCTTTAGAACCAGATGTGAACATGTAGCTTTTTTATTAAGTAATAACAGTTAAATTGAAATACTTAACACTTGATTTATATTTATCTCCAACCTGAAAGGTTTCCTGGAGGTTAGGGTCATTGCTAAGTACTTCTTATTCTCTTCTCCATGTTTTCACAATGTCTTATTCTCTTCTCCATGTTTTCACAATGTTTCTATTGAAATGAGAAGGCTTTAGAGGGGTACCTCGGTGGTTCAGTTAAGCGACTCTTGATTTTTGGCTCAGGCCATGACCTCACAGTTGGTGAGTTCGAGCCCGGCAGCAGGCTCCATAATGACAGTGCGGTGCCCGCTTGGGATTCTCTCCCTCCCTCCTTCTCTCAAAATAAATAAATAAACTTAAAAATTAAAAGGAAAAAAAAAGGGCTCTAGAATTCATAGTCCATCCTTGTAAGACAGAAAATGGAGTTCACTTTGCCAAACTCAAATATATGCAGTAACAAAATAGTAAAATAAATAGTAAAAATCCTTGTAATACATTCATCCAGTGAAATAACTATATACCATGACTGGTATTCCACTAGTAATAATAATCTTACAAGATGGAGGAAAATTTAATTTCATCAAGTAACATCAATACAAAACAAAAATAAATGACAAATAGTAATGTTTCTATTTTTGAATTATAAATGGCTATTCATATAACTGAATTTTTTTTCTAGTCTGCTTCAAGACATAATAGATTTTCTTTTTCTTTTCTGTATTAATCAATGAAGCTTAGTTTGTAATTAATTTTGTAGCTTCCAGACTTTTGAGCTCCTTGGATAAAGATATTAATACTCAGGTTTCTTGTTTATGTGTTTTTCTGTCTCAAATAATAGGATGCATTTTAGTGGTTGTATGTAAAAGGCCAAATTTCAATTACTCAGATACCAGCACAGAAGGGACTTCAGCTGACGCCCCCTCCACCCCCGCCCCCCTCAAAAAAAAAAAAAAAAAAAATCAATGAAACAGCGCCCCTTAGTGGTAGAAGGACTAAATTGTCAGTAGGTTTACAGTAAAAATCTTGCTGCAATATAAATTGCTAAGTACAAAATAATTTTCTCTTTAAAAAATTAGAGTTAAAAAAATTAGAGTTAAACAGGGAGCAATCATTGCAAAGTGGATTATGGGGAGTCATAGGGTGTTTTGAAAGCCAAAAGGGAGCCATTGTATCTGCTGGGAAAAGTGAAAATCAAAGATTAACAGCCTTTAACATACAGGGAATTAAATTATCCCGAATACAAGCAGGAAAGTTATCCCACCAGCCGTTTGTCCTCCAACGACTCTTCCACTGAGATGGAACACAAATGAAAGTAAGCTGATTCTTCAGATAAATGGTATAATTTTAGACACCTACATGACCCTTTAGAATCGTCGACTCATTAATACCAATACCCAGAAACATCTGTCCTGCTAGCCACATTTTATAGCTGAAATCACTAAGGCCCAGGGAAGACAGGAAAGCAGCAGGGTCAATATTTGAATGTCCTTGTTTCCAATTTCCTAAACCTAAAATAATTGGGTTCACCCATGCTCCATTATGTAGAATGTACCCCATTCTGTAACTCTCCCCACTTACTAGCTGAAAGGTGGCGTGGCTGAGCCATTACTGCGTGGGTTCCAAATCTAGTTTACCATTCACCCAGTGTGTAGCCTGGGGCAATTACTCACAGTGTCTGTACCTCAGTTTCCTTGCTTATAAAATGTAGTTGGTAACAGTATCACAGTCAAGGCCTTTTCTTTTTTATTTTTTTGAAGGGATTAAATGAGAAGACAGGAAAAGTGGTTTGAGCGGTGCCTGGCACCTAGTAAAACCTTGAGAAACATTAGCTGTAATTAGCTGATACTGCATAGATTGACAAGCTCTTCAAGAAGTTGCAAACTTAGGGTAAAACTTAAAGACTTCAAGGGCTTCCTGGCTGGCTCCATCGGTGGAGCGTGCAATTCTTGATCTCAGGATTCTAAGTTTGAGCCCCACCTTGGGTGTAGAGATTAAAAATAAAATCCTTTTTTTTTTTTTTTTTTTTTTTTTTTGTTTATTTTTAAGACAGAGTGAGAGAGCGCGCATGCGTGAGTAGGGGAAGGGCAGAGACAGAGGGGGAGACACAGAACCCAAAGCGGGCTCCAGGCTCTGAGCTGTCAGCACAGAGTCCTACGCAGGGCTCGAACTCACGAACTGCGAGATCATGACCCAACCCGGAGTTGGACGCCCAACTGATGGAGCCACCAGGCACCCCAAAAATAAAATCTTTAAATCAATAAATATAGACAGACAGACAGACTTCTAAGATGCGTACCAGCTACCACCAATGGCAATTACTTGGGAGGAGTAGACTTGGCGTGCTTTAGTATTGTTGGACTGACGATGTTGCAACAAACGTGTTGTACTATTGTCATTTCAAATAAATCAAGACAGAATATTTCAAAGCCTGCTTCATGGACCCACTGAGCCCTTGGAGTTCACCTTCCAGACTTTTTTTTTTTTACATTTAACCTCCCTATTCCCTTGGCCCTTTGTAAAGATGCCCCATCCTCTCCAGGCTAACCTTTTGATGAGACCTTTTGATTATAATCCAGTGGTTGCTGATGTCTGCACTCCCGGACTGCATCTGCAAAGAGGCTTGCCGATACTGCAAAGCTTCTGCAGTGCAAGCACCCTGGGCTCAGTTCGACGAAGACCGCAGTCATGCGCCAGGGAAACCGAGCCATAAGCCGAGATTTCCATCAGCGACCCAGTGCTGAAAGCTGTCACAGCGTTCTGCTATCTGGGCACCAGGCTGTCCATCAGCACTTGGCCTGACAAGGAAAGGGAAAACGGAAAACAGAAGCAAGCCGCTAAGCATCCTTCCCAGTGTGGCACTGCTTGGCATCACCATAGCCCACACACAACCACGGCCCCGAAGACCAGTGCTGCTCATGCACCTCCTAGAGGAGTGTGCAATTCGGAACTGCTGTGGAATTCTTGAGCAGCTTCACTAGGACGTTCCATGTCCGGTGAGAGGTGCTGTAAACAAATAGGCAACTCTCCAGCAAATTTCTTAATATCCTTTGTAAAGCTGGAGGGTATTAGGGTAACGCTAGCCGCTATAACAAAAGTTTGTTGCTCCCTTACAAGAGTCCCCTGTGGATGCTCCTGGATTGGAGAAGCAGGACTCTGCTCTGTACAGCCCTTATAGGACCCAAGTTGATGGGGGAGGGAGAGGGTCTTCTGTCCTCAATGATGGCTTCCAAGATCCCCTGGGCTTCGGCATCCAGCTGATGGAACAGGAAGGAGGTGTGTTCATGGAAGGTTTTCCCGGACTAGGCCTGGAAAATGGTGTCATTACATTCTGTGGCCACAGCTATCTATGTGCAAAGGAGGTTGGGAAATGTGGCTCATGTGTGTGCCTAGAGGAAAAGAGTACATGGATTCGGCGAACAGAGAGCCAGTGTCTAGCTAAGAAATCACTTATTTTGGGGCATGTGGGTGGCTCACTGGGTTAAGGGTCTGCCTTCTGCCCAGATTATGATCTCATGGGTCGTGAGTTCGAGCCCTATATCAGGCTCTCTGCTTTCAGCACAGAGCCCACTTTGGATCCTCTGCCCCCCGTTCTCTCTGCCTCTCTCTTGCCCTCTCCCTCGAAAATAAATAAGCATTAAAAAAAAAAAAAAGTTAAAAAAAAATCACATATTTAGGTTCAGTCGGTTAAGGGTCCGACCTCGGCTCATGTCATGATCTCGCAGTTCGTGAGTTTGAGTCCCGTGTCAGGCTCTGTGCTGACAGAGTGAAGTCTGGAGCCTACTTCAAATTCTGTGTCTCCCTCTCTGCCCCTCCCCCACTCACACTCTGTCTCTCTCGCTGTCTCAAAAAATAAATAAACATTAAAAAAAATTGTTTTTATATAACATATTTCCTTTGAGGGGTTGTGATAATGATTAAAGAAGACGTGGGGGTGGGTGCTTGGCTCATTAGCTACTGGGGAAGAGAGTAAGGATATAAAAAGAGGTGAGCAGTAGAAGGTCCAAGCAGGAACTAGACAGTGGGCTGAGCACTGAAAAGCTATTGAAGCACTTGCCAGCTAACCCAAAGACTCTATACTAAGTTGGTCATTAATAATAATAGTAATTAATTAATTAATAAAAAGATAAATTGGTCATGGAATGAGTTAGATTGACACTAGGTTACCAGCCAACCTCAAGAAAATCTCTGTGCAGTGAAAATACATTGTAAAACACCACACAATCTCCAAACCAGTGGCATATCCCTCTTAGATACTGGCTTGGTTCTGAGAGACCCAAAAACTTAGCAAGAAGAAGGAGGAGGGGGCAAGGGTGGGGAAGGGAGGGGGAAGGGAGGGGGAGGAGGAGGAGGAAAAGGAGAAGGAGAACTTTAAATTCTAAAAAGTTGAACGCACCACCTTCCGGCACACCTGTTGATTTTATGTCTGAGAACTACAGTTCCAGAAGCTGTGGATATCTACAAAAATGGCAAAAAATCTTACTAAAAACAAACTAGAATTACCTAGCCATTATGAGGAATGTTCCAATTAGACAAGACTGCTCATTTAAGAAGTGCACTTGAAAACAAGGGTCCCTGAATTAAATAACGAATGGGATACCGATTTTAAATCTCGAAGTTTCCATTACACCATACACGAAAATAAACTCAAAATGGATGAAACACCTAAACGTAAGACAGGAATCCATCAAAATCCTAGAGCAGAAGGTAGGCAAAAACCTCTCTTTGACCTCAGCCGCAGCAACTTCTCACTCAACATGTCTCCGGAGGCAAGGGAAACAAAAGCAAAAATCAACTATTGGGACCTCATCAAGATAAAAAGCTTCTGCGCGGGGAAGGAAACAATCAGCAAAATTAAAAGGCAACCGACAGAATGGGAGAAGATATTTGCAAATGACATATCAGATAAAGGGTTAATATCCAAAATCTATAAAGAACTTCTCAAACTCAACACCCCAAAAAACAAATCATCCAGTGAAGAAATGGGCCAAAGACATGAATAGCCACTTTTCCAAAGAAAATATCCAGATGGCCAACCGACACATGAAAAAATCCTCAATATCACTCATCATCAGGGAAATACAAATCAAAACCACAATGAGATACCACCTCAAACCTGTCACAATGGCTAACATTAACAACTCAGGCCACAAGAGATGTTGGGGAGGATGCGGAGAAGGAGGATCTCTTTTGCGTTGCTGGTGGGAATGCAAGCTGGTGCAGCCACTCTGGAAGACAGGATGGAGGTTCCTCAAAAAACTAAAAATAGAACTACCCTACGACCCAGCAACTGCACTACTAGGAATTTATCCAAAGGATACGGTTGTGCTGTTTTGAAGGGGCACACGCACCCCTTTACGTTTATAGCATAAGGGGTTTATAGCAGCACTATCGGCAATAGCTAAAGTGTGGAAAGAGCCCAAATGCCCATCGATGGATGAATGGATAAAGATGTGGCATATATATATAATGGAATATTACTCAGTAATCAAAAAGAATGAAATCTTGCCACTTGCAGCTACGTGGATGGAACTAGAGGATATTATGATCAGCGAAATTAGTCAGAGAAACACAAATATCACATGACTTCACTCATATGTGGAATTAAGATACACAACAGATGAACAGAAGGGAAGCAAAAATAATATAAACACGGGGAGGGGTTCAAACCATAAGAGACTCTTAAATACAGAGAACAAACATGGCTGCTGGAGGGGTGGTGGGTGAGGAGATGGCTAAATGGGCAAGGGGCATTAAGGAGGGCCCTTGTTGGGATGAGCACTGGGTGTTATATGCAGGGGATGAATCACTAGATTCTACTCCTGAAATCATTATTGCACTATATGCTAACTAACTTGGATGTAAATTAAAATTAATTAATTAATTAGAATCTTGAAGCCTCCAAAGGCTTCAAGATTTCAAAAGCGCTTCATTAAAAAATTCATCGCAAAAGGATAATGAAAAATTAAAGACACAGAGGTACCTTAAACAAAAGACAGTAAGATTGACATGCCTCCTACTGTCCCCTTCCGTTCTCCTTTACTGAGTACTAATGTTCTACTGATTTTCTATCTGAATTGCCTGTCCACTCTGAAGACAGTATTAAACAGTTCCCTTTAAAGGGCGCCTGGGTGGCTCAGTTGGTTGGGCGTCCCACTTCCGCTCAGGTCATGATCTCCCGGGTCATGAGTTTGAGCCCCACATCGGGCTCTGTGCTGACAGGTCGGAGCCTGGAGCCTGCTTCGGAGTCTGGGTCTCCCTCTCTCTCTGCCCCTCCCCCACTCACACTGTGTCTCTCTCTCAAAATAAGTAAACATAATAAAAAAAAGATCACATAGTTCCCTTTTACGACAAAGCCACTCAAGATGGCAGCAGTCCTCCTTAGGTATCTCTCACTCCTTGGTCAAACGCCAAACTAAGGGCCGTAGTTAAAGAAATTTCCTAACCGCAGGGAGGATCCCCAAAAGGCTTTTGGAAAATCTGGAGTCATCGCTGGGGCCTATGATCCGGGCTGCCAGATCTTTGTGAGCTTCTACACATGTTGGCAGGACCTGGTGAAGGCCTAAAGATAGATGCAGGAAGCAAGGACCAGTAAAAGCTTGCAGTGCTTCTGCAATGTAGCAACTGACCCTTTAAAAGCCATTCCTTGGGGCACACGGCTGGTTCGGTGGGTGGAGCGTGCGACTCCTGATCTCAGAGTTGTAAGTTTGAGACCCACGTTGGATATAGAGATTACTTAAAAGTATTAAAAAATCTGAAAAAAACCCAAAAAGCCATTCCTAGCGTCATCTCGGGCCACTGACTGGTTTGTCATTCAAACAGGCAAACAAAAGAAAGATGAACCTATGGCAGACTTTTTCATTTTATTTATTTATTTTTGAGAGAGAGACAGAGTGCAAATGGGGGAGGGGCAGAGAGAGAGGGAGACACAGAATCCGAAGCAGGCTCCAGGCTCTGAGCTGTCCGAGCAGAGCCTGATGCGGGGCTCGAGCCCACAGACCGCGAGATCAGACCGCGAGATCGTGACCTGAGCGGAAGTCGGATGCTTAACCGACCAAGCCACCCAGGCACCCCACCTATGGCAGACATTAAAGCCCATGTGGCAGCTCTCTTCCTACAGCTTCCAGCTTCCCAACAATAAACTAGGTCACACAACCCGCTCTAGCTGCCCTATTTACAAATGGATTATCTCTTGAGATCGGTAGATTGATAAAAACACAGGAAATAGGATGGGAAGCCACCAGTTTGACTGACAGTCATGACCACAGCTGAGCACTTTGAAAGGACTTTGAAGTGAGACCATAAACAAAAGTTCACCAAACCATGGGACTTACAGCCACAACAGCTCCAAGGGCAGAGACCTAAAACACGGGCCTCCAGCATTACACCCTCCATTACCAAAACACGGGGCCGGAAATCAATGTCTCAATTGTAACCAACTGGGACTCCAAGGCCTGATACAGATTCTTCCACATCAGCTCAAATGCCCCCATATCTGCCCCCAAAGAAGGCCCCCATATGGTCCCTTCCCAGAGTTGATGGGACTCCAAGGGCCCCTCCGATAAACTACTCCCAGTAATCCCTTTAAGCAGCCTATGGGAAACTAAAATTAAAACTGATGGGAAGTCTTGCCAAATTCTGGTAGCTACTGGTGCTACACTTTCTATTTTAAACCCCACTCTCCTAGGACAATAAATCCCTCAGAGTGAAAAGAAGGTTTCCATAGTAAGGGTATCTAATGAAATTCAGAGAGAGTTTCTATCTCAAGCAGTACAAATGACTCTGTGACCTTTCACTGAAAACATCCCTTTTTTCTATGTGATTCAGGCCCAGTTAATCTATTAGGTAGAGATCTCCTTTCTAAATTAAAAGGGATAAGACATTTTGCCTCCATTGGAGACCTCACCTTAGCATTTCCTGACCAACTTGAACCTGATCTTTTATGTCCCCTACAAGGTCCTTGACACTGATGAGGAAGAATTTCAACAAAGTCCCCTGATGTAATAATCAAGGTGCCCCAAAATCTGCGGGCTACTTCTAATACTGACATTAGGAGAATAAAAAGTTCAGAGCCTATAAAAATTCAGATATAACTAAACCTCTGCCCAAATTGCCTCAATATCCACTAAAATTTGAGGCCATCCAAGGCCTCACACTCACTTCTTGGACCAACCCCTGTAATGTGCCAATCCTGTCAGTCCAGAAACCTGAGAGGGAAGATGGCAATTTGTCCGGGACTTGAGAAGTATTAACGAGGTAGTTATTCAGGGCACCTGGCTGGCTCAATCCGTGGAGCATGCGACTCTTGATCTCAAGGTCGTGAGTTTGAGTACCACGGTGGGCGTAGAGATCACTCAAAAAATAGAATCTTTAAAACAAACAAACAAGACAGTTATTCCCTGTTTCCCAGTGTTTCCAAACCCAAACACCCTTTTGTCGCGAGTTCCAGCTGCCTCAGGGTGGTTCTCTGCTGTAGACTTTTGTTCAGCCCTGCAGACCCTAAGAGCCAATATCTATTGGCTCCTACTCCTACTCTTTTTTTTTTTTTTTCAACGTTCATTTATTTTTGGGACAGAGAGAGACAGAGCATGAACGGGGGAGGGGCAGAGAGCGAGGGAGACACAGAATCGGAAACAGACTCCAGGCACTGAGCCATCAGCCCAGAGCCCGACGCGGGGCTCGAACTCACGGACCGCGAGATCGTGACCTGGCTGAAGTCGGACGCTTAACCGACTGCGCCACCCAGGCGCCCCTCCTACTCCTACTCTTTACAGTTCTTGGATCTCAGGCCTGGCTGGCTATCGTAGAGTATGGGTGCCTAATTTCCCTCTCTTGGCTTCCCCACACTGGGAACTTACTGGAGTGTCAGTCCCTGAACCCCTGTCTTGGGAGGATAAACACGAGCAGGCCTTGATAGGACCAAAACAAGCACTACGAGAACCATGTGTCTTAGATCTATGTGTCTATTCAAAACGCTTCACCTTATTTTGTGCATGAAAGAGAAAAGCAAGCCCTGGAAATGCTTATGCGAGAACACGGCAATAAACAGACCCGTTTCCTGGGATAGCAGACAGCTGGACTCCATGGCTCTCCACCTATCCCGACTGCCTTAAGGCTATAGCCTCAGCTACAAGGTTCACAGAAGCCTTAGGACATGACATTTATTTACATACTTGACAGGATGCCCTAAATCTTCTTAACTCTGGATTGACTGAACATTGCTGTGTAAGCGGACTCCCCCTATGCGATCCTTCCGCTTTCACGACCTAATTTACATCTTAAATGTTGCAAGGTCCTTAATCTACAACCTCTCTGCCTGATGAAGGTGAGCCCCGTGACTGTGAGGTAGGGACATCCCATCCCGTGACACCGCTTCCTGCTTCGGAAGACACCACTTTGACTAATCCTGATCTCATTTCGTTTGCTGCTGAGTCATACTATCAAGATGAGAAAGGGATTTTCCAAGCTGGATGTGCTGTTACTATCCAATGTGAGCTCCTTGAAAGAGAGAATTTGCCACAAGCTAAATCCATCCAGCAGGGCTCCAGGTCCTTACCGGAGCAAGCCAGTTATCAAAAGGATGCCTTTGGGGGTCATCCATGATTTGGAGATGTTATGGAAACAAAGGGGTTTTCCTACATCTTCAGGGGGCCCAGTCAAAAAGGTACAAGAAGGAGGGCTGCCTGGGTGGCTCAGTAGGTTAAGTGTCCGACTCTTGGTTTCGGCTCAGGTCATGATCTCACAGTTCACGGGATCAAGTCTCAGGTCAGGTTCTGCACTGATAGCGCACAGCCTGCTTGGGATTCTCTCTCTCCCTTTCTCTTCTCCTCCCCCCGCACACGCTTTCTCCCAAAATAAATAAATAAACATTGTTTTTCAAAAAGTGTACAAGAAGTAAATGACTTCTGACTGCTATTCTCTTATCCTCCGAGATCGCTGCCATCAAAACTGAGGCATGAAAAGACGGAACCTGGGCATCCGGAAATGCCCTGGCTGATTTCCACTCGAGGGCAGTAGCAACAGACTCTATAGAGGTTGTGGCATGTGTGTGTAAGATCCATTCTGCTCCCGACCCCTCATTGCCAGACTTCTGCCATCTTGATGTCTTAACTACAACGTGGCTACCGTCTGCTCCTGAATCAGAGACCAGAATGGGTAAACAATGGTTGTAGATTAAATGCACCGTTGGGGCTACGGGGCACCCAAGACAGCCACTTGGTTCTTCCTTGCTCCCTGGCAAATCCCGTTTTTCGGTTTTTCCCCTCCTTCACCCACCAAGGAGCAATTAAAGGGATTTATATTACAAGTAAACATGTGTGTCGAGACTTCTACAGAATTGCAAAAATGGTTCACCACCAATGCCTGATCCTGGAAAAACTATTTTCATTCCCAGAGGCCTCAAAACTCCTTTGTTGAGACCCTTTAAGCATCCACAGCTGGACTT
This sequence comes from Lynx canadensis, assembly GCF_007474595.2. Lineage (NCBI taxonomy): Eukaryota > Metazoa > Chordata > Mammalia > Carnivora > Felidae > Lynx > Lynx canadensis. The sequence continues at coordinate 38,652,915 of NC_044308.2, read as the reverse complement.
CATTCAACTGCCACCTAGTGTAGGTTATCAATGCGTCATTGCTATTGTCTGTGCGTTTTCCGGATGGGTTGAAGCCTCACCCTGCCGCACGGCAGATCCCCTCACAGTGGCAAAGAAATTAGAAAACATGTTTCCCACTTGGGGTATAACTTCCACAATCTCCAGTGATCAAGGCACCCATTTCAGTGGGCAGAACTACAAGCTTTAACAAAAACCTTGCCAACCTCTTGGAATTATCACGGTTCCTATCGCGCTCAATCATCAGGCAAGGTCGAGAGAATGAATGGGATCTTCAAACTTAAAAATCTCTAAACTTGCTGAAACTCCTGGATTCTGTTGGCCTCAGTATTGCCTCTGGTCTTGCTGAGTACTTGCAGACCGCCTTTGGGAAACATAAACTCACCCATATAAGACAGTCACCGGTCAACCAACGTTTATTGGTATACAACTTTCTGCTAATCCCTTATCTCATGCTAGTATGACCAGTTACTGTAAATTTTTCAAGTCTTAGGCTAAAGCCTGTCATCAACAGGTTAAAGAAGCTTTCCCAATCCCAGTTCAAAGGGTCCTGCTCGTCACAGTCTGGAGCTTGCTGTCTAGGTATTCTGGAAATGTCATTAGAAGACAGTTCTTGAATTCTGAGAAGGGACCTTACCGGGGTGCCTGGGTGGCTCAGTCAGTCAAGCATCCAACACTTGGTTTCGGCTCAGGTCATGATCTCACGGTTGGTGAGTTCAAGCCCATTGAACCCCACATTGAGCCCCACATCAAGCCCTGCATCAGGTTCCACACTGGCAGTGCAGAAACTGCTTGGGATTCTCTCTCCCCCTCTCTGTCTGCCCCGTGTGCACTCTCTCTCTCTCAAAAATAAATAAATAAACTTAAAAAAAAAAAAAGAAGGGACCTTACCAAGTGCTCCTGACACTGATGTGAAACCAGAAGGCATTGAGGGTTGGGTGTACATCTCACAGGTAAAGAAGGCTCCATGTGACATCTGATCCTAGGCAGATACTGGAAACTTCCAAATCAAACTGGTGAGAAAGACAAGTAGCTTCCATTGAGTAGACTGCTTTCACCCAAGATGCCAGATAAAGACTTCGTATTTTAAATAAACATGAAATCCTTTCTTTTTATTTCCATGACTCTGGCATTGCCTGTGCCATCATCTGTATCTCCCAGACCATTCCTAAGGAGGGTAACCTTTCAAACTGTTGAATTTCTCATCAAAAACTCCAATCTGTCCATGATGCTAGAAACCCCCATGGTCATTCCTATGACCAATTTCCCTTCTATTCCCAATGTCACTACAACAATAGACGCCACCCCCCCCCCCCCGCCCTAGAAGTCTCTTATCAAGTTCCACTCAAATGGCCAGAAATCTAGTGCCTTGTTTTTACTTTTCACCAATGATAACTGTTTTACCCAAGTAGACACAAGTACCTACGTAAATCTCAATACATTTGCACACCCACACTTGCATGATTACCTAACTCAGATCTGTCCCCAATCACAAAAAGACCTCACCGGCAGCACCCATCTTTACGAGGTATTTAGAACAACTGCTTTGTGCTAGGAGATTTACTTCCCAAATACCCTGAAAACCCAACCGAGTCCTGGCTTGAACAGGCAAATGCAACAATCCCTGTGGGTGAATCCATTGATGGTATCACCTTAACAAGAATGCTTTGTGCCCCAACATGGTTTATCTTTGTCTGTGGTGGTTCTCACCCTCCTTGGGGCTATGAATTCCTAGATGGCTGACACAGAGTTGGGTAATAGCTCTTAGGGTACCTAACTGTGCCCCTAACCATTTACATTCAAACTAAGTCACCTCACTCCCCTGAATTTACATTGTCAATTTAGAAAGGACCTTCTTTTTTTTTTTTTAAACGTTTATTTATTTTTGAGACAGAGAGAGACAGAGCATGAACAGGGGAGGGTCAGAGAGAGGGAGACAGAGAATCTGAAACAGGCTCCGGGCTCTGAGCTGTCAGCCCAGAGCCCGACGCGGGGCTCGAACTCACGGACCGCGAGATCATGACCTGAGCCGAAGTCGGCCGCTTAACCGACTGAGCCACCCAGGCGCCCCTAGAAAGGACCTTCTAAGAAACTTTCAAGATTCAGGATTTGCTTCCTTTCACAGGGCCCTACTTCCTTGACTAGGAATAAATGTGAATAAGAGTATGATCAGGGACCTCTCCTTAACTCTTGAAAATATTGCAGCATGTGCTAAGACAAAAGCTGCCCAACAAAAATCCCTAGACTCTGTGGCCAAGGTTGTTTTTGATAATAAGATAGACCTTAGAACTCTTTCAGCTGAGCAAGAAGTAATCCGTGCTGTGGCCGCCAGGACCACCTGCTGTACTGGATTAACTTGAGGAGAAATTGAAACAGTTACATAAGTAACAGTTACATAAATTGGGGCACCTGGGAGGCTCAGTTAAGCCTCTGACTTGCAGCTCAGGTCATGATCTCAGGGTTCATGAGTTCAAGCCCCACATTGGGCTCTGTGTTGACACCTCAGAGCCTGGAGCCTGCTTCGAATTCTGTGTCTCCCTCTCTGTCTGCCCACCCCCCGCCCCTGCTCATACTCTGTCTCTCTCTCTCTCTCTTTCAAAAATAAATAAAACATTAATTTTTTTTTTTTTTAAAGATCACTATACATGCCATTTGGCTTTAAAAGGTGCCTGCTTCAATGCGATCGGTTTTTCTTTCACTTACTTGATTTTGACTGGGTTGGGTCTTGGAGACCATGGCTCCAAAGTGCACTCCAAACACTGGGAATTATTCTGCTCATAATAATCACAGTGGTCTCCCTAGTACACTATGTTCCCTCCAAAGCTTTAAATGCAGGTGTAACAGCGACTAACCACCAAGCAAATGATCTCCCTAAGACCTGAAAGCCAGAAAAGGAGTGAAGGAAACGACCATCTAGAAAACTGTGAACCTGGAGTCATGACCTGTGACTACCACGGAGATCCAGCAAAAAAAAATCCCAACCTGTGAAAATCACACAGAGGATCAGCAAAAGCTGTGAGAAGTACAGAGCGTGCGCTAATGGCTTCAATTTTGATCACATGTTTCACTTGAGAGGGGACAGGGGGAAAAAAAAGAAAGGAACAATAGGCCCCAAACTGCCCCCAGGACAGCAAACCAAGACTTAATTGGTCTCTGCCTCTCCCAGGAATGTGCCCTTAGCCAGTCTTTCTGGAATTATTTGATCCACTCTAGTGAGGTGTTCCGCATGATTGATCCCCCAACTCTTCCTCCAAGGGAAGGTAACCTTGCCGGAAACAATCCATTCTTTGTTCAGAACTTCCTTTTCCACTTCCCTTCGTCCTAAAAACCCTTCCATTTTGTACAGCTCCTCAGAGCTCCTTTTCTGTTTGCTAGATGGGATGCTGTGTGATTCATAAATCCTTAAATACAGCCAATTTGATCTTTACATTTACTTGAATTTTTTTTTAACAATAGGAAGCGCTAATGTTCCCAGCCGGCTGGTTAAACCGCCTTAACTAGAGCTCAAGGAGACTGTAAAGTCCTTAGATACAAGAGCTATATTTTATTCATCTGTGAATAACACAGTAATGAGTTAAGAGCCTGCTTTGGATTCAGCCAGTTCTTGGCTTGAGTATTGATTCTACCACTTAATAACTGGGTAACCTTGGCCACTTAACCTTCCTACTCCCGTCTCATCATCTGTAAAATGGGAGTAATAATGCCTGACTCCATTGACTTGTGGAAATTACATGGGACGCTTGTATGTCATGCTTTTGGTACAGTTCATAAGTCTTCGCTGAGTGCGTGGAAGAACAGTGGCTTCTAACCCAACGAAGAAGTGTGCGATCCCAGAACAAACTGTGAATCTCCAAGTTGAAAGGAGAATTCCTTTGCCAGAGGCTGCAAATGCCCTAAAGCTGGGATTGAATAGATAAGTGTTTACCTCAAGGAAATGGATTGGTTTTCATTTTATCTGCATTATTTGAATTTTTATAGGGATTAAAAATACATGAAATTAAAAATAAATACTTTTTAAGGGGGAAAAAAATGCTGGGCTGGCAGGGTTGCTGGCTTATTCGCTCAATCTTTTAGCTCTTTTTGGAAAGCAAGACCAACCAAGAGAAAACACTAATAATTACCCCCTCCGCAGCTCCCATTTCTGTATGGCCCCGGGGGTCTAATAACCCTTCAGAGTTGCACCAAATCTTTCTTCACCAGGCTTTAAACTAGCTTCCAGATATTCCACAGATCTTATATCTAAGTGTTTTGGGCGGTTTCCACCTTTCCCAGCCCCCAGGCAACGGTAGGCAGGGGAGAAACTGAGGCGGGGCTGCTGTAGCCTGCCGGGGCTGGAGCACGCCTGCCGCGGGTCTCCTCCAGCTCTCAGCCCCGGACGCGGCCGTTAGGGCGGTTCCTGCGCCCCTCGGGGCGCTCCGGCGGCTACCAAGGGGTGCCCGGGAGCCCGCGTAGACCAGGCCGCCCGGCCGAGGGGGCGGGCCCCGAGCCGCGGCCTCGCTTCCGCCCGCGCCGCGCCTCGCCCGCCGCCTCCCGGCCGCTCGCTCGGGGCGGCCTCGCAGGGCCCGGAGCCGTGCCCCCGCCGAGCGCCGCCGGCATGCTGCAGAAGCGGGAGAAGGTGCTGCTCCTGAGGACCTTCCAGGGCCGGACGCTGCGGATCGTGCGAGAGCACTACCTGCGGCCCAGCGTGCCCTGCAACAGCCCGCTCTGCCCGCAGCCCGCCACCTGCCGCAACGGTCAGAGTCCCGGCCGGGCCGCAGCGCGGAGAGCCCCGGGCGGCGGGAGCGAGGGTGGCGGGGCCGTCCGTCCGCCGGGAGGCGCCGGGCCGCGGCAGGAGGCGGAGCGCGAGGCCGCCGGGTCTCCGCCCGCGCAGGCAGCAGCACTCGGGCCCGGCGGGCGGCGGGGCTGCGGGTGCGGAGTGAGAGGCCAGGCGGCCCCGGAGCCGCCCCGACGGCCGCGGCGCGCTGCTTCTGGGGCTCTCCACTTCCGGGCCCAGAGCCCGGCGGCCCGGCGATCGGCGCTTTCCGAGGGGCCCGTGGGCGCCGGAACCGGCCTCTTCTGCGCCCCCAGGATCGCGAGATCGTGAAATGGGGCGAGGGTGCTGAGATGCGGGGCCCACGGCGCGAGGTGGGGCGCCATCCCGCGGCGCGGGCGCCCAGAGCTCCTGCTGCCGCTCATTTGACACTTTTTACTCCCCACAAATTTTCTGACCTGCCAGCCCAGATGCCTCAGACTTTCAGCCAGTGGAGAGTCCTCTGCACTAGGGTTTGCGAATTGTCTGGGCCCTCGTTGTACAGAAAGGTCACGGGAAAGCTGGATTTGGAGCTGCCGTGCGCTACACCTTCCCCCACTTGTTTTCTCAGCTGCAAGGGTGGCCGATTTAACGAGGGACATTACTGGTTCTCTTCCCTCTGGTGGGAGGGGGGCGTGAGGGTCCTTCCCAGCGATATTTGGAATCCTCAGTTTATGGTTAAGGTGAACATTTCGTTTACACCTTGGCGAACCAGGTCCCTGAGATGCGGGCCGGGTGGAGAGCCTAACCACTGCCCTTGCTGGCACTGAGCATCTTTTCCAGTCTATTCCGGCTTTGTGGCCCCTGGAGGCTTCCGAGCATGTTCACAAGCTTGATTCAGAACCCGCTTGAAATTGCCAGGCATAAACAAGTGGTTTACTTGTATATTTGGAAGGACCCCACTTGAATGCCATTCGAGTATGTCCGTGAGTTAACATAAATAAATATTTAGGTTGTGCTGAGGATTTGCTGGTTTTTAAAAAATTAGTCATCTTCTGCACCCCTGGCAACACCACACAGCACGCTGAGTCTCATCGCAGCTTCAGAAAAATGAAGATGCTGAATTTACCTGAACTTGGGGCCTCTACCAAAGTAGATTTGTCATGTCCTTCAAAAACTTTAGGGTGTAGTTAAGACTGGAAGTTATCTTGCAAACTGGAGCACCGTGACCTTGAAATAGTAATAAGCCAGGCTTGCAAACATCTAATCGCTTACGTTTTGAATTATGTTTTTAGATGGGAAACTCTTGTCTAGTGATGTGACTCATTACATGATCCCAGATTGGAAAGTTGTTCAAGATTACCTGGAGATCCTTGAGTTTCCGGAGTTGAAGGGAATTATTTTCATGCAAACGGCTTGTCAAACTGTGCAGCATCAAAGGGGCCGGAGGTATCTATTTCACATTATTTATTTATTTATTTTTATATGGCATATTTTTCTTTTCCCCTTTAGAAAAGGTCCCTTGTTGGAGGAATTCATTATTTTGTCTGAAGGGACTTTTTGAGCTAATTTGGTATTCTCTTTGCTGGTGAGGAAGGCAGTAACGTTATTTTACATTTCAGCTTCGACACCTGGCCAGGAGCTCTGACTGTAGATCAATAAACTGCAGTGTCCCCAGCATATGGGTATTTAAGATTCTTGGCTTTTGGTTTGCATGTAGTTGCTCAATACATTGTTTTTCAGAAGCCTACACTTTGGGGGGAAGGGGAAAGAGTACTGCTGTATTTTTAAATTTTAAACTGTTCATTGTGATACAAATTGCACTTGTAGTGATTTACTTAATGAAACCAGAAGTAACTTGGTTTATATTTACATTACTAGTGAAACTACCAACCATACTAATTGTATTTGCTACACAAAGGATCTCTGATTGAAATCAGTCCAAAAGGCTTGCCTTGTACCTAAATGAAGAAGAATTGTTTGTTCACCTTTTAAACAATTATCTGAAAAATGGTTTTGCTTCATTTAACATGGGGAAAGGATTTATGATTTCAACGTGAAGACTGCTTAGAACCACCGTATTAGAATTATGCGTCCAACCTCTTAACACCCCTCGTTATTTAGAAAGCAGAAACTGTGTGTTTATCCTTTTTTAAGTGTTGTGGCTTCTTCAGACGTTGATGGTAAGAGATAAAGTGTGTTTATTTGTATATGAAAATGATGAGTTGTCATTATATGCTCTGTTCAAAAAAAAGCGCATTAACTAGATTGCAGATTTTTCAGGTTGAATATTTTTAAATGAGTCTGAACTTGATTTTGTTCAGACACACAGCTAGAGACGTTTATACACATCCAGGTTTGAACGCTGCTCCAGGTGTCGTATTTCAATTTCTGCTACTAAAATCAATTTGTGGCTATCACTCAGATTGCGCGCACTCTGCTGAGGCTTTTCAGCTTCTGTTTTCAAAAGTATTTTTAATATTAAGGGTTGTTTTAAAAACCAATTCCTGGGACACGCAAACGCAAAGAATTGGAATTTAAATGTCTTTTCTCCTGGACATTTCAAAAGTCGTTAAATTGATGAAAAACTATTGTTTTTCCACCTTGTCTCTAAATATACTAAATGCGAAAACAAAGGATGAGGAGTGGTGAAATAGGCCGATACGATAACATCTTGGTTTTCCCATTTGGTAAGCACATTTTGAGCTCATAGTTCCAGGCCTTATAGAGTACAAAAAGAAGTACGGTTGACTCTTGAACAACATGGGGATTAGAGGCATGGACCCCTACACAGGCAAAAATCCATATATATATAATTTCTGATTCCCTCAAAACTTAACTAATAGCCTACTGTGGACCAGAATCCTTCCTGGTAACATAAATAGCCGATTAACATATGTTTGGTATGTTATATTCTATATTGTATACGGTATTCTTTTTTTTTTTTTTAATTTTTTTTAACGTTTATTTTTGAGACAGAGAGAGACAGAGCATGAACAGGGGAGGGGCAGAGAGAGAGGGAGACACAGAATCTGAAACGGGCTCCAGGCTCCGAGCTGTCAACACAGAGCCCGACGCGGGGCTCGAACCCACGGACCGTGAGATCATGACCTGAGCCGAAGTCGGACGCTTAACCGACTGAGCCACCCAGGCGCCCCTGTATACGGTATTCTTGCAATAAAGTAAGCTAGAGAAAAGAAAACATTAAGAAAACTGTAAGGACGGGGTGCCTGGGTGGCTCAGGCAGTTAAGCCTCCAACTCTTGATGTCGGCTCAGGTCATGATCTCATGGTTCGTGAGTTCAAGCCCTGCATCGGGCTCTGCACTGACAGCATGGAGCCTGCTTGGGATTCTCTCTCTCCCCCTGTCCCTGCCCCTCCCCTGCTCCTGCTTGCTCTCTTTCTCAGAATAAATACCTTTACGGTGCTGTACCATATTTACTGAAAAAAAAAAACCAAAAAACAAAAACCTCACATAGAAGTGGACCCCCACAGTTCAAACCCAGGTTGTTCAAAGGTCAACTGTATTAGTCCCTCTCTCAACAGACCTGTTGTCTTGTTGGGTTAGGTGCAAGAAGGTAATGGTGGCACACCTTAGACCCAGGCAGTATTATTTAATGTAGACTGTACAAAGTGCAGAGGTAAATACAGGGTGTGAGGGTTCAGCCCGAAAGCTCTCCGAAGGAAATAGGTTTGACCTTGGTCCTAAAGCAAGGGTGCTGGACGTAACTGATGAAGAGAAAGAGGAGGCAGGACAAGGAATCAGCAGGTTTGGGTCTTGGTGCTTTGTGTCCCTGGTAAGCAACCGGCACTTTGTATTCAGGTTGAAACCGCTAAATGACCAAAATTACCTGAGCCCTAGAGAGTGTCATATATTGAAAGCTAACTTTATAATTGATCCCAACCATTGAATATGGAAGAGCCAGGGAATATGCTTTATTAATTTAGACTTCAAAAGCGTTAGGTAGAAGTAATTGGACTTTTTATTTTTTATATTAAAAAAAGTTTTTTTTAATGTTTATTCATTTTTGAGATAGAGAGATAGAGCTTGAGTGGGGGAGGAGGCGCAGAGAGAGAGGGAGACACAGAATCCAAAGCAGGGTCCAGGCTCCGAGCTGTCAGCACAGAGCCCGACGTGGGGCTTGAACTCACAGACCACGATTTCATGACCTGAGCCGAAGTCGGACGCTTAAACGACTGAGCCACCCAGGTGCCCTGTCCTTGGACTTTTTATATTTAATCGCAAGTGGCCTAGCAGAGGCTCTCTGGTGTTTTGCTTCATTTAATGTTGGAAAATGTTTTGTTCTGTTTTTCAGTTCTTCCTTGGAGGTTTTTGAGATGCTAGTAAATAATTCATTCTATTTGATATGCTTTTAGCAACATTATTGCTTAGAAAAGCTTTGTCAATTAAAAATACCTGGTTGGTCTAGTGTCTGGTGTAAGGATGCCTTGCTTTCTCTCCTGTGGGCCCCTTCCTGAATTCCTTCTTTATAGCTTCAGAGTCTCAACAGTTTCTCAGTATATGACATAAGACTGGAATTACAGGGGTGCCTGGGTGGCTCAGTTGGTTTCCTCTCAGGTGGTGATCTCACAGTTCTGTGAGTTCAAGCCCCACATCGGGCTCTGCTGTCAGCCCTGAACCTGCTAGCGATTCTCTCTCTCTCCTTCTCTCTCTGCCCCTACCTCCTGTGTACCCTCATGCATTCTCTCCCTGCCTGTCTCTCTCTCTCTCTGTCTCTCTCTCTCAAAAAAAATAAACTTAGGGGCGCCTGGGTGGTTCAGTCAGTTAAACGTTCAACTCTTGATTTCAGCTCAGGTCATGATCTCACAGTTTGTGAGATCAAGCCTCACATCGGGCTCTGTGCTTACAGAGTGGAACCTGCTTGTAATTCTCTCTCTCTCTCGGCTCCTCCCCTGCTCACACACTCTCAACATAAATAAATAATTAAACATTAAAAAAAATAAACTTTAAAAATTTTCAAATACTGAAATTATAGAATATTATAATTGGAAAAGATCTAAGAGGTCAAATGATCTAATTCACCATTCAATATAAGTATTACTCAACATGAGTAATGTTATTGACTTTGTTTCTAAAAGGCTTTTTATAGGCTTTTTTCTCATGGACACCCAGTGTTAATTTATTCGATTGTATTATTACTTAAACGTGTTTAAACATAAATCTAGATGTAAAGTCCTCACGCTTAAGTACTTGCTACAGCCCTAAACCCAAACCAGACCTTCATATTAAATAAACAAATTTACAAAATAAAAAGATTGCAAATGAACTTTAATGCAACAGATGACATTGTTTTACTGAGATGAAATCACCAGAGTTGAGTTTAACCATAAAAAGACATAGCGTCTTACCTGGTTCTGTATTTAATATGATCTTGTATTTTGATTTCAGTAATATCAATGCAGAAAATGGCCATTCTCAGAAGCATAATACATAAAGCATTATCAGAAAGTGTTGAGTTTTTGATTGTTGAGGATAATCACATGTTCTGCCATCCAGCAATCCTCAAATGCTTATTCAGTGATGGATTTCTCTTTTTTTTAAGCTTATTTATTTGAGAGAGAGAGAGAGAGAGTGTGTATGTGTGTGTGTGTGTGTGTGTGTGTGTGTGTGTGTGCACGCAGGAGGGGCAGAGAGAGAGGGAGGGGGAGAGAGAATCCCAACCTGGCTAGGCACCATGAGCCCGGAGCCCACCAGGGGGGCTCGAACCCACGAACCATGAGATCATGACCCAAGCCAAAATCAAGAGTTGGTTGTTTAACGGACTGAACCACCCAGGAGTCCCAGTGAGGGATCATTTGATGACTCTGTGAGGCTGTCTTGTCCACAGCATTCATCCATCCGTTTATTCAACAAATACTCAGAGATCGTGTGTGCCAGAAATTTGTGCTAGCGCTGAGGATGCAGTGATGAACAAAAGCAGACACAGCCTTGAGGGGGAGACAGGTGCTACTCAGATAATCATGCAGATGGGGGACTACAGCTGTGACAGATGCCCTGAGAGACAGGTGCGTGGTCCCAGGAGAGCCTAAGTTAGGGAGGAGAGGAAAGGCTCCTGAGGGAGATGCCTACCCTGGGCTCTAGAGGATGGGTAGGAGTGAACCAGAGAGAGAAAAGAGAAAAGCTTTCCAGGTGAGGGGGCTGCTGTGCAGGGTGTGGGGAGGGGGGGTTTGGCCCCCTCAAGGAACTGAAAAAGGCCCCGGCTTGGATGAGTCTCCGGGATGTTGCTGAAGGGTTGTAAGCAGGGTGGGAAGATATATATGATCAGATTCCTACTTTGAAAAAGTGACTGGGGGCGCCTGGGTGTCTCAACATCCGACTCTTGATTTTGGCTCAGGTCACTAGCTTCACGGGTTTGGGCCCCACGTGGGGGGCCTGCTCTGACAGCAGGGATTCCCTCCCTCTCACCTTCTCTCTCTCTCTGCCCCCGACCTGCTCATGGGCGCGCGCTCTCTCTCTCTCTCTCTCTCTCTCTCTCTCTCAAAGATCATTTTTTTTTTAAACTTAAAAAAAGGGAAAGAAACGATGACTGGGCCAGTGGAGAAGCTATTACTTTAGTTCACATGAGAGGTGCTGGTAGCTTAGAGATGGAAAGAAATAGAAATATCCAACAGCATCTTAGTAGGTAAAAGTCTGTAGAAGTCTCTAAGTATGTAACCAAGAGAACTGAAACTCTCTCCACACAAAATTTGTGCACAAATGTTCATAGCAACTGTGTTCATAACAGCCCCAAAAGTGGAAACAGCCCAAATGTCCATCAACTGATAATGGTTACACAAAGCATGGTTTATCCATACAAGGGAATACTGTTCAGCCATAAAAGGAATGAAGGACCAACACAGGCTACAAGCATAGATGAACCTTGAAAATATTGTACTAAGTAAAAGAAGCCAGCCACATGAAAGTTCATTTTTCTATGATTCCATTTATGTGAAATGCCTGGAATCGGTAAATCCAAAAGACAGAAAATAGACTAGTGGTTGCCAGGGGCAGGGGAATGGGGAATGATTGCTTAATGGCTCTCAGTTTCTTTTTGGGGCGATAAAATGTCTGGACCTCGTGGTGATGGTTGCCTAACTCGGTGACTGTACTAAATTGAATTGTATGTTTTAAAAGGGTTAATTTTAGGGACGCCTGGGTGGCTCAGTCGGTTGAGCGTCTGACTTTGGCTCAGGTCATGATCTCACAGCTCGTGAGTTCGAGCCCCGCATCGGGCTCTGTGCTGGCAGCTCGGAGCCTGGAGCCTGCTTCGGATTCTGTGTCTCCCTCTCTCTCTGCCCCTAACCCACTCGCATTCTGTCTCTGTCTCTCTCAAAAATAAATAAACATTAAAAAAAAGAAAAAAGAAAAGGGTTAATTTTATGGTATATGAATTGTATCTCAGGAAAGCTGAAGAAAACCTACAAAACTTATTAGTGGAGTTGGATATGTGAGGTCAGAGAGAAGACGGTGTTAAGGCCGACACCGAGTTTCTGGTTTACATAACTAGATAGAAAGAGGGAGTGCTGGGGGAGGTCCAAAGGGGTGTGACTGGGGGTCATTCCTTTGAGGTTGTCTTTGAGGCTTCCAAATGGCAGTGCGGTTTAGAGGACATCAGATGGTCCAAAATATACTCCGTTGAAAATGTTTTAATACTACCACCTAGGGGCATCTGACTGGCTCAGTCCGTGGAACATGTGACTCTTGATCTCGGGGTTGTGAGTTCAAGCCCCACATTGGGCATAGAGCTTACTTGTAAAACTCTGGGGTGCCTGGCTGACTCAGTCAGAAGAGCATTGATCTCTCTCTCTCTCTCTCTCTCTCTCTCTCTCTCTCGATCTTGGGGTTGTGAGTTTGAGCCCCACGTTGGGTGTAGAGTTTACTTAAATAAATAAAACTTAAAAAACTCAAGGACCTCTGAAAGTAAGCCTCTGAGACCCTAGCAGGATTCTGCAAAAACTGGTTGAAGAAACACAACATTGTACATCCCTGGACTGGTTGTGGGACGCCCACTCCTAACCCCCGGAGAATGTAGTCTGGGGGAGGGGACGTTGCATCTGTACAAAAATCCATCTTAAGAAGGCAAGTGTAGCCATATCCCTATGAAATTGTTTGAAATGTTTAAATAATAGAGATTTGGGGGAGTGTTTAAGCCAGTCTAGGGAAACTAGGGTTCTTCTGTGAGACTGGAATTTTTAAAACTTCAGATCATTTTACTGTACTTGACTCTCTGAAACTGCTGTTCTCCTGTCATTCAGGCTAAACTTGTTCAAGGCGCTGTGATCTGCTGGCTCCGTGCAGGATCCTCATATATCTAATCCCATCGTATGCACCACCAGCCCTGACTAGCAAAAAAATATGACTATATTGTGTGTATGCACTATTAAATTACAACCATAAGCCCACATGCCTGTAAGAAAACTTGACTGTCACACTCAGAGTGATTCACTATTTCCTGCTTTCCCCATTAATATTCTTGGGCCATTTGTTCATTTGTCTTACCCTGCTGATAGGTGGCTGACAAATGGAAGCGTGCCCTACAAGTCTAAGGAAAATATATGGGAGTGAAACTTTAAATTGAGAAAATTCTTTTTTGTGAAGTTACATATTTTGCTAAACATGGGGAAGGATTGTCATTCCTCTAATTTGTTGGTAAACGACCTGGGTCTGGCTTGTGGAACACCAGTTTTTGAGGAGGACAGGGTTGGAGAATCCCCGGGCCCAAGTGCACGTGTCAGGGGCGCCTGGGTGGCTCAGTCAGTTAAGCGTCCAACTCTTGATCTCCGCCCGGGTCACGATCTCATGGTTTGTGAGTTCAAGACCCAAGACCCATGTCGGGGGTGCTGTCAGCACAGAGTCTGCTTGGGATTCTCTCTCTCTCTCTCTCTCTCTCTCTCTCTCTGTCTCTCTCCCCCCCTCCCTCTCTCCCTCTCTCTCTCTCCCTCTCTCCCTGCCCCTCCCCTGCACACGTACTCTCTTTCTCAAAATAAATAATTTAAAATATATATATATATATATATATATATATATATATATATATGTATAAAGTGTGATAGCAAATCAGGGGATGTGTGCAGAGCCTAGCAAAACTGTAACCGAGTTCTGAAAATGTCAGGGTTTGTTCTGACACACTGTTGTCTTGTATTTGGACCACTGTTGTCACAAAGAGATGAGAGTTCATTTATGCATTTGGAAAACATTTCTTGGGCATGTGAACCACTGTCTGCTATCCTGAACTTTCTGTCTCCTCTCTCCTCCCTTGGCCCTTTGTCTGGCTAACTCTCACTCACCTTTCTCATCTCAGATGTCATCTCCCCCGTCCCTCCCATGTTCTTGTCACACTCTGCACCTCTCCCCGTCATGGCACTTCTCCCACTGAAATGGGTGGTTCTGATTTTTGTTTTTATTTTGTTTTGCCAGTTAGCCTAGCTGTTTTTTTTAAAATTGTGGTAGATGTATTTGGCATAAGATTTACCATTTTAAACACTTTTTTAAAGTTTATTTATTTTGAGAGAGAGAGAGAAAATCCCAAGCATCTCCTCATTGTCAGCGTGAAGCCCAATGTGGGACTTGGACCCACAAACTTTGAGATCATGACCTGAGCCACAGTCAAGAGTCAGATGCTTAGCCAACTGAGCCATCCAGTCACCCACCGCTTTTCAGTGTATAGGTCAGTGGCCTTGAATACATTCACATTTCATGCAGCTATCACCACTGTCCTCTCCAGAACTTTTTTCCATCTCCCTAAACTGAAACTCTACACCCATTAAATACTAACTCCCTACCTCCTTCTCCCCCTAGCCCCCTGGCAACAACCATACTACGTCATGAATCTATAAACGAGACTAAGTACCTTACCTCATATAAGTGGAATCTTAACACAGTGTCCGTCCTTTAGCGACCGGCTTATTTCGCTTAGCATCACGTCTTCACGGTTAATCCATGTTGTAGCCTGCGTCAGAACTTCCTTTCTTAAGACTGGAAAATATTCCCGTGCGTGTACATGCCGCATTTTGTTTATGCATCCGTCTGTCGTTGGACACTTGGGTTGCTTCCTTGGTTCCTTTTGGCTATTGTGAATGATACTGCCATGAACATTGATACAGGAATGTGTCCTTGACACCCTGTCTTCAGTCCTTTGGGGCATATACCCAGGAGTGCAGTTGCTGGGTCATAGGGTAGTTCTTGGTTTAATTTTCTCGAGGAATGGTAATTTTGCCATGGCCACCGCAAGCCCGTGGCCACCGTAAGCAAAGGACAGAAAGGAGATGCTTAGATGGTGTCCCCTGAGGGCGCTCAGTGGAGCAAAAGGGAAGGAATGCAGCCAATATTTGCTAAATGAAGGACCTTCAATATAGAAGGTAATCGGTAAACAAAAAAGTGCACTAAGTCCAGGTGCTTTATTAGGGGTATAGATAAAGGGCACCAATACTGTGGACGATAAGATCAGGAAAAATGGGCGATATTTTTTCAGTGTCATCTCTGAAATAATAAATTACAGTTGTTTGTGAAGTCTCCTCTAAAATCCTTAATTGCGTAAGAAATAAGCGCTCCTTTAGAAGAATTTGTGCATTACAGAAATGGGTCCAGCAGAAAGTAAAAGTTTTCACCTTACTACTGTGCAGGGATGGGCACTGGGAACAGGGTGGTGTAGACTCCTCTGTGCATATCCTAAGAGGTTTTAAAAATGACTTCAAATATATCTTTGTGAAGGTGGGAAGACTACCAGTTAGTTACGTTCCAGGCATTTCTGAGATGGGGTGGGGGGCAGCTTTTCTTTGCACAAGGGGGATCCTGTCAAGGACAGCTGCCATTCACAGCAACGACACCGAATCCTTTTGTTGATTATGAAATTGTGTAAGTGCTATTACTTCATGATTCTTTTTAAAATAGCTCAAAATTAGAATTACTAAGAAAATAAAATCACTGTGTCTTGTTTTCTAATTAAGTGTTAAGACGATACAGATATTGGTGATTAGCATTTACTTAAAGAAGAGAAGTTGGAGAGTTCTCCTTTTGCTTAAATATAAAGACTCATTTAAAAAAAATTTAATGTTTATTATTTATTTTTGAGAGAGGGAGAGAGACAGAGTGTGAGTGGGGGGGAGGGGCAGAGAGAGAGGGAGACACAGAATCCGAAGCAGGCTCCAGGCTCTGAGCTGTCAGCACAGAGCCTGACATCGGGCTCGAACCCACGAACCACGAAATCATGACCTGAGCCGAAGTTGGATGCTTAACCAACTGAGCCACCCAGGCGCCCAAAGACTCATTTTTTTTTTAAAAACATGGCAGCGGGCTGCGGGTAGGAATGGGAAAGCATAAATTTTATTATGTTAAAACACATCTTGGGGCGCCTGGGTGGCTCAGTCGGTTAAGCGTCCGACTTCGTCTTCAGGTTATGATCTCATACCTCGTGAATATGAGCCCCATGTTGGGCCCCATGCTGACAGCTCAGAACCTGGAGCCTGCTATGGATTCTGTGTCTCCCTCTCTCTCTGCACCTCCCCCACTTGCACTCTGTCCCTCCCGAAAATAAATAAACATTTAACAAAGAACACATGTTAAATGCCAGTCATCTCCCTTGGGTGATTTATATGTTAATTTAACATCTAGTTTAATATCAATCCATTTTTAAGTAAACAATTGGCTTCCTTTAAGATAACTGTGAACATTTTCTGTATTTCATATCACCTCGACTATTGAAAAGCACCTTCTGAAAAAGAAAAGAGAAAAACACCATCTTAGATGCTGACCCATATGAGGTGCAGATTTGATGAGAGACTTTGGCTAGCACTATCGGAAGGCTCTCCGTTTGGAAGAAACCTGAAAACTTTGTTAGTTGTCTGACAGATGGCAGCTAGCCGTCATTCATGTAAATGAGGTGGCTGCGTAAATAAAATTCACAGATAAATCCCCAGACTTCTTTCCGTCACCTGAACTTTTCTGGGGCTGCCAGCACAAAGTAAAATGTACCAGTGCCTACTGCCGTTTCTAGAACAAAGCGAGGTACAAGAGTAAAGTGCCAAACTCTGCTTTGCCTGCTATCCTCCGCGAGCCTCTGAAGAGGGGGCCGTGTGGGGCAGGGTCATGTAATCACTGAATAAATGGCCACACGTCTAGAAGGGGAAAGGGCAGAGTGATTGATCCACAGGCTAATTAATGTGATTGAGCACATTCCGGCAGGCAAAATTGAGAAACAACAGCCCCATAGTACTACCCACGCCGAGGCCAATAGAAATAAATGTCTCTTGGGTTCGAAATAATCAATCTTTTGTCCTGAAATGCCTCATCTTCTTTGATCCTTAGCAAGAGCTGGCAGTCGATGAGTACCTGCTGTGTCAGATTTCTCTTTCTCTTCTGTGTCCCAGACAGTATAACAAATTGCGAAACCTCCTGAGGGATGCCCGTCATGATTGCATTCTCTTTGCTAACGAATTCCAACAGTTCTGCTACCTCCCTCGGGAGAGAGGAGAATCCATGGAAAAGTGGCAGACCAGGTATGGCACCCCCCCAATGGCTATGAATGGTCAGGACTGTCTTTAATTTCTTTATCTGGGAGTTGACCTAAATAGCGTGCTAGAATAAACCAGTAGTTATTCTGGAACTGTGATTAATACTGAAATGCTTAACGTGCCACTGTTGTAGATATGTCGTTTGAATACATACATATTTTAGAAATTGTCATTAGGGAGCTGTAGATACTCAGAGTGTGTTTGCCCCAGATCTCAGCAGCTGGTAGGAACCTTCCAGGGATCCAGAAGTCATAACTTGAATGTGGGGGTGTGGGAGGGGGAGGGATCTACTTTTAAGCTAAGATTATCCAGTTTTCCTGGTAGAAGTTGCTCTCCTATTCCAACCGGTCTTCTTAAACTGGAACTGGTAGGTTAACTCTGGTCAGGCTGTTTCAGCTGTTTAGATCCACCTAAAAGCAGAGCCTGAAGCAAGGGGTTGGGTGTGGGTTGTTGATGTGGGAGGCAGTTCCCTGAAACAGCAGTGAGGAAGTGCAGGGAGTGAGACAGAAGGGAAGGAGGGAGAGCAGTTAAGGATGCGTTGCTACTGTGGGAAACTGAGGCTCAGTCCTACTGGGAGCCTCTGAGAAGCCGCGTAGTATTTGCCTCAGAAGTCATCTGGAAGAGCGGAGGCCAGGGTGTCGTATAAAGGAGACTTCCGCCTTTAGCTGAGGGTCATTCTGCAGGGGTGTTAACTCCACCCAGTGGGCCTGGGGGGGTGGGGGGGTGGAACTGCCACCCACCTGCAGCTGAGTCAGCGGTGGGCCTTTTGCACAGGCGCTGGGCCCCCACAGCCCCTGCTCTGCTCTTCTGCAGAGGGCCGAGGACCTTGTTTGTCTTATCCATACAAAACATTTCAATCATCTTTTTCCTTGTAATTCTTTATCTGTGTAGCCACTAAATATTTAAATTCTCTAAAGTAAAATAAACACTGATACATACTGAGTCCTTAATTATAGTCCTAAGTTCCCACAGGGCTCAGTACCAGAAAGGAAAGCCAATCTTTCTCTAGACCAGGTCACATGTGAGCAGTTAGAAGGATCTTACTTACTAACCACACAGGCTTGCACATAGGAGAGACTCAGTATATGTCCGCTGAATTTTTTTTTTTTTAATCTAAAACTAAAGGAACCTTAGGCAGCATTGTGATTTCCAGAAAGGGAAACAGATGCCTACGAAACCAGCTGTCCCAAGTTTACACACTTCATTGAAACACAGTCCAGCCCCGAACACACGTCTCCAGCCCCAGGCTGTGTTTTCCAATTCCGATTCTTTTCAGGAAGATTTCCAGACATTTTGTGTTGACTCCATTGCAGACCTTATTGGATTGTGACCTTGAGCTGGACGCAGCCTAGTTTTTCTCTTAGCCAGACTTGTCTCTCCAGCTTTGAAACCTCACGTAGCCTCGCTTGTCATCCGTGTGGTGCTATGGTAATGGCTTTCCAACCAAAAGGTATTAAAAGACGGCAGAGCCTTGTGGTTTCTAGGCCATATCAAGAAATGAAAGAGGTTGCGTGGTGGTTGGGTGTCTTAGGGAAGAAGAGGCTTGTCGGGTGCTCTCTGATTCGTGTTGTATCCCCCAGACTGCCCAACCCAGGGCATATTTATGACCAGTGTTTGGGAAATAACTTGTTGAATGAATGGGTGGTCGTCCTCATAAACCGAAGGATAGCAGATCAAAAGGCCGGTGTGAAGCTTTGGACCGTAGCTTGTGTTTGTCTGCCTTGGGAGGGCTCATGTGCCCTTGCTTTTCTAGGAGCATATACAATGCAGCCGTTTGGTATTATCACCACTGCCAGGATAGGATGCCAATCGTTATGGTGACAGAAGACGAAGAGGCTATTCAGCAGTATGGAAGCGAAACCGAAGGAGTGTTTGTGATTTCTTTCAAGGTACCTGCATCTGGTGTGTCCGTAAGTGTGTCTGTGTGTGTTCATTTCTTCAGTGGCGCCCACAATGCTCTCGATCCATGTGGCGAGGCAGAAGAGGGAAAACAGAGTGAAGGAAGACTCCAGCCAACGAGTTCCATGTCTGTGTCTCTCCCCAGCCATGGAATCTTGGCTTTGGCAAATTTGGGCAACCCCCCTGTGACTGTAAGACCCGTAGCATCTGAGAGTTCAGCCCAGGAAGCCCCTGTTGACAGTAAACCCATTGCACAGTTGCAGCAATAACAGTAGTGGTGATGATGATGGCAAGAATAGGTTGGATGTTATAAAATTGCCAGTACTATTATTTTTGACCTCCAAAATGGCAGTTTTATATGGTCCCACCTAATAGTAATAGCCAACATTTATCTATGTCAGGCAGTATTCTAAGTGGATTGTTTCATTGAATTCTTACCCCCATGAGGTAGGTGCCATTGTCCATGTTTTGCAGGTGAGGAAACTAAAGCCCAGAAAGACTAAGTAACTCACCCAAGGTCACACAGGTAGAAAGTGGAGGAACCCCCGGCACTCTGACTCCAAAGCTCTTAACCACCGTGCTCGGCTGCCCCCCACATTGTTTTTCTCCGTGCACACACGACACAGTTTTAATCTTTTTTGGTTTTTAAGTTTACTTATTTATTTTGAGAGAGAGAGTACACGTCGGGGAGGGCCAGAGAGAGACAGCAAGAGAGAATCCCGAGCAGGCTCCATGCTGTCAGCACAGAGCCCGTTACAGGGCTCAAACCCATGAACCGCGAGATCGTGACCTGAGCCAAAACCGAGAGTCAGACACTTAACCGACTGAGCCACCCAGGCGCCCCCTACGCACCGCGCAGTTTTAAGGGCCAGACTTGTTTTGGCACTGTTCCTCACTCTTCCCCACTTGTGAATGTACATGGGGGTTAGCAGGGATACAGGAAGGGGCGAGCTGCGCTATCATTTATGTGAAGGCTGTCCCATCGGCTGAGTGTACAGATCACAGGTGGGAGCAGTGTTATTGGTGGCCGTTTTGGGGGGCTGTGTTGGCAACCCAGTTCTCCTATTTCTGGGGTACCCCTTGGGGAAAGTGGGATGGCTGTTGATCTCTCAACAGATTACTGGGCTCTTCTGTCTGCCCAGCTGGCCAATCAAGTGCCAGTGGTTAATATCGGGTTTTGATTCAGAACCTCAAATGAGGCCCTCCGTTGCCCCTGTCAGTTTACGGAAAGTCAAGTTGGATTTTGAATTGTAGATTCTATAAGAGTTCCCAGGTGCACGTGTTGCTAAAGATTTGCCAATAGAATTTTCTTGGCCCTGCTATAAAAAAGTGTGCCGGCGTGCCAGAGAGTTCCGGGGGCGCTGGATATTAATGGCGGTGTCACTTGTTTTTTCTGTTGCAATACATCATGTCTTGTTCTCGCAGAGGACAGTTGCCTAAAATTACATTTTTCTACTTTTTGTTCAAATTACTTTTCTTCACAGTCCGGTACTGTGGTACCGTTTATTGTGTATAGTGTCTCCTAAGCAAACTGTGTGACCGAGGGCTTCATAGAGGCGAATGATAGATAGCAGGAAAAAAAAGAGATACTGCAGAGTTCAGACGAGAAGGCCAGAAGTTTCTGTGGGGACGTGAAGTTAGCTGGGAAGAGCGAAGACAGTAAATCCTCATGAGGAGGCGGTTCATAGTGGCAGGAACTGGGTGGTGAGAAGCGATAAGTGACCATAGAATTGGGGTACTGACGTTAGCACAGACAGAACTTCTCGAAGGACTGGGGAAAGAAAGGAGGTGATTCAAACAGGACCCTGAGGTCCATGGGAGAAATATTAGCCTTGACAATAAATATAATGTATTTTCTTTTTTTTTTTTTTTTTGATTTTTAAATGTTTATTTTTGAGAGAGACAGAGACAGAGCACGAGTGGGGGAGGGGCAGAGAGAGAGAAAGAGAGAGAGGGAGACAGACAGACTCTGAAGCAGGCTCCAGGCTCTGAGCCGTCAGCACAGAGCCCAGTGTGGGGCTTGAACTCACGAACCGTGAGGTATGACCTGAGGCAAAGTCAGACACTCACCCAACTGAGCCACCCAGGCGCCCCTGCATTTTCTTTTTTATGTGAGAAAAGCGAATGTGCTAGACTCTACCTTAGACTTAAGGTTGAGTTAAAAACATGTAAATTTGGTTTTATTTAGTGAGAGCCAACCATTCAAGGGAGTGTGCTGTCGACGTAGCACAGCCAGCATCAACACACCGTCCTCTTGCGGGTGGTGCCCTCTCTGATAGACTTACACCAAGAGGTGCGGTAACACTCAGTCTACGTGGTGGGGAGGGACCCTGACCACTTGTGTCAAAGTGAAGTCTCGTACCGAGTCATCACACTAATAGCAACGTCTCTGTGAAGCGTTACAACATCTCTGGATGGTCACCAAGGAAGACTCCATCGTCTGGGAGCTCACGACGGGGAAGCCCCAGAAGAATAGAAACGTCTCGGCTTTGCCCCCTCTGCTCACTTGGCATAGCCAGTGGGTTGGGGGAAAAGGGGACGTTTCCGTATGCGCTTTACACCTTGCCATTTTTACCTGCTTGTTTAAGTTTCTTATAAGTTTCAAATGTTTCAGAATGGGGAAAAGAACAAAAAACAAGACAAGAATGCACACGTAAGAGTTTTTTCTCTGCATTTACTGCAGGCCATTGTCTGTGGCAATGAGATACGCGTAAAGATAGGCAGAAGGCCACGCATGTGTGTGTGTGTGTTTGTGTGTGTGTGTGTGTGTGTGTGTGTACACGCGCAGAGAGAGAGGAGGAGATTCAAAAGTGCAAAGCAAGCATTCCGTGGTAGGAAGGGCCTCCCTAGGGTTCGTTTGGCGAGGCTTCACGGATTAGTGAGATGGTAGAAAACTAGCCCGTAACGTGAGGCTCGGGAAGGTAATGTTCATTCACCACCTCTTCAAAACCACACGCCAGCGGTTCCCACCCGGGACTGCTTGTAATACTACCGGAAGGGAGAACCATTACCTTCTGACCACGTTTCTCTTTTGCCTTTATTGAACGCAGAATTACCTGGACAATTTCTGGCCTGATTTAAAGGCCGCCCGCGAGCTTTGTGACTCCATCCTTCAGTCTCGACGGGAAAGAGAGAATGAGAGTCAGGAGAGCCACGGGAAGGAGTACGCAGAACATCTTCCCCTGGAAGTGTTGGAAGCCGGCATTAAATCGGGACGCTACATCCAGGTGAGGGTGGTCATGCGACGTCGGCGTCGGGACGGGCCAGTCTGTTTTCTTCTCGCCTTTACTGGCCTGCCACAGGCCTTTAATTTCAAAGGCCGTAAATAAAATGGGCATGAGTAAGCCAGGGCTGTCATTGTTGAAGATGGTTTCGGAGTCGTTCTTCCTGGGGACACCTTGCCATCTGGTTTGGTGCTACTCTGTAATCTTCTTAATTGGGTTACGTTTGAGCATCACACAAGTAGCCTTATAAGTGCCTCCAGTCTCTGGAAAAGAGCACATATTTTGCAATCAAGGTCTGGAAATTGGGCAAAATGGTGAAATTGGTGAAATTTGGCTTCTTCGCCCCTTTGCAATATTCCTGTGTCTTTCAAGGGCCCTTTTGTGGTCCCCCAGGACCCAGACCCCAGAAGCTGTTAAGCTGTCTTGAGAAGGAATCAGATAAAATTATTATTCAGATTTCAACAGTTTTACGTGTGTGTGTGTGTGTGTGTGTGTGTGTGTGTGTGTGTGGTGTTATCACATTGGTCAATTTGTGTATCTGCCACCACTATCCAGATACAAAATTGTTCTGTCATGAATTTTACATTTTTAACAAGCAGCTCAGTTTTTATGCAGGCCGAAGTTTGAGAATGCCATGCTGAAGTCCCGCCCTAAAGTTGTGGGTTTCTTTTGTTTTTTTTTTTTTCCTTTTGAGAGAGTGTGTGTGCTTGAGCAGGGAAGGGGTGGGGGGGGGGCTGTGGAGAGAGAGAAAGGAGAGAGAGAGAGAGAGAGAGAGAGAGAGAGAGAGAATGAATCCTAAGCAGGCTCCACACCTAGCCCAGAGCCCTACATGGGGCTCAGTCTCAGGACCCTGAGATCAGGACCTGAGCCAAAATCAAGAGTTGGACGCTTAACCAAGTGGCCACCCAGGCGCCCCTAGTATTTTAAGTGAGTATAACTAGAGTGGCTAATGCTTCCAACTTGATAGTAAAGTTTATGGCATTCCAGGGAGGATGTTTTGAGGAAGAAGATTTTTCAAAGACCCACTCATCACTTAGGTAAAATAGATCATGGCACTTCGAACACTTGGTACGGCCAAGAATAGTTCAGAATGATGGTATGTTCCCTGGAGAAAAGAAACCTTGGTGATGAATATTTTTTCCTAAAGGAAGGGATCACAGACCTTAAAAGAATATTTTGGGGATTTTCTTTAAATTTGTTTATTCATTTTGAGAGAGACCGAGCGAGTGGGGGAGGCAGAGAGAGAGAGAGGGAGAGAGAGAGAATCCCAAGCAGGCTCCGCACTGTCAGCATGGAGCCCAGTGTGCGGGCTTGAACTCACAAAACGTGAGACCATGACCTGAGCCGAAGCCAAGAGTCGGACACTTAACTAACCGACTGAACCGCCCCATATTTTGGGGATATTTTCATATACTTTTTGAAAACTGTACCTTAGGGGTAAAGCAAGCAGAAAAGAAATTTTTCAGTTGATTTTTATTGTGATTTTAGGGAATCCTGAATGTCAACAAACACAGGGCCCAGATAGAAGCTTTCGTTCGACTTCAAGGAGCCAGCTGCAAAGATTCAGGTTCAGTACACGCCTTACATAAACTTCCGCACTCTGTCTCTATTCTGATATTGCACAACGAAGAAAGTAAGGTTGAAACTGTCGTACCCTACCTGCCATGTTAGATATTCCTGCTCTGGGTGTGTTTTACCTGTCCTCTCGTGTTTTATCTATAGTTTCTGATTTTATTGTAGTCGGTTTTAAAAAATGAGAATAGCTGAGTTTTATTGAGTGCTCAGTCTACATCAGGTACTGTTCTAAGCACTTAACGGAGACACCTGTTATTGGCGAGGATGCACAAAGCTGCAAGTGAGGAAACTGTAATACAGAGAAGCAAAGTAACTTGCCCAAGATCACACACCCGGGAAGGGATGGGGCTGAATCTGCTGCTGAGGCAGTTTGACTAGGATGTTAAGACACTGTCCTGTGCTGCCTTATTGGAATCGTTTTATTTTGTTTTTAAAATTATTTATTTATCTTGAGAGAAACAGAATGAGCGGGGGAGGGGCAGAGAGGGAGAGGGAATCTCAAGCAGGCTCTGCACGGTCAGCATAGAGCCCGACGTGGGGCTTGAACTCACGAACTGTGACATCATGGCCTGAGCTGAAGTTAAGAGTCAGATGCTCAACCGACTGAGCCACCCAGGTGCCCCTGGAGTAATTTTTTAAAAGTGATGAAAATGAAGAAGGCGTGTAAATAAGTTGTATCGTAACAGAGTATAGTTCCAGGTCTTCAGGGACAGGGTAGAAAGCACCCCGGTAGTCAAGGGAGTGGGGCTGGGTTGAAGAAGAGGTGCCTTTCTCTGGCTTATGCTCGACACGGCTTTGACAGTAGCCGTGGTTCCTCGGCCGCCTGACCCCTCCCTGGCTGCGTGGCCCCTGTGGCTGTGTGACAGAGTTCCAGACCAGGCTTATGTAGTCTCATGCAGGGCACCGTCACCCACCTGAAAAGATGGTCCGACCTTAGAAAAGCATGTGACATAAAATGGCACAGTGGCAGTGTTTCTTCATTCCTAACTTGTGGAGCAAGGTTTGACTGCACCTTTGAGAGGAGAAAGCTTGGATTTGCAGGAACGCTTCCTTGTTTGGAAGGTGTCACGGGTGTGGCCTCCCCTGTGGCTTCATGGGGTTTCTGTGTCCCCGCCCAATCACAGGTTTGGCCAGTGACATCCTAATCCACGGCATGAAGGCTCGAAACCGCTCAATTCATGGAGACGTGGTAGTCGTAGAACTGCTCCCTAAAAATGAATGGAAAGGAAGAACCACGGCCCTGTGTGAGAATGACAGTGATGACAAGGCCTCGGGAGACCCCCCGAGCGAGCCCATGCCCACAGGTGAGCCCACCGGCTGGTCTCCCAGTTATCCATTCTTTCTGCGGAACATTTATCGTTCCAGAGATAGTGCAGTTACTATGGTACAAGATAGTTTCTTTCCCCCCCAGTACCAGTTTCCCCTCTCTGCAGATTTATTTTATTCTCTTCGGCATCCAAATATGCTGTACTATCTCTTAGAACAGAACAAAACCAAAAATCCTCTCAAGTCCGGATCCCCTCCAGCTACCGCCCTTTTCTCTGCTTCAGTTTATGGCAAGACTCAGTGAAACCCTTAGTCCTGCGTTCTCTCTGCTTCCTCTTCACCCGTTCTCTCCTGAAGCCGCTACATTCAGGGGCCCCCACCCCCCAAAAAACCTTGACCTCTGGTCAAGGACACCAGTGACCTCATTGCCAACAGCCCTCGGCACCCGTAACCGTCAGCAGCATTTGGCCAACAGATCACTGCCTCATCCTTGGCTTCTAGGTTCTTCTCCTCTCCTGCTGGCCACTCCTCCTTGGTCCTTTTGCTGGAGCTTTTCCGTCTTACGACCTCTGGGCTCCTCGCTGAATCTCCATCCGCCCCCTCTCCCTGGGGATCTCCTTCACTCCTCTGGCTTTATTTTTCCAGCCTAGAGACCAGACCCCCTTCTCAGCCTCCAGTGTTGTCTGTTTGGCATCTTCCCCTGGTGTCCGATGGGCATCTCACATGTAACGCGCCTAGTAACAGACTCCTGATTTCTGCCCCCAAACCTGCTCCTCCCCGAGTGTTCCCGTCTCCGCAAACGGCAGTTTCATTCTACACTTGGTCAACCCAGAGGTCCTGGGATTACCCTCGAGTTTTTCTTTCACACGTCAGCAAGTCCTGGCAGCTCTACTCCCAGACTCCACCTCTTCTCCCCTAACTGGGCCGCCAGAACCGCTTGACGCGATTTTCCCAGCCGCCTCCTCACTGGTCTCCCTGCCCCCACCCTGGTGCTCAAATGGCCTTTTCTCCATACGGGAGCCAGCCACGGGGATCCTTTTACTTAAATATTTATTATTATTATTATTATTATTATTATTATTATTTTTAATGTTTGTTTTTGAGAGAGCGAGTGAGAGAGAAAGTGCGAGAGGGGAAGGGACAGAGAGAGAGGGAGACACAGAATCCAAAGCAGGCTCCAGGCTCTGAACTGTCAGCACACAGCCCGACGCGGGGCTTGAACCCATGAACCATGAGATCATGAGCGGAAGTCGGATGCTTAAACAACTGAGCCACCCAGGCCCCCCACAAAGATCCTTTTAAAAGTCTTTGGGGCCTGTGTGTCTCTGCTCAAAGCTCTCCAGTGGCCATTTCCTGTTTCTCTCAAAATGAAATCCAAAGGCCATACCGTGGCCTACAGGGTCCTGCCAGCTTGGGCTGCCTTGTGTCACTGTCCTCGTCATCACTCTGTTCCAGCCACATTGACCAGCTTCGTACCACTGGAAATGAGCTTTCCCCAAACCTCCTCAGGCCAACCTCCCTCACTTCAAGTCTCTGCTCAGATGTCACTTTATTTAAAATAGTGGCCACTGCTGACCCTGTATTACTGTTGGTCACCTTACCCTACTTGATATCTTTCTGAGCAAACATCATTCCCTTCCCTGTATTTACTTCTTCTTGTCTGTTTCCCACCCCCACAGACACCCAGACTAGAGTGTCCACTGCAGAAAATCAAGGACTTTGTTCTGATGCTGCTACATTCCCTGCACCTAGAACAGGGCCTCATACCTGGTAGGGGCTCAATAAATATTTGTGGAAAGATAGCACTTTTGACTATTAAAATTTGTTTTTTCTTGACCGTAGTCCATGATGATTGAAAGTGCTACGTATCAGGCTTATGATTAGAATACTTTTCTGTATATAAGGTTGGCCCAAATGATGTTGGCTGGTGGGAAAATGCAAGAAAGGGAAAACGCACAGGAGAGGGCGTGAGTTGAAAAAAGTGAAGATTACTGGCTTTTCCCAACATACCTAAACTTGAGGTTGATAAGGGAAGGGCAAAGGAGAAAGTGGGACTGATGGATTCTAAATGTCACATTGGACCCCACAGTAGGGAGGGCATCCTGACAATGTTATAAAAAAAAGTGATCTTTCAAAAAAATTAGCAGGCATCTTAAGGCGAACGTTTAAGCATTTCTCGACTTGTGTGGGTGTGTGCTTGATACGAACGGGTCATTGTGTTTTCTGTTTTCTTCCTCACTGCCGAGCTAGTCAGCGCCTAGATAGGTGACATCTCACCAGTTAAGGCCTTCTTTTGTTTTGTTTTCCCAAAGGCAGAGTGGTGGGCATCCTTCAGAAGAACTGGCGGGATTACGTGGTGACATTTCCATCCAAAGAAGAGGTCCAATCTCAGGGCAAAAATGCTCAGAAAATCCTAGTTACGCCTTGGGATTACAGAATCCCCAAGATCCGAATTAGCACTCAGCAAGCAGAAACCCTCCAGGTAGCTGACATTGTACTTCTCCTGTTCCCCAGCTTTTGTGTTTGCCAGCTTTTGAGCTATCCCAGGAAACCCTGTCAATTCCTTTGCATAAGAAGGGATAAATTATTGGTGGCGTCTAGCATTTCGAGATCCAGGTTTTTTTTTTTAATTCTAAATATATAGAACCATCTGTTAAATAGTCCTTGGTTAATAAATGAAGGCCAGAGAGAAACTGCCCTAGAAAGAGCTGTGTAGGACAGCTACAGAGTGCATACATTATCCAGCTGTCCAACACAGAAACTTTCAATAGATATGCTTTGCCAACACTAACAAGCTTTCTTCCAGCAAGTGATATAGAAATACGATCACTCTGCCCTGGAGGGATGATATAGTGATACTTCACCGAATCGATTATCCATAAAGGAATATAGCACTGGGGAGAAGACATACACGAGAAAGTTAGAAATTAGCCTGTACTGTGGCGAAGCGTATAGGCATCGTCCAATTTGATATCTGCAATTTGATATGTGCAGTTTGTAAATGAGACACCGAAGCAGGACGTCCCCAACCAGTAACTGGGTCGTCGTATACCTTTTGCATCTCTTAAAGCCTTCCGCGGGCTGAGGCCAAGCGTAACCACTGCTTTCCAGACCCGTGGGTTTGCTGAAATTTGAGAGCTTGTGGGGTTCAGTTCACGCTGATACCTCCTTCCCCACTAACAGATGTCTTTAAACATTAGAGAGTAACTTCAAAGAAAGTAGGATGTATCTCCCATGCTCCCACAATTGAGATTTTGTTTTGAAATTGAATTTGCACTATGCACAGTGAGGTTTTCCTCTGTGTTGTGAATGTTGACTAGAATGTGTTACAATTGGCTTTCTTTTTTTTTTTTAAAGTTTATTTATTGGGGCGCCTGGGTGGCGCAGTCGGTTCAGCGTCCGACTTCAGCCAGGTCACGATCTCGCGGTCCGTGAGTTCGAGCCCCGCGTCAGGCTCTGGGCTGATGGCTCGGAGCCTGGAGCCTGTTTCCGATTCTGTGTCTCCCTCTCTCTCTGCCCCTCCCCCGTTCATGCTCTGTCTCTCTCTGTCCCAAAAATAAATAAAAAACGTTGAAAAAAAAAATTAAAGTTTATTTATTATATTTTGAGAGAGCCTGCATGAGAGCAGGGGAGGGGCAGAGAGAGAGAATCCCAAGCAGGCTCCTCACTGCCAGTGCAGAGCCCAACATGGGGCTCGATCCGACGAACTGTGAGATCATGACCTAAGTCAAAACCAAGAGTCAGACTCGTGTCTGAGCCACCCAGGCACCCCACAATTGGCTTTCTTTAACAGAATAAAATTTCCAGCCTACTTATTTGATGGAGAGAGGTATTGCCTTCCTCCAAAGCATCGGGCCAGGCATTTACATAACCATCTGGCAATTTAGTAAAACAGCAAGAAGGAAAACAAAACACAAAACCCACTGTTAAATCGGCCACTCTTTTTGGAGCTGGGTGCTGTTTATCTCTTGTTTGTTTGGTGCTTCTCATTGACCCACTTAATTCCCGCTGCTGGGCTAGTGGATTTTTTTTCTCTTTTTCATGCAGGACTTCAGGGTAGTTGTGCGCATCGACTCCTGGGAGTCAACATCCGTGTATCCAAATGGACATTTTGTGCGTGTGTTAGGAAGAATCGGGGATCTGGAAGGGGAAATTGCAACCATCTTGGTGGAAAACAGTATTTCGGTGGTCCCTTTCTCCGAAGCTCAGGTCAGGTTTCCCCGAGTCCTTTGGTCTGGTGAAAGACATTCCATACAGTTTCTTTTTGCATTCGTTCGTTGTTTGGTCATTAAGAAGAAAAATCGCTGTACTGGGTAACCACTCACGAAAGCCACAGATAATAATCTCACTCTTCTGTATTCTGTGTTTGGACCAGACTGAAGTCAGTTTCAAGCGCATAGTTCATTTCCTAGGGCCTCACAGCTCTCAAAGTTTTACATTTTCCAACTGTGCTTAAAAATGGTATGTCAGTATCATATTGTCAGTACGTATCTATCCCCAGCAGTCACGAGGGTCCCCAGTTACAGATCCTACTGGGCTCCACTGCCTGTCCTAATCATTCAACCAGAGACCTGCACAGAGCTGCGGGAGGCGGCTTCTTGTGTTCTATACATTTCTGACCCGTGGGTCAAAAAAGCATGCTCCTGAAACAGTTTCTGTAACCTTGGCAGAAAACACAAATTCAATAAACATTAAACATTAGTTATTTCCATCACTTTATGATCTCATAAAATCCTCATAAATCTTGTTTATTATTTTTGCATAACTATATTCATAGTGCGTCCATGCTATTTTCTGTTCTGTGTCTTTCACTTAAAATTATTTCTGTGTATTGCCATAGCTACTTCTTAGTAAAGGTTATGGCACTTGATTGTGTATTGATGTACTCTGGTTTGTTTAAGTCTTCCTCAATTGCTGGGCCTTGGGCTGTTTAATTTTTCAGTAGTATAAAAAAAAAAAACTCTACTTCAAACAATTTTACCAACATTGCTCTTTTTTTTTTCTTTTTCATCATTTTTCTTGAGACGTAATCCTTAAAGTAAGATTATCAAGTCAAAGGGCATTAAAAATTTAAGTGGCTTTTCTTATGTATCAGTAGATCGTTCTCGAGAAAAATTGGACCAGTTTGCATTGCCATCAAGAGTGGATGGGTGTTCTTATTTTCATTACAGTTTTTGACAGAACAGTAGCTATAATAGTAAAATATCTTGGAATATTTTACATTATTAAATTTTTATGTTTAACATTAGTTTCTTGAAATTATTTGTTGACTTGCTTTGACAGCTCTTAGTGAAAATGTTAGAATAAAATAAAGCATGGGTTAGACTTCATGGGACTAGAATTTTCTCTTCTCATTTAGCCTACTTAACTGCAAATTGATGGCCTAAACAAGTAATAATGGAGAGACAATGCCCTAGATTGGTCCTGCTTAAATTATCTTTAAGGAATAGGCTTTTAGTATTTGGGACACGTTGATTCTTTTTTTTCAGGGCTTGAATTGAATTAAAAG
This sequence comes from Lynx canadensis, assembly GCF_007474595.2. Taxonomy (NCBI): domain Eukaryota; kingdom Metazoa; phylum Chordata; class Mammalia; order Carnivora; family Felidae; genus Lynx; species Lynx canadensis. The sequence goes on along the minus strand of NC_044308.2, from coordinate 38,622,186 downwards.
CTCAACTGCATTTAAACAAATGAATCATCTGAAAATGGGTAGAGGTTGTGCTCTTGATAAGCCTCTGTTTATCCTCGATCTGACCTCCATAACTAAAGAAGCTGCCGGAAACAGGCACATTTCCTGACAGACTGTAAGGGTCCGCAGGGGCAGGAGACTGTGTCTTTCTTCTTGGCTCCTGCCCTTTCCAGAGCCTCGCACAGTTCCTGACACACATCAGGCACCTGATAAATAATTCTTGATCCAAAGAAGCAAATGCAGGTTAATTGCAAAAGGTAATAGGGAATGAATGGGACTTCTAGGAGGTGGCAGTGAGACTCTTCGAGAGCCCAGAATCTCCTAGGAAACTCAGGGTGTGTGAACTGCCGAATATCTGACTCTTGTTGGACAGATGTGTGAGATGCCAGTAAACACACCAGGAAATCCCTGGAAGGTGAGTCCTGAAGAGGAACGAGAACGTCAAGACTTGAGGAAAACCCATCTTGTATTCAGCATTGACCCGAAAGGCTGTGAAGATGTGGATGACACACTCTCCGTCAGAACCTTAGATAATGGCCACTTGGAACTTGGGGTCCACATTGCAGATGTGACACACTTTGTGGCACCAAATTCGTATATTGACATCGAAGCCAGAACAAGGTAATGCTGTTTGAAATGAACACTATGATTATGTGTGTGTGGCTGTAACATATTCGTACCTCTCCACTCCCAGATTTTCAAAACGAACATTTCACAATTCTGTGCAATTCTGCAGATCCCTCGTAGGGGGAGAAAAATTGAGGTCCACTCCCCTTTCCCTTTAGAGAAATAGTACCTTGATCCATTTACCTTTCCTTTTTTTCAACAGAACCTTTCACACATTTCCTCCTAAATTGCAATGAGCTAAATGTTTCAGGTAGGAATACCTTTTTATATGATCTACTGGATCATTACACTCCAATTCTTCTTAGATAAGTAAGATTCATGCCACTTTTTCCTTTTCCTATCAGTGGAAGAACATTCAGCCCGAGGCAGTACCCCTTAGAAAAGTGGGGGCACGGGAATAGCTTTATTACCCAGTCGGCTGCACTTTATGAAAAAGCAAGCCTTGGGGGATTTGCACTGAGGATTTGGCCATTTCCCTCCCCGTGGCCCCTGCAGTCAGCACTTCTGCCTCTCGCTGCTGAAGGTCACGCACCCACACGTGTGTCGTTCACAGGGCCACCACTTACTATTTAGCAGACCGGCGCTATGACATGCTGCCCTCCACGCTCAGCGCCGATTTGTGCTCTCTTCTGGGAGGCGTTGATAGGTGAGTTTGTTCATAGTTTGTTGTGTTTTTTTTGTTTTTGTAATCTCCAGAGTTTGTCCTGGCTCTTCTGTGATGCCCAGTTCTCTTGCTTCTGGCCTTTCTCTTCTTTCTAATGTGCTCTACCCCCTGCTCCCCACCCCTGTTGTCCCCCTGTACCCTCCCGCACCCGCTTAGTTTTAGGCAGATTTATTCTCTAGCCTTCCCTTCCCTTCCTCTCATCTTTTCCGTTTATCTAACTGTGAGGCGGCTTCTACCTCTGTTGTTGGCTTTTTAAACTCAGCTAAAGTCTGGGAAGAAACGCATACGACTGGGGCACCTGGGTGGCTCAGTCGGTTAAGAGTCCAACTTCGGCTCAGGTCATGATCTCACAGTTTGTGAGTTTGAGCCCCGTGTCGGGCTCTGTGCTGACGTCAAGCTCAGAGCCTGGAGCCTGCTTTGGAATCTGTGACTCCCTCTCTCTCTGTCCCCTCCCCGCTCATGCTCTGTCTCTCAAAAAATAAATGTTAAAAAAAAAAGAAACGCATACGACTTTGTGCATACATATTCCCTGGTTGAGGCTATTTTGCATGACGATCATGAACTGTAGGGAGTTGTTTATCTGTTATAGTTAATGTTTATAGTTAATATAATGTCTTTGAATATGTAATAAAACCAAAATCCGTAGGTTCCAAAAGATATTTAACGAAAGGCTCCCTTCTACCATTTTCCCCCAGCTACCAATTTCTTCTGTGGTTTTCTAGATATAATGCACATACATGCAAATGTGGACGTGTGGTCTCTCTTCTATGCACAAAGGGTGACATTGTGTGTGTGTGTGATATATATACACTGTTCAGCACCTTGGTTTTTTTTCTCTTAAAAATGTATCTTGGAGATCATTCCATATTAATAACAATTGCTTATCTATGGACATTTGGATTGTTTTCAGTCTTGCTATTACAAACTGTACTGAATTACATGAAACATAAATCATTTCACATTTTTAAAATTACAGTATCTGGAAGATAAATTTCTACAAGTGGAATTTCTGTGTCAAAGGGTATATGCATGTGTGTTTAGAGAGATGTAATCAAATTGCCCTCCTTAAAGGTTAAACCAATTATATTCCCACCATGACCGTGTGAGAATGCTTATTTCCCTAAAGCCTTGCCAACACAGTATGTTGTATTTTTTTTTATCTTTGCCAATCTTAATAGATGAAAATGGTATCTTAGGGGCACATGGTGGCTCAGTTGGTTAAGCATCTGACTTCAGGTCATGACCTCATGGTTTGTGAGTTCGAGCCCCGCATTGGACTCTCTGGGCCCACTTTGGATCCTCTGTCCCTTTCTCTCTGCCCCTCCACTGCTGGTTCTTTCTCTCAAAATAGGTAAATACACTTTTAAGAAAAAGAAAGAAAATGATATGTGGTTTTAACTTGCATTTTTCCTATTATGAGTACAGTTAAACATATTTGTGTATGTTTAACAGTCATTTATGTATTTTTTTCTGTGAACTATTTAATGTTCCTTTCCCATTTTTTTTTTTAGTTATCTATTAGTAATTGATTTATAAGAATTCTTCACAGGGGCCCCCGGGTGGCTCAGTCGGTTAAGTGTCCGACTTCAGCTCAGGTCATGATCTCACAGTTCGTGAGTTCAAGCCCCACGTCGGGCTCTATGCTGACAGCTCAGAACCTGCTTCAGATTCTGTGTCTCCCTCTTTCTCTACCCCTCCCCCCTCACACTCTGTCTCAAAAATAAACATCAAAAAAAATTAAAAAGAATTCTTTAAATATTAGGAAATTTAGCCTTTTGTTTTTTATATGTTGCATGATTTTTTTTTAAGTTTATTTTGAGAGAGACAGCGTGAGTGGGGGAGGGGCAAAGAGAGAAAGACCAAGAATCCCAAGCAGGCTCCACACTGTCAGCACAGAGCCCCAAGTGGGGCTTGAACTCAAGAAACCATGAGGTTATGACCTAAGTGGAAACCAAGAGTCGGACACTTAACTGATTGAGCCACCCAGGTGCCCCTATTGCATAGGTTTTTAAGTAGAGTGATTTGGTGGCAAAGCAGTTCTTTACTAAACCTGTCAAGATACATTTATTTTTAAAAAAAAATTTTTTTTTTAACATTTATTTATTTTTGACACAGAGAGAGACAGAGCATGAATGGGGGAGGGGCAGAGAGAGAGGGAGACACAGAATCGGAAGCAGGCTCCAGGCTCTGAGCCATCAGCCCGGAGCCTGACGTGGGCTCGAACTCACGGACCGCGAGATCGTGACCTGAGCCGAAGTCGGATGCTCAACCGACTGAGCCACCCAGGCGCCCTAAACCTGTCAAGATACATTTAGAGTCTAGTTCTACTTACCCCAAAAATGGAAGAATTGAGGGTACCTGGGTGGCTCCGTCGGTTAACCCTCTGACTTCCACTCAGATCATGATCTCACAGTTCATGGGTTCGAGCCCCGCGTCTGGCTCTGTGCTGACAGGTCGGAGCCTGGAGCCTGCTTCGGATTACGTGTCTCCCTCTCTCTGCCCCTCCCCCGCTCACGCTCTGTCTCTCAAAAAATAAACATTAAACACATTTTTTTATTAAAAAAAATGGAAGAATTGAATAATGATGTCAGCATTACTGGTTTTGTAGGTATGCTGTAAGTGTCATATGGGAATTGGATAAAACCTCCTATGAAATTAAGAAAGTGTGGTATGGCAGAACCATTATTCGATCAGCATACAAACTGTTCTATGAAGCAGCCCAGGAACTGCTGGACGGAAACTTCAACATTGTCGATGATATCCCAGAATTCAGAGACCTGGATGAGAAGACCAGACAAGCCAGGCTAGAGGAGCTAGCGTGGGCCATTGGAAAGTTGACTGACATTGCACGCCACGTCCGAGCTAAACGAGACGGTTGTGGCGCCCTGGAACTGGAAGGGATAGAGGTTCGTGTTCAGCTGGATGAGAAAAAGAACATTCATGACCTCATCCCCAAGCAGCCCCTGGAGGTCCATGAGACGGTGGCTGAATGCATGATCCTGGCCAACCACTGGGTAGCCAAGAAGATCTGGGAGAGCTTCCCGCATCAGGCCTTGTTACGCCAACACCCTCCTCCACACCAGGAGTTTTTTTCTGAACTGCGAGAATGTGCTAAAGCAAAAGGCTTCTTCATAGATACACGGTAATTCCTCTTTTGAGGGGGCAGAGGGAAGGGAGTACCGTGCACCGATTTTACTGTAGTTCTTAAAATGCGACAGCCAGATCTTTGCCCCAAAATAGAAAACTTGTTAGCTTTTTTTCATTTACTATACAATGTAGGTATAGAGATTAAAATTAAAACAAGTTTATTTAGGCATAATGTTGATCCACTACAATTCATAATGCAGAAGTAAGGAGCCTGGTTTAATTTCATCTGCCCCTTAGGCAAATACTAAGAAGTAATCCCATGGATTTCAGTACTTTAAAAATGCACCAGATCTTTGAGGCAATATCCTAAAACACCACACCAATGGTAAATTTATATCATCACTTCATAGAATGAGACATTTTTACTGCCCCCCTCCAGGATAAAAGATTTTCCCTTTGAAAATGATGTATTGGGGTGCCTGCCGGGCCCAATCAGTAGAGCATGCAACTCTCGATCTCAAGGTCACGAGTTTAAGCCCGATGCTGGGTTTACTTCAAAACAAAAATAGCTAACGGCTACATTAAAAAAAAAAAAAAAGATGTAAGATGTATAGAGGATTTTTTTTTCAATATTTTGTTTCAAGTAATAGATTAGTGCTAATTAAAATAGCATTTATCAAAATGATTTTTTTTTTTTTTGCACCTATGTCTGTGATAGTATCTTTTGTTGGTTTGTTCGGTGGATGGGCGAGCTGTGTTTGGGGGCCAGGCATACTCGGTGTAAGTGCTTTCGGACATCTTGTGTCATTTGTAGTTTACCGATAGGGAATTACAGCTGCTGAGGGTAAGTGACTTACCTGTAGATCACCAGTTACTTAAGGAAGAATCTGGCTTTGAATCCACATCTGTCATACTTGAAGGCTCTCACTAGCCTGTACTCTCTTGATGCTCCTGTTTATCATTTTCTGCCTTTCTTCCCTCCGGTTCTTGGTGGGCTGCCCTATAGAAGTGAATTATGTGCTACATTGTGAATTGCATTTTTTAATATAATTCTTTATTTCCTGGGTTTTAAAAATTATTTGGGTAAATAGAGTACTTCCTGTTTCTTTTTCTCTTTCTAAAAAAAAGGAAAATAATTTAGGTTTCTTTTACTTGTACACCTCAGGTTTAGTTTAGTTTTGTTTTCTAACTCCCTCTGGCTCCATAATTCTTGATTTTCAAAAACTCCACCCTTTGATCTGTAAGGGATGTTTAAGGTTAAGGGTCTTAGGAATTCATTTCAAGAAGTATTTGATCACCTCCAATGTGCTGGGCATTAACTTAACCACATAGGTATCAGTACATTACTCTTAAAAAGTGTATTTAAATTTATATACTTGCTGTGTTTAAACCTTAAAAGCAAACTAGATTTCTATAACTGAAAAGAGTTGCTTCTAAAACGTATCCAAAATAAACTTAGTTTCTTCTGAGTGACAAGTGAAGGATGTCCCACAGAGTATTAACTTGTAAATTATCGCCTGAGACTAAATAAAAGTTTTTCCGTTTTTTTTGTCAGGTCCAATAAAACACTGGCTGATTCTCTGGATAACGCGAATGACCCCAACGATCCCATTGTAAACAGGTTGCTGCGATCGATGGCCACGCAGGCGATGTCTAATGCACTGTATTTCTCCACTGGGTCGTGTGCAGAGGAAGAGTTCCATCATTATGGTGAATGATAGCATTTTCTTTTGTGTGGCCATAACCTTGAGTGAGTCATTTAAAAGTATGTCTTTTTGTTGATTTCCATCTTTTGGTTTCCTTTTGAAGGCCTTGCATTGGATAAATATACTCACTTTACTTCTCCAATAAGAAGATACTCAGATATCGTAGTACACCGATTGTTAATGGCGGCCATCGCAAAAGATAAGAAAATGGAAATTAAGGACAATTTGTTCAGCAACAAAGATCTTGAGGAATTATGCAGACATATCAACAACAGAAACCGAGTAAGACAGGATTTTAAGTTCTCTTACCCATCATCTCTTTCACTAGGGGAATATCAGCTTCATTTTGTAGTGGAATGAAGTACCATATATTCTAGCAAGTTAAATGCTAGCATTATTCTAACCAATGAAATAACATGAAAAATCGTAACGTTTCTTACATAGCTCTCAATACATTTATAAACAAACGCTCTGAAGTAACAATGTGTGTTTAGGAGATTTAACGATAGGTTATTTTCCCCAAATATCTGAAAAATATTTGTATTAATAATTTTCTAGAATATAGCCTTTTTAGAGACATCTTTGCTGTGGGAGTATAAATTCCATGTTTCACCCGGGAATGTCAACATGCTTTGGGTTATGCTTCTTCTTCCAGGCAGCACAGCATTCTCAGAAACAGTCCACTGAGCTCTTCCAGTGCATGTATTTTAAAGACAAGGACCCAGAAAATGAGGAGCGTTGCATATCTGATGGGGTCATATATTCAATTAGAACAAATGGTGTGCTTCTATTTATACCAAGGTATGTTACATCTAACACAATAGTTGTTAAGAAATCATGTAGAATGTAAACAGTCCATTAGTTATGATTAAAATAGCTATATGAACTATTTATAGGTACATGATATAATAGATGTACATGATGTAATAGAATAATGCACTACATAAGTATAAAGATTAGAATCTAGTACATCTGTTATCAGTGTGCAGATAGGATTTTACTTTCTTATTGAGCAAAATACTTCTCCACCTGCTCAGTGAAATATTTGGAGGTAAATGAGAGGAAAAGTTGTTTTTAATCTAGAAGAGAAACTAACATTCTAGATTAAGTATATAAGATTTGTATACTAAGAATACATTATCTCTGGATTTTTACTCTGGCCATGATTCATTCAGGTTTGGGATTAAAGGTGCTGCTTACCTAAAAAATAAAGATGGTTTGGTGATCTCCTGCGGCCCAGATGGCCGTTCTGAATGGAAACCAGGATCCCTGCAGCGATTTCAAAACAAAATCACCTCAACCACAACAGGAGGGGAATCTGTTATGTTCCATTTGTTTGACCACGTAACAGTAAGTCCGTATCTACATTAAGCCTTGCTTTGAATGTAAAGTATAAAGAATGTGATCTGGTAATAAGCATCTTTCTCCTCTGTGATAGGTGAGAATATCTGTACAGGCCTCCCGCTGCCATTCTGATACAATCAGGCTCGAAATAATAAGCAACAAACCGTACGTGTCACCAGATACAGAACTATTTCATCAGAGCTCCCTCTTGCTAAAGAGTGATTTAGTGAAAGAAGTAACCAGATCTGTGGAGGAAGCTCAGCTTGCCCAAGAAGTCAAAGTAAACGTCATCCAGGAAGATTATCAAAAATACTGCCAAACAAAGGGAAGAAGCCTGTACATGCTTCTAGAAGAGATAAGGGACCTAGCTCTTCTGGATGTTTCAAACAGTTATGGAATGTGAGATATTCTCCTTACTTCATTAAAAGAGCTGTTTTGTGAATGTTTTACCTTCTTTTTAACATTAACATCCAATGTTCTGTGTCACCTAATGTACTAGTCAACTGGAAATGGGTAGATCACAAATGCACAAAACGTTTTCTCATCATTATTAATTACAGCTTCGTTAAAGTGCAATTAGGTCACTGTGGAAACGGATTTTTCAGAAATGAACACATCGTGAATGGTGGCTCTGTAAGTCCGATTGCCAGTCTCTTTTTAATAAACCCAGCATTGATTTTTGATTAGCTTGTCTCAAATCCATTCTTTCAAAATAAGTTAATTTTCCTAGTAACTGCCACACTGGGCCATTTGGGTCATAGACCCCTCTGACATCTGTCAGGCTAACTTTCCGGTTGCCTTCAGATAAGACCTAGTTTGAATTAATGTTAAAAAAAAAAAAAAAAAAAAAAAAAAACATTTAAAAATATAAATACATAAGTGCCCCTGGGTGGCTCAGTCGGTTAAGCGTCTGACTTCAGTTTGGGTCATGATCTCAGTTCAGGAGCCGCGTACCGGGCTCTGTGCTGACAGCTCAGAGCCTGGAGCCTGCTTTGAATTCTATGTCTCCCTTTCTCTCTGCCCCTTCCCCACTTGAACTCTCTCAAACTCAAAAAATAAACATTAAAAAAAATTTTTTTAGGGGTACCTGGATGGCTCAGTTAGTTAAGTGGCCGACTCTTGATTTCAGCTCAGGTCATGATCTCAGTTTGTGATACAGAGGAGCCCTGCATGGGGCTCTGCCCTTACAGCATGGGGCCTGCTTGGGATTCTCTCCCACACCTCTCTGTGCCCCTCCCCAGCTCATGCTCTCTCAAAATGAATAAACTTAAAAAAAAAAATCATAAACTTGGTTATCAACATGGTACCTTATCTGTAACTTACCCCTCTATCAAGCTGATAAACTCAGGCAGGAAAAACTCCAATCGGGTCTACCTACCATCTGGTCCTAACACTTGTAGCCTCATATTTGCCATGCCTCAGTCTTCCTTATTTTCTAGATTTTCATTTCCGTATCATTATTGGACATGTTCTTCTCAATCCTTGGACTCTCATCCACCAACTCAAAGGTGTCCTGTGAGTCCTCCCTAGGTGCTATGTGTTCCCCATGATAGTTTGCAAGTTTCTCTCCCACCAGTTGTTAAGGTACCAAGGAGCATTGGAACTTCCCTAGCACCCACGCAGGCCAGACAATATGTCAGCCTTTCATGTGATGCTTTAAGTATTAAAGTGACTCCTCAAAATATACATAAGCACATATAAAACTTTAAACATTTTACCAGAAGTGTACATTGCAGAACTAAACAGCAATGAGAAACTTTCACAAAGCCTTTAGAGGCAATTTGTAAGATTTGTATTTCTTTTTAAAAAAGACATTAATATTCATTATATTTTTACATCTTAAAAACACCCAATTGTGTGAAAAGGAAACATTCAATGGCACACTAGCAGCAGAAGGTGCTTATTAACTCCTAATCGTTTTCATGTCATATCTATATAAACACTAAAGGGAATAAATCAACTCAAATAAGAAACGAGTATAATTTTAATACCAGATTTTAAACAGGAATCTGTGAAAGTCTTACTACATGAGGATTTTCACACCAAGTAGACAAAACACATAGTAATCTAAAACTTAGAGGAAAGCAAGTTAACAGCTTTTCTCTTAGTTGAGGCCTGTCCAACTTCAGTGACATTCCCAGATAAAGCATAAAGTTACCACTATACATTTTAAAAGGATTGGTCCAGTTGTGTTTTCTCTATTTTTAATTCCTCCTCTTCATTTACAGCATTGGCAGCAGCATCATTGTGTGGACTGTCAAAAATGTCTTTGTCAAATCTGTTTGATGACTCCTCCTCTTGATCTTCCCCTGTATTAACCTCTTCAATGGTCTCTGCCCCGGGTGTGCTCGCTAACGAGTCTGAAAGAGAAATTACTCCTTCTAAGCACCTGATCCAATCTTACCTGATAAATACAAATCTCTCCACAAACTTACATCAGTGGAAATGAAATCCATGATCATTTTCCTAAAAACAGCCATTTTTATACATGTACAAAGTCTACTCAAAAAATGCAAGCCTTGAACTCAAACCTTGAATCACAGCCAAATGCAACTATTTTCATTCAAAAATCGTAACCACTAGACAATCGTTTTTAAAAAATCAAATGCTCCTTGCAACTCTTGATCTTGGGGTTGAGTTCAAGCCTCAGGCTGGGTGTAGACATTACTTAAAAATAAAATCTATTAAAAATAAAAATAAGGGGCGCCTGGGTGGCACAGTCGGTTAAGCGTCCGACTTCAGCCAGGTCACGATCTCGTGGTCCGGGAGTTCGAGCCCCGCGTCGGGCTCTGGGCTGATGGCTCAGAGCCTGGAGCCTGCTTCCGATTCTGTGTCTCCCTCTCTCTCTGCCCCTCCCCCGTTCATGCTCTGTCTCTCTCTGTCCCAAAAATAAATAAACGTTGAAAAAAAAAAAAATTAAAAAAAAAAAATAAATAAAATAAAAATAAAAACCAAATGCTCTAAACAGCTAAATGTCAAAGTGATCTCTAGCAAAGAAAATTTAGGATCCTTGTATCTATTTGGCCAAATTTTAAAGTCATATATTATAAATAGAAGATAAACCTTACAATGCTTATTGCCAGGTATCTTTGATAATGACAGCAAGGAACTGCCATCAGTGATAGTTGTATCTTCATGTAATTTTTCACCTGGTAGTAATAAAATACCCATTTGTAAAGCTGAAGATTAAATTCATTTTAATTGGAAAGAATGATAATGTAGTGACACAAATTTTCACTTGAGAGTTTTATTATCTTAGGTGAAACTTGTTTTATAACATGATGCCTTCAATACTTAACTGTAATTCTTATTTTCCCATTTCAAAAGGAAAACTACATTGGAAACTGAAAAAGATATATGTGATCCTCCTTCGTGCATTCAAAACCAATTTTCATTATTTTTAAATATAGTTTTGACAAACTTGGTTGTCTAAGTTTCCAAACCCACAGTATATTTTAAAAACAGCAAATTTTGGGGCGCTTGGGTGGCTCAGTCAATAAGCGTCCAACTCTTGGTTTTGGCTCAGGTCATGATCTCACATTTCGTGAGTTCGAGCCCCGCATCGGGGTCCACACTGACAGTGCGGAGCCCGTTTGGGATTCTTTCTCTCCCTCTCTGCCCCTCCCCCACTCACTCTGTCTCTCTCAAAATAAACTTTTTTTTTTTAAACACTTATTTATTATTGAGAGGCAGAGAGAGACAGAGCAAGAGTATGGGATGGGCAGAGAGAGGGGGAGACACAGAATCTGAAGCAGGCTCCAGGCTCTGAGCTGTCAGCGCAGAGCCGGGCGCGGGGCTTGAACCCACAAACCGCAAGATCATGACCTGAGCCAAAGTCAGACGCTTAACCAATTGAGCCACCCAGGCACCCTGCAAAATGAATAAACTTAAAAAAATAAATTAAATAAAAATAAAAAATTAAAACAGCAAAATTTAAGACAGTTTTAAAAAAGGGAATGCATCTGATAAGCAAACCGACAGCTAAGTGCCAAAATGCAATAAAAAGCAGTTAAGGACCTATTTACGTCATAGCAAATGGCTCTGAATCCTCAAAGGGTACAGAAGGCATTTTGTATGTTTAGGAAGGTACCATAATAATTAACGTTCGTAATTATGACCCTACAGATAAAATATGTGTCACATGCCTTAAGGAGTCAGGGAAGAATATATTTTTGAAAGATTCAGAATCAAGTTTAAGTGATTAAAATAATTGTTCAAGAGGTACTCAGCTATCCAGAAAACCATCCTGGACTCCATTTATTCTTTGAAGATTCCAAATAGCTCTCACATACATACACACACGCATTGCCTCTCTCTCTGATATACATAAACTTAATATACTGTATCAGATTTTTCTATTCCTAGAGGTATTTTATTTTGGAGGTAGTAGAGAAGTTAAAATTTCTAACATGTCCCTGATATATTAATGGTAGCACATAAAACCCAGCATAAAATTTACCATTTCCGAGGGACTGACTATTACTCAGTAGCTTTGCCTGCCTCCTTTCCAAGGCCAGTTGTTTATTTCTCTCAATTCTCTGTTGTTGTTCTTCCGTTAGGCTTCTACTTGACTCAGAAGCAAACTTCTCACTTTCCAATGAGCTTGTCAAAAAGGGATCTGATTCGGTAGCAGTTACATCATGTACATTATTTTCTCTTACTTCATCTAGAGTAGAAATCAAAGTTAGTACATCCATAGTTAGAAAAAGAGCTTACGCAGCTATTAGTTGAAAACCAGTTTAAAGTAACAAGATGCCAGATCTGAAGAAACAAATTTGTTTCTTAAAATTGTTCTGAGGTGTGAGAATATTACAAATACAGATTACCCTTGAACAACATAGTAGTTAGGAGCGCCAATAGACAGCCACAGTCAAAAATCCACATATAACTTTTGCCTCCCCCAAAACTTATCTGCTAATAGCCTACTGTTGAATACCAATAACATAAACAATTAACACATCTTGTCTATGTTATATGTATTACTCAATTTTTAAAGTAAGCTAGAGAAAAGACAATGTTATTAAAGGAAAGCATAAACAAGAGAAAATACATGTACAGTACTGAACCACAAAAATTCTGTAAGAGGAGGGAGCACCTGGGTGGCTCAGTCGTTACATGTCTGACTCTTGGTTTCGGCTTAGGTCCTGATCTCACGATTCATGGGTTTGAGCCCCGCATTGGACTCTGCACTGACAGTGAGGAGCCTGCTTGGGATTTTCTCTCTCACTGCCCCTCGCCTGCTCATGCTCACTCTCCCTCTCTCAACATAAATAAATAAACTTAAAAAAAAAGAAAAGAAATATAAATCTTTACAACAAAAGAACAATAAATTTTTAAAAAAGAGACCTTTTAAATCAAATGGTAATACTAGTTTAAAAATATGCAAGAAGACAAAGCAAAAGTTCTTAGTTATGATGAGAAAATATTTTCTGGTTGGGCTAATAAAAGAACTTAAAAGAATCCAAAGGATATTCTTGTTTTACATCTGACAAAAACAATTTAATAGCTTACTATAATGCCTGTATGATACACAGTAATTTTATGTTGGCTAATTTTTAAAAAATATTTATTTATTTTGAGAGTGAGAGAGAGAGAGAGCATGCGTGTGAGGGAGGGGCAGATAGAGGGAGAGAGAGAATCCCAAGTAGGCTCCTCATTGTCCATGCAGAGCCCAACCTGGGACTGGATCCCACAAACATGAAATCATGATCTGAATAGAAGTCAAGAGCCGGGCACTTAACCAACTGAGCCACCCAGGTGCCCCTAAGCTAATTTTTAATAGGGTAAATAAAACTCAGACACAAAGTGAAAAGGGAGGGGGTGCCTGGCTGGCTTAGTAAGTGGAGTGTGTAACTCTTGATCTCAGGGTTGTGAGTTTGAGACCCACACCGGGTGTAGAGATTACTTAAAAATAAAATCTTTCAGGGGCACCTGGGTGGCTCACTCAGTTGGGCATCTGACTCCGGCTCAGGTCATGATCTCACAGCTCATGGGTTCAAGCCCCATGTCGGGCTCTGTGCTGACAGCTCAGAGCCTGGAGCCTGCTTCGGATTCTGTGTCTCCCCCGCTCTCTCTGCCTCTCCCCTGCTTGTGCTCTGTCCCTCTCTCTCCCTAAAATAAATAAATATTAAAAAAAATTTTTTTTTTAATAAAATAAAATCTTCCAAGGGCGCCTAGGTGACTCAGTCAGTTAAGTGTCTGACTCTTGATTTCAGCTCAGGTCATGATCTCATGGTTGTGGGACTGAGCCCCACACTGGGCTCAGCATGGAATGTGGAATCTGCTTGGGATTCTCTCTTTCTCCCTCTCTCTCTGCCCCTCCCTACTTGTACTTGTTTGCTTTCTCTCTCTCAAAATAAATAAACTTTGAAAAAAAAATAAAATCTTTTTTAAAAAAAAATGAAAAGGAATAGAAATTTAGAGATCTATGAACATATTTCCACGTGAATTTAAAAAATAACTCAGGGGTGCCTGGGTGGCTCAGTCTGTTAAGCACCCGACTAATAATTCAGTGCTCTCTATATTAGTCTCAATAAATTCTTTTTTTTTTTTTTTAAGTTTACCTATTTATTTGGAAAGGGGGAAGGAGGAAGGGAGGGGGCAGAGAAAGAAAGAGACAGAGGGAGGGATAGAGAGAGAGAGAGGGAGAGAGAGAATCCCAAGCAGGCTCCAAGCTGTCAGTGCAAAGTCTGATGTGGGGCTCGAACTCACAAACTATGAGATCATGACCTGAGCTGAAATCAAGAGTCGGACACTTAACCAACTGAGCCACCCAGGTGCCCCTAGTCTTAATAAAGCTTTAAAGCCCTGTACACCAATAATCCTCAAAGTAGGATGCCCCTGAAATGATCCACAGTGGGATGGAAAGTAAATATTGTATCCTCCATTTATATTTCATTTAAGAATTAAGAAAAATTGTCATACTGAATTGAAGACAGGCAGTGACAAATTATCATTTATCCATATGACAAGCAGTTAGTTCCACCTGTAGAAGGGTAGGAGAGCTGGGCCCTTGCTCATGTTTTGAATTTCAGCATATTGTGACATAGAGCTGATTCTGATTGCCCAGTTAAGTAAACTGTCTAGTTTTAATACAAAATGTATAAGTGATAGCTTAAAAATATTTCTGCAAAATAATATGAAGAGAAGGTAGACAGAAGATAATAGATACAAGCAAGAACTAAGAAAACGGCAAAGCTGACATTTCACCTTCTCCCTACATCATTCACATCACAGGGTTAAAAAAAATAACGTCCTCTGATCTGACAAGTAGACAAAAAAAATTTCTATCAAGAAGACCATTTGAAATATGAATTTACATACATTGTGCCTTGAGGTATTAGCTAATGTAGTAAAAACCATCACAACAAGCATAACATTTTAGGACAAAGATAAACCTTTACAATTATTCCAGTGGTTTAAAATCATATGATATTTAATTTTACAATCCAAATCCCTTTTGAGGTTTCTTCGTTGACAGTGAAAGACAAAAAGCAATACACTTGACCTTCCAGACACAGAAAAAAAAAAAAAATGTGGCCAGAAACCAAAATCCATTCCTTTGTCAGGAAATATTGATGGAAGACAGATAGAAAACATTGCTAGAGAAGTTAAGAAACAAGTATTAGGACCAACTATGCAATTTTGGGATATCTAATATGCTTCACCATCCATGGCTTACAGGATTCCAAATTAATGATAATGAAATACATATCGAACTACTGTTTTGTGGGGTCATGAAAGGAAAGATCTCTTCAACAGTAAATGGCCTCTTTAATACAATGTTATGTGGAAAAACAACGGGAACATAATCACTGACGGAGCTTCAACTGATAAAAATGGGAGTAAAAAAATTAGAACCACACATGAAATTCACTCACTGCAACATTCATAGGCAAGCCACTGTGGCAAAGAAGCTAAAGACAAATATTCAATGTGCTACAGGATGCCATCATTTCGGCACACAACTACCAGATAAGCAAATATGCAATAATTATTAAAGGGAAGTAGTACTATGGGAAAAAAAGGATAGAGGAATCAGGACTGGGGGTGGGAGTACGATTTTAATAATGTGGCTGCAGAGACTTCACTGAGTTGACATCTGAGCAGTCTGAAGGAGGTAAGAGAGCCATGCAGACTTGGGGGCGGGAAAGACAGAGGACGTGTTCAAGGCAGAGTGTAAGAGTACAAAAGCCTTAAGACAAAAATGTGCCTAGCAGGTTGGAGGAACAGCTAGGAGGCAAGTGTTGTGGAAGCAGTGTGAGTGGGGAACTGTAAATGATACAGAGAGGCAAACGAGGTGGGGTAAGGAATAGATACTGTAGGGCCAAGTAGGACATTATAAGCATTTTGGCTTTTGCTTTGGATGAAATAAGGAGCCACTATAGGGCTTTGAGCAGAGGAGTGATAGGACTATATGTCTGTCAAAAATATAAAAATATAACCCCTGATTAAAAAAATTTTTTTAACTTTTTATTTATTATTGAGAGACAGAGCATGAGCATGGGAGGGGCAGAGAGAGGTGGAGACACAGAATCCGAAGAACGCTCCAGGCTCTGAGCTGTCAGCACAGAGCCCAACACGGGGCTCAAACTCACTAAATGTGAGATCATGACCTGGGCCGAAGTCGGTCACCCAACCGACTAAGCCACACAGGCGCCCCAACCCCTGGTTAATCTTTAAGAAAAATGATTGAAAAAAGGTAGATGACAATTTACTTGTAAACTTCGACCAAAAATCCTTGCATTAGTGAATGGGATTGGAAAAGGGATACCGAGAGTAGTGAAGTGCGGTGTGTGATACTCTATTTCCGTTTGGATGCATCTTAATAAGGTAAAACCAAGATTGGGTGGGAAAATACTGTATCTACACCCCACCTTCAAATCATCGATCAAGTATCAGCACAAGATTTTTGGAAAAAAAAAAAATCAGTAGAATATTCAATCATATTGTTCTCACTTTAAAACCTCATAATGATGTTTTGGTGAAAATAAAAATGTGCACTATTTACCATATCCATTTAACATGTATTATAAAAACAAATAAAATGCTCAAAACATGTACTGTTACAGTCCCTTAACCAAAAGATTTGGAATCTATCCTCTCAGGATACAAAGAAAACAGATACAACAAGGCTGTGTGACATAGGCCTCTTCTATGTACCCAGGATTTCAGCACGTCTGTAATTCCATGACTAGTCCTGTGTTAATTTATGCCTCTGCATGAGTCCCTCTCTTCAAAATCCCCTTTGCCTGGACTCTACTCCGTATCATTCAAAGGACTTGTGATACGTCCTCTGTGAATCTTTCCCCTCCCCTAGGTAAAATCAACTATGCTTTCCTTTGCACCCTACCCTGTGCCCTATTCATATTTCTAATTCTAGCACCTATCAGAACAGAGGTAGTGTTATATCTCACTCGTTCTCTAACCTGTCAGCCCATGAGCCAAGGGGTCTGAACTTATTCATCTTTATCCCTGAAACTTTAGCACACACTATGCAACTCAAAAAGTGCTGAACAAGCTAACCCAGTGGTATGTGCTGTGGAATATACTGTCGTTACTAATTCCTTTTTATTTACCAAATCCCATGCCACTGACACATACCATGTTACCAACATATTTACAAAAAAATTTTTTAATAGTTTTTATTTATTTTTGAAGGAGAGAGAGACAGAGCATGAGCAGGGGAGGAGCAGAGAGATGGAGACATAGAATTTGAAGCAGGCTCCAGGCTCTAAGCTGTCAGCACAGAGCCCGGTGTGGAGCTCGAACTCACCAACTGTGAGATCATGACCTGAGCCGAAATTGGATGCTTAACCAACTGAGCCACCCAGGCGCCCCGTTTTACCAAAATATTTAAATCTTGGATTATTTAAATCACAATCCTTCACATTTTTAAAAGCAGTTTATAAATAACTTTGCAGGATTCTAAATGCAGCCTGTATTTTCTACATCTATTAAAAGTTTAAAAGACAAAAATAAACAAACATGTATGGAGCCATCGCACAGAAAATCTGATAACTATACAGACCCTGTCGGCAGGAACCATATGTTTTGATGTGTGTGACTGCCTATGGTTGCATTGGACAACTAACAAATGCAATTGATACCAGGAACAGTCACATAGGTCTTACTAAAATCCTATAGACATCCTCCTTAACTTACAATGGGGTTACATCCTGATGGGCCCACTGTAAGTTGACAATATTTAAAGTCAAAACGGATTCAATATACCTACCCTACCTTAAACATGCTCAGAACATGCACACCAGCTTACAGTTAGGCAAAATCATGTAACACAAAGTTTATTTTATAATAAAGTGCTGAATATATCATGTAATTTATTGAATACTGTACTAAAGTAGAAAACAGAATGCCTGTCAGTGTATCGGTTGTTTACCCTCATGATCATGTGACTGACCGGGCAGTGTGGCCACCGTTGCTCAGCATCACGAGAGAGTGTCCTAGCACACACCACTAGCCCAGGAAAAAAATCAAAATCTGAAATTCTAAGTACGGCTTCTACTGAATGCCTATCACTTCTGTACCATCATACAGCTGAAAAATCATTTCAATCAAACCATTGTTAAGGACCATCTATGTATAGGATCTGTACTCTTAAGAGAAAAGTAAACTATTTCACCATCAAATTATTCTAATTCCCCAAAGCCCCTTCTTAGTTGTGTATATGTATATGAACACTCTATTTTGTCATTATTCTCATTAACAAGCACCACAAAGGATCAATGGGTCACCACCTGACTTCTCAAAAGCTCAAGTTCTGTGACGAAATATATTTTTACATCTCTTAATGGCACTGCAGTCATGTCTTTAAGAAACAAGTATTAAACAACACATACCAAGGCATCTTAATTCATTCCTATTTACTGTAATTATATACACAATATAGACGAAGAACTCAGTGCTTAATTTACCCATACCCCAACTAAATCTATTTCTAAAGCAATATTATATTAATAAACCTATATTCTTACCATTATTATTAATAAAATCTTCATGTAAAATAGGGAGGTCAAGTCGAATTCGTTTTAAACAAGTCTGAAAATAAAAGATATTTTTTCAATTCTTAGTTTCAAAAAGGGTGTTCTTCAAATAAGTACTATTAATTTCCTTTCTCTCTACCAAGAGAGATTTGAAAATGAAAATGCAAACAGCTACTTAGCCTCAACTGAATCCATACTTGGCAGGATTTAGCATTGTGAATGATATTCATAATCATCTCAACACCTACCTGAACTTCCTTTTTACTTCCCAGGTATTCAACTCTGTCAATAAAATCCTCAAATTGCAGTTTAGGGAATAGCCTATGTGCCCAATGCTCCATGTGTCTGATTAGCGTTTTCAAGTCTTCAGCCTGGCACATAAAAATAAAAATGCTAAATAGAAGATCCATTCTCACAACTGACCTTGTCAGCAGATTTTAGAACTGAATAGTAATGCCAAAGTCACTGGTGTCATTTTATATTTATATGGTTAAGAAACTTTTGAAGAAACTTTAAGAGAAATATTTATTGAGCTTAGAGAACTGCAGTCTGAAAGAGCACTAGATACATATTTAAAAAAAAAAAACCAGTATGAAACTTAATAAAAGTTAAAAGATAATCATGTGTCTTTTCAGAACTGTAAAGTAACATATGAAAATAAGCTTTAATAAAATATGTCAAGGTATCTTTTAGGAATAACTAAACAAAATGACAGGTCCCTAAATCATATATAGAAAACAAAGTATTGAGAATTCAGCACTGTGAAAATATATTCAGAAATCCCAAGGGCAAAGTACAAAGACTAGAAACAACAGTTTAAATGTTCTCAGAGCACACTACCTATATATGAAATTTCAATTTAACATTAAAAATTTTAAATGAAAATGAAAAACAAAGTTTAATAAACTGAACTAATGAATGACAAAATTCTAAATTCCTGGTTTTACTATAAAATATTTACTTCTTCTCGGGGCGCCTGGGTGGCGCAGTCGGTTAAGCGTCCGACTTCAGCCAGGTCACGATCTCGCGGTCCGTGAGTTCGAGCCCCGCGTCGGGCTCTGGGCTGATGGCTCAGAGCCTGGAGCCTGTTTCCGATTCTGTGTCTCCCACTCTCTCTGCCCCTCCCCCGTTCATGCTCTGTCTCTCTCTGTCGCAAAAATAAATAAACGTTGAAAAAAAAAAATTAAAATATTTACTTCTTCTCAACGTATATATATTTTTTTAACATTTATTTATTTTTGAGAGAGAGAGAGACAGGCAGACAATCCGAAGCAGGCTCCAGGCTCTGAGCTGTCAGCACACAGCCCAACGCGGGGCTCGAACTCACAAAACCATGACCCAAGCTGGAGTCAGATGCTTAACCGACTGAGCCACCCAGGTGCCCCGATAGTATTTTTTTTTTAATTTTTTTTAACATTTATTTATTATTGAGAGACAGAGAGACACAGAGCATGAGCAGGGAAGGGGCCAAGACATGGAGAGACAAAGAATCTGAAGTAGGCTCCAGGCTCCGAGCTGTCAGCACAGAGCCCGATGCGGGGCTCAAACTCACAAACCCAGATGCCCCATCCAACAGTATTTTAAAATAAAGTAGTCAGGGGTGCCCGGGTGGCTCAGTCGGTTAGGCGTCTGACTTCAGCTCGGGTCATGGGTTTGAGCCCCGCATCAGGCTCTGTTTTTTTTTTTATGCTTATTTATTTTTATTATATTATTCATTATGTCTAATTTATTATTATGTATACATTTATATAATTACATTATATATTATACATTATATATAATTGTATTATATATTTACAGTATAGACTATTTATATATTTAACATTATTAATATTTGTTATAATTTGTTTATTTATAATTATATTAATAATTATTATTGTAAATAATTTATTTATATTTATTTTTGAGAGAGAGAGAGACAGAGCGTGAACGGGGAAAGCAGCAGAGAGAGAGGGAAGACAGGATCTGAAGCAGGCTCCAGGCTCTGGGCTGTCAGCACAGAGCCCGACGCGGGGCTTAAACTCACAAACCGTGAGATCATGACCCAAGCTGAAGTCGGTCGCTTAACCGACTGAGCCACCCAGGTGCCCCCCACAAAAAAATTTTTTAATAAAAAAAAAAAAAAAAAAAAAAAAAAAAAAGAGTAGTCAAAAGCACAGGCTCCGGGTCAGACTGCATAGATTCAAATCTCAATTCTACCACCCCTAGGTAAAAATCAACTATGCTCTCCTCTGCACCCTACCCTGTGTGACTTTAAACAAATCACTTTACCTCTATGCCTTCTTCTTCATGTATAAAATAAGAATAATATTATACACACTTTGTAGGGTTATGAGGAATAAGTGATACAAGTAAAGTGCCTGACATAAAGTATGCACTCAGATACTGGCTATTATTGTTGTTATGTCATCTTGTCTAAGAAGCCAGTGGTCAAGCCTACCAGTCACTAAACATGTAATACTACGAGCATGTGTTATCCTTCTCATTCTGATAATAAATATAAAAGGTTTCTTTTAATCCAATCACCTAAGATTATTTTCCAATTGTTGGGTGTAGCTGGTCAGTCACCTCACAATGTCATGTTAGACGGAAGGGTCACAAGAAGAGAAACACCCAAATACAGTAGGATGTCCTAAGTCATACACGGAGAAAAAAGCAGTAAGAACTCAACTTTGTGAGAAAATAAGAATTTCCAACGGCAAAGTACAGAAGACTAAATAGCATAAACTCTCAAAGCCTACCCTCACTCAGTGAAAAAACACAAAATTTTTATCCTTCATATACTCATTTACGCTAAAAAAGTACTTATTATGAAAATGATGAAGACTTCATTAAATTCAAAGCACCAATTCATCATTACAACCCAAAAATTTCAACAAGGGCAATGATAGGTATGGTTTTAAGGTTTTGGTGGGATTTTTTTTGGTTTCTTTTTTTTTTTTTTTTCCAAGTAAACGTGAGACTCACAACCCCAAGATCGCTTCCCATGCTTCACTGACTGAGCCAGCCAGGTGTCCTTCTCTCTTTTTTTTTTTTTTTTTTGAGATGGGTATGGTTTTATTATTATTTTTTTGAGAGTGTTTGCACCACACATTCATGAGGGTGAGGGAGGGGCAGAGTGGGAGAGGGACGGAGGGAGAGGGAGAGGGTGTGAGAGAGAGACAGAATCCTAAGCAGGCCCCAAGCCCAGCACAGAGCCCTATGCAGGGCTCAATACCCCAACCATGAGATTATGACCTGAGCCGAAATCAAGAACTGGAAGCTTAACCAACTGAGACACCCAGGCACCCCCATCCTTTTTTTGAGATGGGTATGTTTTAAAATATCCTGATTTAGGGGGGCCTGGGTGGCTCAGTCAGTTAAGCGTGTGACTTGGGCTCACAACACGACCATGCATCTTGTGAGTTAGAGCCCCACACTGGATTCTCTGCTGTCGGTGCAGAGCCAGCTCTGGATCCTGTCTCCCTCTCTCTCTGCCCCTCCCTCACTGGCACTCCCTCTCTCAGAAATAAACATTTAAAAAAGATAAAATATCCTGATTTACATTTAGTTTTGTGCCAAAATAGGACACAGACTTCTACTCTCTCTTCCTATCCACTGAAGCTGAGCAAAGGTACAATTTTTCAGCCTCCCAGGTTTGAAATCTTGGGATTTTTAATTTTTAACTGAATTTATTTTTCATTGTTTATTTATTTTGAGAGAGAGAGCAAGAGAGTACAAGAGCAGGAGAGGGGGAGAGAGACTCCCAAGCACGTTCCATGCTGTCAGCGCAGAGCCAGAAGTGGGGCTTGATCTCATGAACAGAGAGATCATGACCCAAGCGGAAATCAAGAGTCAGATACTTGACTGATTGAGACACCCAGGTGCCCTGTTTTTAACTGAATTTAATTTTATTTTTCAAAGTGAGCTCTATGCTCAAGGTGGAATTTGAACTCATGACCCCAAGATCAAGAGTCACACTCTCTACAGACTGAACCAGTCAGACACCCTTCTTGGGACTTTTTTTAAGTTTTTTTAAATGTTTATTTACTTTGGGGGGGGGGGGGGGGGGGCAGAGAGAGAGGGAGACACAATCCGAAGCAGTCTTCAGGCTCTGAGCTGTCAGCACAGAGCCCGACGAGGGCCTCGAACTCATGGACCACGAGATCATGGCCTGAGCTGAAGTCACTTATTCAACCAACTGAGCCACCCAGGCACCCCGAGACTATTTTTGACTCCCTTTTTTTTTTTTATCTCCTTTTATCCAATTGTCTAAGTACCATATGTTGTTTCTCTCTCTACTACTGCCCTATCAGGCTATCTTTACCTTATTCATCATCAACTTGATAGTGCAACAGCTGCCTCCTTCCAGCCTCTTCCTCTTTCCGATTATCCTGCATACCACACCAAGACGGTGCTCACTGTTGTATTAACATTACTCTAGCTGGGCTATGAAAGGGGAAGTCTAAGCTCTGCCTTTAACTATTGGCAATGGACACTTAAAACTCTAATAAAACTCCATTTCCTTAATAACTAGATAATAGAACCAATACCTACCCCAACAGGTTGAGAATTAAAGAATATATTTGAAAATACTTCATAAACTACAAAGCTTTACAAAGATATCTGCAAAAAATCGTATCTATACTGTACATGATTCAGAGAGAAGAGACTTTTGGGGCACCTGGGTGGCTCAGTCAGTTAAGCATCCGACTTTGGCTCAGGGCATGATCTCATGGATTCAAGCCCCACACTGGGCTCTGTGCTGGCAGTGCAGAGCCTGCTTGGGATTCTCTCAAAATAAATAAACTTAAAAAAAAAAAAGATAAGAGACTTTTTTCTAATTTTTTAATATTTTATTTATTTTTGAGAGAGCGAGCGCATGCGAGCCTAAGAGGGACAGTGGGGGGAGGGGGTGCAGACACAGAATCTGAAGCAGGCCCCAGGCTCTGATCTGTCAGCACACAGCCCAGTGTGGGGCTTGAATCCACAAACCATGAGATCATGACTTGAGCTGAAGTCGGACCCTTAACCAACCAAGCCACCCAGGCGCCCCAGGAGACTTTTTAAACGTACATTTGGACAGTGATCGACAGTTCTTAAATGTCTTCATTTTTCAACAACTTAACTGATGCCTACTATGAATCAGACACATATGACAAGATAAGTATCATATCTTAGGGACATGTAAGTGATTGATACAGGTAAAGTCCTTGCTCTCCTGAAACCTAAAATTTATCTTTAATGTAGACTAAGTAAATTATATTCCTAGAAATTATAAAGTATAAAATCAGAGCTTACAGACTTAGAGATGATTTTCCTAAAGCCATACAAGGGCACAAATTAGACTGTAAGACAGGTTTCTGATTCTTCAAGCAGTGCCCTTTCCACTACATCTCAGTTTCCCAAGAGATACAATGAATGATAGTATCTGTGGCACATTCTAAGACTCCTCAGAACATGGTAATGGGCCCAGTTTTACCAGTATTTGAAAAAACAAAGGTCTAAAACAAAAATCAGACATTTCTTACCTCATAGCCTTTACCTTTGAATTTTGCCTTATCAAACACGTGCCGTAATGCCGGAAGCCCTCTCTCTGAAATTAATCTGTAGAGAGAAATAGGTTTTGAATTTCCAGTTTGCTAGAGCCATCAAGGAGAAAAAGCAAAACCGTAAGAAAAAAAAATATTATCTGAACTGAAAAAATATGTCTTTAGAAATAACTGATCCCCCAATCAGCCCATAAAAGTTGGTGCTTTTTTCCAAATGTTTATTTGTTTTTGAGAGAGAGCGCAAGCCAGGGAGGGGCAGAGAGAGAGGGGGACAGAGGATCAGAAGCAGGCTCTGGGCTGACAGCAGCGAGCCTGATGCAGGGCTTGAACCCATAAACTGTGAGATCACGACCTGAGCCGAAGTCAGACGGTCAACTGACTGAGCCACCCAGGTGCCCCCTAAAAGTTTTTAATATAAGGGGGGAAAAAAAATGTAAAGAAAAAGTATAAATGTTTAAGGAAATAGTCAATGTACCTCTGAGCATCCAGCCTGGGTATATTCCGTTTAACTGTTCTCTTTGGAGGTACAGGCACAGGTGCTCCTCTCCCTAACTCTGGTGAAATATATTAAGATTTAATATTACTTAAATAATTTAAGTCTCATTTACAAAATGTCTCATTTCTATGCTGATAGATGGATAACAGAACGTGGGCACTCTTTTGGAACTCCATACAGACCTTCATCAGGTTCAGCTCCCTCACCATCTTCTCTCTGTGGAGATGCTGGAGGTGGGAAAGGAGGAAAAGTTTCATCTTCCACATGCTCATAATCTGGTAGGTCAATCAAGCCATTCTGTGGTTCCAGCATCTTTTCTTCTACAAGAAAAAATAAACATGTTTATTCATCCAAGTAATCTATTATACAGTTAAGTTCTACCTGCAGCAAAATGCACGTGTTTCAGTCAGTTAAACCACATTTCAAACTCGTATCATGAAAAGAATAGAAAGTGGTTATAGGAAAAATAGAACTGGGTTAGAAATCAAAACCGGGGCACCTGGGTGGCTCAGTCGGTTAAATGTCTGACTTCCACTCAGGTCATGATCTCATGGTTCATGAGTTCAAGCCCTGCGTCGGGCTCTGTGCTGAGGGCCCAGAGCCTAGAGCCTGCTTCAGATTCTGTCTCCCTCTCTCTGTGCCCCTCCCCCACTCCATCTCTCTCTGTCTCTCAAAAATGAATAAACATTAATAAATAAATAAATAAATAAAAACTAAGGTTTAAAAAAAAAATTTTTTTTTAACGTTTATTTTTGAAAGAGACAGAGTGCAAGCCTGATGCGGGGCTCAAACTCACGAACTGCGAGATCATGACCTGAGCCAAAGTCGGACGCTTAACCAACTGAGGCACCCAGGAGCCCCAAAACTGAGTTCTAATGTAGACCCTACCGCTCAATAACTGCATGGTTTCCAGCAAATCATTTTACCTCAACTGTTGAGTCTCCCTTATCATAAAAAGATGATTTTGACTTTTCAGAGGGTTTCAAACTGTGGTCCAAATGGATATGAAATCGGCAGGGTTCAGATACCTCGCCCCCACTTCAACCAGAGCAGCTTTTTAAAAAACCTGTTTACATACTGGTCTTCTAGGTAAGGTTTCCTTTGAAAGAAGAGAAATAAATAATCCTCAGGTTGATAACTTGAAAGAATGTTTTTCAGTACCATCTAACTTGACCCCTCAGCAACATCTCACACTTTTGATCAGTTCCTTTTTCTGGAAAAGTGTTTTCATTGACTTCTGAAACACAGTACTCACCTGGTTTTCCTCCCTCTCTGGACAGTCCTCCTGGATTCATCTTCCCCTAACCTGGTCAGTAAGCATTCAAGGCTCCATCCAAGCCTCTTCACTCATTTATGCACATTGCTTTAATAATCATTTGTAGATGGCTAATTTTTAATTTTTTTAACATTTATTTATTTTTGAGAGAGAGAGCATGAGCGAGCACGAGTGGGGGGGGGGTGGGCGGAGAGAGGGAGACACAGAATCTGAAGCAGGCTCCAGGCTCTGAGCTGTCAGCACAGAGCCTGACGCGGGGCTTGAACTCAAGGGCTGAGAGATCATGACCTGAGCTGAAGTCCGACGCTTAACCAACTGAGCCACCCAGGGGCCCTAGATGGTTAATTTCTTATCTCTCTACCCTAGGCGTCAAATCTGAGCTCCAGATCCCTACTTCTCATTTTACAGCTCTTAAATTTCTCAAAAGCACCTACAACTTACCATGTACAAACCAAACTTGTAAATTTTCCCAGTTCAGGGAATGACACCTATTCAGGTATGCAAATAAGAAACTTGTAAGTCACCTTTGATACTTCCTTCCCCCATCCTACATATCCTGTCCATTTTTCTTCCTAAACATCCGTTCAGTCTTCCCATTTCTCCCTACCTCCACAACTGCTTCCCACATTTCTTGCTTGGGTTATTCGATTACTCATAACTGCTTTGGCCTTTTTCAAACCATTCTCCCTATTACACCTAGGTTGAAGCTCTGAAAACGTAAAGCCAGTCACATGATCGCTTGGCTTAAATACTTAAATAGCTTCCTGCTGCGCTGAAGCTAATGATAAAACTCCAAGCCCCTGGGTTGGCACCTTCCTACTTCTCCGGCCTCACTTCTTACCGCTCTGCATGCTCTTTTCTTTCAGTCCCTTAAAAGAGCCATATCCCTCAGGTCACAAGTCCTTTGCTAAGGCTGCTTCCTATCTAGAAGGCTCTTCCCAGACTCCTTATCTCTTTCAGATCTCAATTATCACCTCCTCAGATAAATCTACCCCAATTTCCCGGAATTAAATCCTCCTATAATAAGCATTCAAAATGTCACATGCCACGTGCTGCACCATTGTATCCCCAAAGCTGGTATACAGCAGGTGCTCCATATTTACTGAAGGAATAAAGTTTCCAAAGCTTCCCTCAAACCGTAAAACCAGCGGAGCTACAGGATCCCTAAAGTCTCTCCAATTCTAAATTTCAATGACCACAAACACATAAAAACAAAACAACGTATAACGTTCAATAACCACAGATTTTCAAAACTGGAAAGGCAGTTAGAGGTCATGTAATCTAAAGTAGCTTCCTACCCACAATAAATCTATTCAAGTTAAGTTCAATTCTAGTTAATTTTCTCTAGGAAGAAATGGGGTTCACACCTTTGAGATCAACAGGGAACTCTGAGTTTGATGGCAGGGCACAAACTATATTAAGTGTAGCAAGAAGCAATGTTAATTGCTTGTTCATTAATATCCAAACTACAATTCGTTCCCAGGCCCATAGGGCTCCAATGTCTAACTTCATCCAAGTTATCAAAACAGTAGAACGTGACGAAAGGGGAGTCCCACCAGACTGACTCAATGTCCTCCTTTGCTAACCACCCTAAAAACACTAAATTTTCCATCCCACCCCTCTTCTCCATCCTTCCCATCCCCGCTCCGCTAGTCTCACTTCAGTTCCATTCATGCATTCATTGCGCATCCATTCCACATTTCACAGGACGCATCCTACGTTTAGAAACCCCTGGACAGCAAGTAGCTGGCGGCCTAAAGATCGATCTGATGCACGTTCCCTCCCGCCAGAAAACGGGGTTTAACCACAAGCCGACCCGAAACGGAAACAAGTAAATGCGCCCGCCCTCCTCACCACCAGGTCGTGGGCTCTCAGTCCCGCTCAGCCCAGGTCCGTATCACAGCCTCCACACTCCCTCCCCGCGACCCCCCAAGCACCCCAGCGCCTCCACCTGCCTCGCTAGGCCGCCGCTTCCCCCAGGCCCTTCCCACGCCTTTAAGCCCGCTCTCACCTTCTAACGCACGGCTGTGGCCACGGCGCGGTGCTTGGCGCAGCTGCCAAACCGCGTTGATCGCGAGACTCTGAAGATTTCCCCCCCCCCCCCCGCGAGAAGAGGCCTTGGCGTTTGGCGCCAAATCTGCGCAGGGTTCGGGCGGAGCCTAAAGGACCCACCTCCTCCAGGCCCCGCCCACCCATGTCCGTCCCCGCCTTTCCTGGGTCCCGCCCTTCCACCGCTTCCGCCCCTCCTTAATTCCTCACGGGAAATGAAATTTATTTGCATAAAGCTCATTGTGTTATGCTCTAAGCACTTTAGACTTTGGAGAAAGGCCTCAGTTTTCTAGAAAACTGGCTTGTGGATGGAGTAGAAAAAAATAGAGGCAAAAGAATTTAATGAAAAACTTCTGATTGTTCAGAGTTAGTAACAATTGCTTGAACACTGAGTTTTACTGTTTATTGAATAATGAGCTGAGAAAAGAGGTGATAGAGTGTTAGAGTCATGTAGGCACAAAAATGTCAAAAATATGTCACTGTATATATATAAATTTTTTTTTTAAGACAGTTCAGGGATGTCTGGCTGGCTCAGTAGATAGAACTGGCGACGTCTTGATCTCAGGGTTGTGAGTTCCAGCCACACTTGGGTGTAGAGATGACTTAGAAAAAAAAAAGTGAATCCAAATGTCTTCAAATTTGCTTATAATACTTGTGGGGATGGTAACTGGGAATATAGGAGGAGGTGGGATGGGGACTCACCTCTATACCTTTTTTATTTTTTTTAAGAAAGTTTTACCCCATGGCGGGGTTTGAACTCGTGACCCTCAGAATCAGAGTCACTTGCTCTACCAACTAACTGAGCCAGCTAGGTAACCCTATACCTTTTTTTTTTTTTTTAATTTATTTATTTTTGAGAGAGAGAGAAAGAGGGAGACATTGTGTGAGCTGAGAAGGGACAGAGAGAGAGAGAGAGAGAGAGAGAGGGAGACACAGAATCCGAAGCAGGCTCCAGGCTCCGAGCTGTCAGCACAGAGCCCCTTCTGGGGCTCCAGCCAACCAACCATTGAGATCGTGACCTGAGCAGAAGTCCGGTGCTCAACCGCGCTCCGCCCCATACCATTTTTAAACATTTAAATACATTATGCAAAAAACAAAACAAAACAAAACAAAACAAAAACCCTAAAAGAAGTTATCTGTGGCAAATATGGCATTAAGATTTGACAAACCACAAAGATGGGTAGCGTTTGCAACATTATTCTACTTTGCTATAACTTGAAATATTTTGTTAAAATTATAAAAGAATAGGGACGCCTGGCTGGCTCAGTTGGTGGAGCATACAACTCTTGACCTCCGAGTTGTAAGTTTGAGCCCCACGTTGGGTGTAGAGATTACTTAAAAATAAACTCTTTTTAAAAAATTATAAAAGAATAAATCAAGTGTGTGAGAATAGGATAAACTAAATTGCAAGCAAGCTGTATTATCTAAAATTGTGTATGCAAATATGTATATGTACCACTTTCCTTGATTTTATGATTTTATTTCTATACATAAATATTTTACATAAAAATATGTATAAAATACATTTATCTATATCTATACATGTAAGATAACATTTATTAATATTAAGGAATTGAGAAAATTAATGTTAGGGCCCCTAGCTGGCTCAGTGAGTAGAGCATGTGACTCTTGATCTCAGGGGTTGTAAGTTTGAGCCCCATGTTGGAAGTAGAAATTACTTAAAAATAAAACCTTTAGGTGTGCCTATATGGCTCAGTCAGTTAAATGTCTGAGTTCGACTCAGGTCATGATCTCATGGTTTGTGAGTTCAAGCCCCACATCCAGCTTGCACTGACAGTGGAGAGCCCACTTGGGATTCTCTCCCTCTCTCTCTCTCTCTCTCTCTCTCGCTCTCTCGCTCTCTCGCTCTTGCTCTCTCTCTGCTCTTCCCTGACTTGTGTGAGTGCGTGCACTCTTTCTCTCTCTCAAACTAAATGAATAAACTTTAAAAAATAAAATAAAACCTTTTTGAAAAGAAAGAAAATTAACATTAATTTGAATAGGAAATATGTCGACTTCAATAGTCTGAAAAACTGAGGCAAGGAGCATTCTTCCAATTATCCAGGTAACAGCCTATATTCTCCACTAATAAAGTAAATGTAAAAGCACTTTGAGAAATTGAAAAGTTATACTGCTCCCTTCACCCACACCCACACAGAAAAACCCAGCCCAGAGGCTCTGAGGGTTTGAATCTCAGTTCCATCATTTACTACTTGGTGACCTTTTGTGCTTCAGTTTTCTCATTATTAATAACAGTACCTCCTGGATAGGGTTATGGGGAGCATTAAATTATAGTACTTAATGTTACCTGTTATTATCTATATAATTTTTAGAATGTTTGACCTTTTGAGAAAATGTAAAGACTTTGGTAAGTAATTGTGGGCCCATGTGAATATAACTACCACAGTTATAAAGCACTGACATACTATTATCAAAGGTAATCGTCTCTTTTGTTCATATGTGAGGAATAGTACAAATATATTTTTCAGGGGCGCCTGGGTGGCTCAGTAGGTTAAGCGTCTGATGTCAGCTCAGGTCACAATGTCACTGTTCGTGGGTTTGAGCCCCAGGTCAGGCTCTGTGCTGACAGCTCAGAGCCTGGAGCCTGCTTCAGATTCTGTGTCTCCCTCTCTCTCTGACCCTCCCCTCCTTGCACTCTGTCTCTCTCTCTCTCTCTCTTAAAAATAAATAAACATTAAAAATATTTTTTCCATAGCAGTTTCACCAGGGATATAAAGATAGCTTTCCCATGCACTATGTCAATAACCGTCTCTTAAAACAATTGTTTTTTGAAGTGAATAGTATTAAAAAAATAGACTGTGAAAAGCCAAAGATTGAGTATAGAGTGTAAAAGGGTTTTTTTGGCAAGCAGAGAACACACTCAGCCCAGAGATGAGGTTTGGAAAAAAGAGAAATGGAGTATATCTTTTACAACCAAAAGACCATGAACTATTTTTTTCTCACAGTAAAAAAAAAAAAAAAAAAAAAAAAAAAACACAAAAAAACGAAGTCTCTGCTTCTTGTTGATTGGTTGGTATTATTTGGGCTTATCAGTTAGGTGAGTGGTGGGCTGGCTGCTGTGGTCTGCTGTGTATTTGAGGACTACATCTCAAGACTGTGGCATCTATTTGACTCTGTCTTGTACATGACATGTCCGAGTTGGGATCCTATCACCCAACCAGGTCTATAACAGCATTAGCAATCGAGGTGGCCAGGCCAGGAAAAATACATTCGGATCTGATTCAGCTACAAATAACAGGAAAAAATCCTAAAATACGCTAAAATACCAATAAACAAAATAGAAAGCTTACTTGTTTCTCATGTATAAGAAATCTTGAAGTGATGAGTCCACAGTTGGCATGGTGCTCCTTGGTGTTAAGAATCCAGACTCCTGTCTTCTTGCTTTACCACGGAAGCATCTCATTCTCAAGTTCACCTCATTGTCCAAGATGGCTTTTAGAGCTCCAACTGCATTTCAATCAGCAGGAAAGAGGGAAAAACAGCCCATTTTTAGAAAAATTCCCAGAAGTTGCATACAATTCTGGTTACATTCCATTAGGCAGAGTGCGATCACATGGCCACACACAGCTGCAAAGGAGACTGGGAATAAAGTCTTTATTCTTGGTGGTCATGGCTCAGTAAAAAAATCAGGGTTTCTATTACTGTGGGAGAAGGGGTGAAAAGGTGTCGGGGGACATAGCAGACTGCTTCAAATAACCAACGAGAAATAAGAAACCAATAATTAATTTTTCACATCTACAATTATGGAGTGTTCCGCAAAATATTAAGAGTGTGAATAACTTGTACTTTCACAATAGTGCACGCAAGCAGCTTTTAGCACAAGAAGAATATTACATCACTGTATATTGTGTTATGCCTTTTTGGAATCTTTCCTAGACTACACTCTGAAACCACAATATCAGCTCTACTAAGAACCCAAAGCCTAACATAATCAAATCGCTTCATTGCACAGTTGCCCTTTTGTGATACAAAAGGCAGGGATTAGATGATCCCCCAAAGTACCATTTTTTTAAATTTTTTTTTAACGTTTATTTATTTTTGAGACAGAGAGAGACAGAGCATGAATGGGGGAGGGGCAGAGAGAGAGGGAGACACAGAATCGGAAGCAGGCTCCAGGCTCTGAGCCATCAGCCCAGAGCCCGAGGCGGGGCTCGAACCCACAAACCACAAGATCATGACCTGAGCTGAAGCTGGAACCTCAAGCAGCTGAGCCACCCAGGCTCCCCTAAGGGTCTGACTCTTGATTTCAGCTCAGGTCATGATCTCACAGTTCATGGGATCGAGCCCCATGTCAGGCTCTGCGCTGACAGCACAGGGGCCTGCCTGGGACTCTCTTTCTCCCTCTCTCTGTGCCCATACCTAGCTTGTGCCTGTGTGCACACATGTTCTCTCTCTCTCTCTCTCTCTCTCTCTCTCTCTCTCTCTCAAAATAAATAAATAGACTTTAAAAAATAAAATTCAAGTTAAAAAAAGAAAAGATGCTCAACATCACTCATCATCAGGCAAATGCAAATCAAAACCACAATGAGCTATCACCTCACACCTGTCAGAATGGCTAAAAATAACATCACAGGAAACAACAGGTGTTGGTGAGGATGCAGAGAAAAGGGAACCCTCTTACACCATTGGTGGGAATGCAGACTGGTGCAGCCACCCTGGAAAACAGTATAGAGGTTCCTCAAAAAGCTAAAAATACCCTAAAATCCAGCAACGTGCTACTAGGTATTTACTCAAAGGATGCAAAAATACTGATTCGAAGGGATATATGCACTGCAATGTTTATAGCAGCATTATCAACAATAACCAAATTATGGAAAGAGCCTAAATGTCTATCTACTGATGAATGGATAAAGAAGATGTGTATATATATTTCTCAGCCATTGAAAATAAAGAAATCTTGCCATTTGCAATGACATGGATGGAGCTAGAGAGTATTATGCTAAGTGAAATAAGTCAGAGAAAGAGAAATACCATATGATTTCATTCATATGTGGAATATAAGAAACAGACCAAATGGATACAGGGAGAAAGAGAGAGAGAGAGAGAGAGAGAGAGAGAGAGAGAGAGAGAGAGAGGGGCAAACCAAGAAACAGACTCTTTTTTTAAAAAAAATTTTTTTTTCAACGTTTATTTATTTTTGGGACAGAGAGAGACAGAGCATGAACGGGGGAGGGGCAGAGAGAGAGGGAGACACAGAATCGAAAACAGGCTCCAGGCTCTGAGCCATCAGCCCAGAGCCTGACGCGGGGCTCGAACTCACGGACCGCGAGATCGTGACCTGGCTGAAGTCGGACGCTTAACCGACTGCGCCACCCAGGCGCCCCGAAACAGACTCTTTTTAAAAAAAAAACATTTATTTACTTTTGGGAGAGTGCAGGTGGGGGAGGGGCAGAGAGAGGAAGACAGAATCCGAGGCAGGCTGGGCACTGACAGGCTGACAGCAGTGAGCCCCATGTGGGGCTCAAACTCACAAACTGCGAGATCATGACCTGAACCAAATTAGGACGTTCAACTGACTGAGCCACCCCGGTGCCCCAAGAAACAAACCAAGTGAACATGGGGTGAGGGGAAAGGGAGAGAGACAGGCAAACCAAGAAGCATACTCTTTTTTAAGAAGTGTTTATTTATTTATTTTTTTTTGAGAGAGAGAGAGAGAGCAACCTGGAGAAGGGCAGAGAGAGAAGGAGACACAGAATCTGAGGCAGGACCCAGGCTCTGAGTTGTCAGCTCAGAGCCCGATGCGGGGCTTGAACTCATGACCTGTGAGATTCCCCAAGGTCAGACACTTAGCCAACTGAGCCATCCCGGCGCCCCAGAGACAGGCTTAACTATAGTGAACAAACTGATGGTTACCAGAGGAGAGGTGGGGGTGGGTAGGTTAACTAGGTGATGGGGCTTAAGGCGTGCACTTGTGATGAGCACCAGGTGTTGTATATAAATGTCGAATCACTAAATTGACACCTGAAACTATTATTACACTGAATGTTAAATAACTGGAATTCAAATTAGAACTTCGAGGAAAAAAGTACAGGATTTCCCAGCAAGAAGACTTCTCTCCCTAGGAGGTCATTAGCACTATCCATTAAGGCAGTAAAATGTTCTTCGCCTCCATCCAAAAGAAGAGTGATGAGAAAGTATTCCCAAGGTGGGGTAGAGTGGAAGCAAGCACATAGCCACCTGACATTTTGAGCCCAGCCCTGTTCGAACTTTCATGTCTCATGTTTTCTAATTATTTCTTCTGTGTTGCCAATAGTAAGATATTTTACAATTCTGAAAAATATTTGAAAAAAGAAAAACACTTAGGTTATTTTTGACCCCTTCATAATTTAAAAATGTTTGACGTTCAAACGCTCTATAGGAGCACTTTCACCAGGTGAGGGAGCCGGAGAGCTGCTCCTTATGTGTTTTCACGAGAGAGGAGCGTATTTTAAAGATTCCAGGTTTAAGAGGTGTTATTCAAAACATGGAAGAAAATTTCCCTGAGTGCATTCAAATAGCAAAGGTGTCTTAGATAGAACACAACGCGAACTGCAAAAAGAAAGATCAATAAATCTGACTTCATCAAAGTTGAAAACGTTTGCTCTTTAAAGAAAATGAAAACACAAACCACAGGCAGGGGGAAATTAGCTGCAAATCATATATTTGACAAAGGACCTGTATACTGTATAGTGTATATAAAGAACTCTTACAAGTCAGTAATAAGACACACAATGCAATCAAAACGTGCAAAAGATTTAAACATCCACTTCTCCAAAGAAGATACATGGAGATTAAATAAGCACATAATTAAGATGCTGGGTAGCACTAGTCAGAAAGGAAACGCAATTAAAACCACAATGGGGGGCGCCTGGGGGGCTCTGTCGGTTGAGCATGCAACTTCGGCTCAGGTCATGATCTCTCGGTCCGTGAGCTTGAGCCCTGCATTGGGCTGTGTGCTGACAGCTCAGAGTCTGGAGCCTGTTTCAAATTCTGTGTCTCCCTCTCTCTCTGACCCTCCCCCGTTCATGCTCTGTCTCAAAAATAAATAAACGGTAAAAAAAATTTGTTTTAAACCACGATGGGATGAGACAATGCATCCACTAGAATGGCTCAAACTTGAAAAGATTGATCATATAGTATGTATGTGTTCTACACATACAAAGGTGTAGAACAACTGGAACTCTCCTCCACTGTTGATGAGAAGGGAAAAGAGTTTAAATACTTTGGAAAATAGTTGGACATTTTTTAAAAAGTTAAACATACCCCTGCTGTATGACCTAGCCATTTTGCTCTTGGGTGTCTACCCAAGAGAAATTATAACATATCTTCGTAAAGACTTGCACACAGATGTTCCTAGCAGCTTTACTTGTAAGAGCTAAAAAACTTGAAACAACACAAATGTCCATCAAAAAGTGAGTAGAGGGGCTCCTGGCTGGCTCAGTCTCTGGAGCATGTGACTCTTGATCTCTGGCTAGATCCACTTTGGGTGCAAAGATTACTTTTTAAAAAAGGTGAATAGAAAAACAAATTGTGGGGGCACCGGGTTGGCTCATTTGGAAGAGTATGCAAGTCTCAGTGTGGTGAGTTCGAGCCCACGTGGGTAGAGATTTCTAAAAAAAATAAACTTGAAAGAAAGAAAAACAAATTGTGGTGTACCCATAAAATGCCACACTACTGAGCAGTCAATGAACTATTGACACACACAAAAACATGAGTGAAACTCAGCAATCATGCTGTATGAAAGAAGGCAGACATACAATTCTATTTACATCAAATTCTAGAAAATGCAGGGGTGCCTGGGTGGCTCAGTCGCTTGAGCCTCTGACTTCGGCTCAGGTCATGATCTCATGGCTCATGAGTTTGAGTTCCCGGGCTGGGCTCTGTGCTGACAGCTCAGCAGCCTGGAGCCTGCTTTGGATTCTGTGTCTCCCTCTCTCTCTCTGCCCTCCTCCAACTCATACTCTGTCTCTCTCTCTCTCTCTCTCAAAATATAAATAAACATTAAAAAAATATATAGAAAATGCAAACTATACTATGGCAATGGGCAGATGAGGGAAGGATTCTACAGGGGCACAAAGCAAGTATTGAGGGGACGATGGATGTGTTTACTATCTTGACTGTGTTGATGGTTTCTCCACATGTGTCAAAACTGTTCAAATTTTATACTTTCAATGTGTGCTATCTATCTTTCACGATCATGGGTCTGTAAAAAAGAAAAAAGATTCAAAGTATAAGAGATATTTTTAAAACACAAAAGAGGGGTGCCTGGGTGGCTCAGTCGGTTGAGCGTCCGACTTCGGCTCAGGTCATGATCTCGCGGTGCGTGGGTTCAAGCCCTGCGTCGGGCTCTGTGCTGACAGCTCAGAGCCTGGAGCCTGTTTCAGATCCTGCGTCTTCCTCTTTCTCTGACCCTCCCCTGTTCATGCTCTCTCTCTCTCTCTGTCTCAAAAATAAATAAATGTTTAAAAAAATTTTTTTAATAAAAAAAATTAAAAAAAAACACAGAAGAAAATACCCTCAATAGTATTTAAACTAATTTGATTTTATTTACTGAGTTCCCAGTTTTCAAGGGTATATGGCACTGAATTCATCTTACCTTACAGGAATTGAATGAGTGATTGCTTTTTTCTCATTATTATTTTTAATTTGTTTGTATTGAAAAACAAACAAGGGGTGCCTAGCTGGGTTAGTCCATAGAGCGTATGACTCTTTATCTCGGGGTCAAAGTTTCGAGCCCCACATCGAGTGGAGAGATTACTTAAAAATTTAAAAATTTAAAAATCTGCCTGGGTGGCTCAGTCAGTTAAGCGTCCAACTTCGGCTCAGGTCATGACCTCCTGGTTCACAAGTTCAACACCATGTTGGACTCTGTGCTGACAGCTCAGAGCCTGGAGCCGGCTTCGTGAAATACGTCTCTCTGTCTCTCTGTCCCTCCTCTGCTGGTACTGTCTCTCTCTCTCTCTCTCTCAAAAATAAATAAAGACATTAAAATTTTTTTTTAATTTAAAAGTCTAAAGAAGTTCCCCCAAAAAAACAAATTAAAAAGAATAGGAACACGTGGGTGACTCAGTAGACGAGGCATCTGACTCTTGGTCTCTGCTCAGGTCATGGCCTCATGGTGAGATCGAGCCCTGTATTGGGCTCTGTGCTGACAGCTTAGAGTCTGCTTGGGATTCCCTCTCTCCCTCTCTCTGCCCCTCCCCGCCTCAAAATAAAAAAATAAACGTTAAAAAAAAACCCAAAAACAAATAAAAGAGGTACCACAATTGTTAGGAGAGGAATGAAAAAAGCCACGTGATTTAGCTGATTATTTCATTTTATAATTGTTCTCTCCTGTCATCTTAACCCTTCAACGTGAGAACGCTTCTTTTCATGTTTACACTGCAAACTGGTTAAGTGGCTTGAAATAAAACAAAATACTCCCATGTGAAAAGAAACCATACAGTTTTCATTGCTGATAAGGGCAGAAAAGTTATGACAAAAAGTTTTGAGTAAAAGTCTATGAATTTTTTTTTTTT
The DNA here is from genome assembly GCF_007474595.2 of Lynx canadensis. Taxonomy (NCBI): domain Eukaryota; kingdom Metazoa; phylum Chordata; class Mammalia; order Carnivora; family Felidae; genus Lynx; species Lynx canadensis. The sequence continues at coordinate 38,584,867 of NC_044308.2, read as the reverse complement.
TTTTTAATAAAAGGGCACTGCAGGACATCACAGTTGGGTTTTTTAGAAGCTTGTTAAGAATTTTTTCTTCACTTGGAATGCCTGGGTGGCTCAGTCGGTTGAGCGTCCGACTTTGGCTCAGGTCATGATCTCACAGCTCGTGGGTTCGAGCCCCACGTCGGGCTCTGTGCTGACAGCTCGGAGCCTGGAGCCTGCTTCCGATTCTGTGTCTCCCTCTCTCTCTGCCCCTCCCCCACTCATGCTCTGTCTCTGTCTCTCTCAAAAATAAACAAACATTTAAAAAAAAGAATTTTTTCTTCACTAGAATAGTACGACTCCGTAGTTATTTTCACAAAGACTATACAAAGACACATGGAGAGGATAGATTCTTCAGTTTCAGTGAGCTCTCAGGTAGGTAACTCATTGCTATGGAAAGAGCCTGGGGTTATTGAGAAGGTAGAGCTGGACCCTGACTAATTTTTGCTACTGATTTACAGTGGAACCCAAACTTTTCTGGCTACCAGTCTCTTTTATAAAACAGAGATCACGGGGCGCCTGGGTGGCGCAGTTGGTTAAGCGTCCGACTTCAGCCAGGTCACGATCTCGCGGTCCGTGAGTTCGAGCCCCGCGTCGGGCTCTGGGCTGATGGCTCAGAGCCTGGAGCCTGTTTCTGATTCTGTGTCTCCCTCTCTCTCTGCCCCTCCCCCGTTCATGCTCTGTCTCTCTCTGTCGCAAAAATAAATAAACGTTGCAAAAAAAAAAAATTTAAAAAAAAAAAACAGAGATCACATTGGGTTGTATACTTCATTTATGCGCTTCAAGGTATCGTTTACAGGATCTGGTCAGAAAGAGAAGGGAGAGATTTATTCATTCAACACACATTTATTGATTGGCTGTATGCCAGGTATGGTTCTCGGAGCCAGTGATGAAATGGTGAACAAGACAGAGGAGTCCCTCTCTTCCAACAGGGAACCAGAAAATAGTGGAGTGCCTGGGTGGCTCAGCCAGTTAAGCGTCCGACTCTTGGTTTCTGCTCAGGTCACGATCTCATGGCTTCGTGGGTTTGAGCCCCACATTGGTCTCTGCGCTGGCATTGTGGAGCCTGCTTGGGATTCTCTCTTCGTGTCTCTGCCCCTCCCCACTTGTGCTGTCTCTCCCTCTCTCTCTCTCTCTCTCTCTCTCAAAAAAAAAAAAAAAAAAAACAGAAAACACAAAACTAGAAGATAAGTAAAAAACAAGGAAGATAATAAAGAAGAAAACAAAAAGGTAATGTGATCGGGAGCGACTGGAGAGAGGGTGTAGTAAGAATTAGGAAGTGACATTTGCCAGAGTCGTATGGCAGGAAGTACAGGAAGTCCAAAGGCCCCAAGGTGAACACACCAGCAGGTGTGTTCAGAAGGAGGAAAGGTCACAGTGGCCAGAGTTTGGTGACTAAGGGGAAAGTAGGAGGAGGTGAGGCGTGGAGGTGGCAGACCTGGAACGTTCTGATAAACATTTTGGAGATGGATCCACTGGGGGGCCTTAAGCAGAAAACACATTTTTGTTTGTTTTTTAAGCTCCTCGAACTGCTCTATGAAGAATGGACCATCAGGAGGTCAGAGGAGGGCCAGTTAGGAATCTCATATGTACGGGAGCTAGAACTTCTAAGCAGCCCCACTCCTGATGTTTGCAAAGCCCAGGGCCAGGGACTAAGTGGAGGCCCGATACCAAATGCTTACATAGGTAAAGGTTACAAATTGCAGGGCAGACCATTAAATAAAATGTGTTCTATCCTCCTATCTTGAAAAATATTCATAACAAGGTAGAAGGCCAAGTTGGCATTTAGCTATCTCACATTCCTTGGAATGGCATGATGAACTATGGGGAGAGCTGGCTGCTGGACTTCCTTCCTCTGTCTCCTCCCCCTTCTCTTGCCACCTCCAGTTGCACCCCCACACTTCAAAGACCTTCACCCATAGGTACGTGAATGAACATCGATCCCACCAACCTAGCTCTGTCTACTCCTTCTTTAAATAGGTTGTTGGCCACCCCTCGGGCCTAGGGGAGTCTACACCTGGATGCGGTGCATCTGGGAGCAAGCTCTGCACTATTTGGACTTGGAATTCGGGAGTCTTGGCTGACCAGAGAATGGTCTAGAAAGTGGTGGGGCACAGGCATGACCCCTTGGCCCTGCGGTCTCCTCACAATGAGAGAAAGGGTGTGGCCAGACAAGGGCCAGAGTGGAGCCTCTGAAGCTCAGGGCTAGAGCAGGACTTAGTTCTTGTGACATTTTGGATGTGGGTGGTGCTGGAAAGGGAGGAGTCAAGATGGTTACAGTGGAGGGAGGGAGTGGAATCAAGCGCTTCAGTTTAGACGTTTTGAGTTTGAGATGCACCTTGATACATCCACGTAGAAATCCCAAGGAGGCAGTTGGCTCTGTCTGAAAGGCAGGAGGAGAAGTCTGGTCTAGCAGTAAGAAAATTGGGGCTCATCATCATATAGATGGTAGAGGTTACATACAAGAAAGAGACTGCATCTGGGGCGCTATCAACTAATAGATGCTCACCAACAAAATCTGGAAATACCGAAAAAGATAAAATAACAAACAAAATAATCACAACCATACGTTTACCTCCTAAAAATAAACACCGTGAACATGTTAAGATACTTCCTTTGTCTTTTCTCTCTCAATCTCTCTTTGTGTCATACGTGATCATACTATGTTTTATTTTATCTCTTAGTTTATTGATTTTTGAGGAAGAGAGAGCCTCGGTGTGTGCACGTGAGCAGGGGAGGGGCAGAGAGAAGAGGAGAGAAAGAATCCCAAGCAGGCTCCACGCTGTCAGCATGGAGCCTGACTTGGGGCTGTACCTCAGGAACCATGAAATCATTACCTGGGCTGAAATCAACAGTTGGATGCTTAACTGACTGAGCCATCCAGGCGCCCCGCTAGTGTATTTTAATAATAAACTGGTGATAGGGCGCCCGAGAGGCTCAGTCCGTTAGGTCCGACGTTGGCTCCAGTCATGATCTCACAAGTTCTCGAGTTAGAGCCCTCCATTGTGCACTGTGCTGACAGAGTAGAGCCCCCTTGAGATGCTCTGTCTCCCTCTCTCTGTCCCTCCCTTGCACTTTCTCTCCCTCTCTCTCAAAAATGAATTTTATTTATTTATTTATTTATTTATTTATTTACTTACTTACTTATGTGTTTTTAAAGTTTTTTTAAGCTTATTTTTTTATGTTTGTTTATTTATGTGTTTTGAGAGAGAGAGCGAGAGAGAAAGAGAGAGAGAGAGAGAGAATATCTCTCTGCATTGATAGTACAGAGCCTGATGTGAGACTTAACAACCGCGAGATCGGGACCTGAGCTGAAGTCAGACACTTAACCTACTAAGCCACCTAGGTGCCCCATGAATAAGCACTTTAAAAAAAAAAAAAGTAAACTAATGTAATGAATTTCATCATGCAGATACATCATAAAATTCTCTAGTTTTGGAGGTTAATTTTAAAGATAATACAATTTAATACTTTTTAGTACAGGGAAATCCAAAGAAGGATACCAAAAATTGTCCATAAGCTTCCCCTCTAGGAAATACCTGTGGATGTCTTTGAAGAAAAGAAAGTAGTATATTTACATGGACAGAAAAATCAAACAATACAAAAAAGGTACAAAATAAAAGGGAAAGTTTTTCTTCCCATTCAGCAAGTCTTTCTTTTTAAAGGTAATTCCTATTGAGGTACCTGGCTGGCTCAGTTGGTGGAGCCTATGACTCTTGATCTCAAGGTTGTGAGGTTAAGCCCCATGTTGGGGGTAGAGATTACCTAAAAATAAAATCTTAAAAAAATAATAAAGGTAATTACTCTTAAAATTTTTTTATAGTTTTGGGGAGCCTGGGTGGCTCAGTTGGTTGAGTGTCTGACTTTGGCTCAGGTCGTGAGTTGAGCATCTGACTTTGGCTCAAGTCATAATCTCACGGTTCACGAGTTCAAGCCCCGCATGGGGCTCGCTGCTGTCAGCACAGAGACCACTACAGATCTTCTGTTCATCCCCCTGCTTGCATTCTCTCTCTCAAAAATAAATATGGTTTTTTCCAAGAAAAAAAAATTGAATTCAATAAAAGAGAGCAAACGAGTTGAGTATAAAAGAATAATTAATTTCTGTCTACATTCTGTTATTATAAGTAATGGTGAAACAAACATCCCTTTGAATATAAATCTTTGTGCACATCTCTGCTAATTTCCATCAAATAAATTCCTAAATTTGCACTGTATGCATGATGGACTTTATGTGAAATTGCTTCTTCTTCTTTTTTTTTTTTTAACAGTTATAGAAGTGCCTGGGTGACTCAGTCAGTTGGTTGTCGACTCTTTTTCTTTTTTCTAATTTTTTTTTTAACGTTTATTTACTTTTGAGACAGAGAGAGACAGAGCATGAATGGGGGAGGGTCAGAGAGAGAGGGAGACACAGAATCTGAAACAGGCTCCAGGCTCTGAGCTGTCAGCACAGAGCCCGACTCGGGGCTCGAACTCACGAACCGTGAGATCATGACCTGAGCCGAAGTCGGACGCTTAACCGACTGAGCCACCCAGGCGCCCCTGTCGACTCTTTTTTTTTTTTTTTTCAACGTTTATTTATTTTTGGGACAGAGAGACAGAGCATGAACGGGGGAGGGGCAGAGAGAGAGGGAGACACAGAATCGGAAACAGGCTCCAGGCTCTGAGCCATCAGCCCAGAGCCCGACGCGGGGCTCGAACTCCCGGACCGCGAGATCGTGACCTGGCTGAAGTCGGACGCTTAACCGACTGCGCCACCCAGGCGCCCCCCCCCCCCCCCCCCCCCCCCCCCGTCGACTCTTGATTTTGGCTCAGGTCATGGTCCCAGGGTCAGGGGGTCGAGCCCCATGTGGGGCAACTCAGACTGCTTAAGATTCTCCTCTCTTCTGCTCTGCCTGTCTCCCCTGCTCTCATGTTCTTTCTCTCTACAGAAAAAAAAAAAAAGTTTTGAAAATGGGGTGCCCAGGTGGCTCAGTCGGTTAAGCATCCGACTCTTGATTTTGGCTCAGGTCATGGTCCCAGGGTTGTGGGATCAAGCCCTACATTGAGCCGTGCTGAGTGTGGGGCCTGCTTGAGATTCTCTCTCTCTGTCTTTCTCTCCCTCTGCTCCTCTCCCCCACTCTTGCATGCTCTCTCTTTCTCTCTCTCTCTCTCAAATTAAAAAAAGAAAACAGTTATAAACTAAGTTTAAATGATATCCAGATTTGTCAGTTTCTAAGTTTGGCCCCAAATTCACAGAACTTAGAAAAAGTGTAGTTCTATCCAAATATACTGAACTTATGCCAAATATGATTTGGCATCACTTAAAATTGAAGATAAATATCAAAATTAGAGAAAAAAGTAGAGAAATGAAAAATAATCGCAAGTTATTATTTATGGCACCACCAAGATCTTTAATGTCATTTTCATTGGAGATGCTTGCAAATATCACAGCCAGGAGCACCTGGCTGGCTCAGTCTGCAGAGCATGTGACTCTTGATCTTGGGGTCACGGTTTCAAGCCTCATGTTGGGTGTGGAGCCTACATTAAAGAAAGAAAGAAAGAAAGAGAGAAAGAAAGAAAAGAAAATATCACAGCTAAACAAACTTACCTGATGACTTTTTTTAAGGCTTTTATTTATAAGTGATCTCTACACCCAACGTGGGGCTCGAACTCACAACCCCAAGATCAAGAGTTACACACTCCATTGACTGTGCTAGTCAAGCACCCCATCCTCATTACTGTTTTGTTTTTTTTTTAACGTTTATTTACTTTTGAGAGTGAGACTGCGAGGGTGGGAGGGAGAGAGAGAGGGGAACAGAAGATCTGAAGCAGGCTCTGCACTGACAGAGGAGCAGAGAGAGAGAGGGACAGGACTCGAATTCACAAACTGTGAGATCATGACCTGAGCTGATGTCTGACGTTCAACTGACGGAGCTACCCAGGCGCTCCCCCATCCTGATTAAACCAAGCTAATTTGGGGGTGTCTGGCTGGCTCAGTGGGTAGAGCATACATTCTGGATCTCAGGATCTTGAGTTCAAGCCCCATAGTGGGCTTAGAGCTTACTTAAAAACAAAAACAGAACAAAAACTAATTTTACTTGTCTGCTATTTGGGAAGATATCACGACAGACTGATTGACCAACTGATTGACTGTCTGACTGACTGATGTATGTATGTATGTATGTATGTATGTATGTATGTATGTAATCTCTACACCCAAACTGGGGCTCTAACTCAGGATCTTGAGATCAAGGGTCACATGCTCCTCTGACTGAACAGCCAGGCACTCAAAATACCAAGACTCTTTAAAAGATCATTGACCTGGGAATCAGGAGGTATGTCCCTGTTCTACCACTAACGAGGTATAAGGTCTTGTAGGATGCCACTGAACATTTTGAGGCTGCTTTCCCATTTATAGTATGGGGTGACTGAACACCTTGACTACTATAGTGCAGCCCTAAAATTCTAAAATAACTCGTATCCCATTCTCTATGTGCAGAATCCCCATATCACAGGCCAATCTAGGATCCCATGCTCCACTAATAGATAAAGGTCTATCTGTTCAGAGGAAGCCCATAAAGGAGCAAGGATAAACAGCCATCTGGTTTAGTGGTAATTATGATGACACTACAATGCTATCATTATAACGACAATACTTTATATTTTATGAGACTGTACAATTAAAACAATCTGGCACATTGCAGAGATTCCTTGCTCCTTGGGAATACACAAAACTGCAGAACACGTTGATGTATCAATAATTACAGCTTAAAATATCGTAAAATATACATAAACCCAGGACTATGTGTCATGCACAGTTCGTTGTTGGAGATGAAACTCTTTTCAGGCAAATTCTCAGCTCTCTATAAGCTGACCTGGCCTTTGAGAAAGAGTGTGAATTATAAAAAGATTGCCAGTCAGCTGTTAGGGTGGGTCAGCCTGTGGAGGCCCTATATGCTCTTGTCATAGCTCTCAGATCACTGTAGATCAAATGGTTACTCTCATTTTAAATTTCCTGCTTCTAATCTTTGCAAAGCACTTGGCGGGAACAGGGTGATACAGGGGTTTTCGGCTGAGTAGAAGAAAGCATGAAAAAAAAGGAACAAAAAAAAAAAAGATCAATGATGACAAGCATTCAAATGAATGTCCTAGGGGAGAGATTTGTTTACTCTCAGACCAGATTTGAGAACAAGAATATCCGGGATCCTGGATTGTGATTCTAAAGGAAGTCAAGACTTCCTTTTCCACAGCTGCACTGTAGGAAGCTGGTGTGTCCCAAGTATATCTTCTTTCACTATGCTACCCAGAGGTGAAAAGCCAAGTACCCCATCTCTCTCAGATGCCAAGCTGAGGTGAGGTCCCTACCCCCACACCCCTCCAGAAAAAAGGTGCCAGATCTGACATCCTGTCTGGCTGAAGCCACATCCTTAGAGAGCAATTGCATTACATCATTCCTCACCTTGTTGAGGCCTCTTTTCCTTTAAAATGAAGGGCAAGTGACCATTAAAAGTGGTTCCCAAAATAACCCAGTGGTTTCATTGCATTTGGAATGTTTGACAACCAGCATTGAGGAAGCGGATGTACCTCCTCTGAAGGGGGTGGGGAGGGTAGTGTTACCCTTCACACTGTGACCCTTCCCTCAGTTACTCGTTGGGAACAGCTGCCAAACTCACAGAAGCTTAAAAATCTAGACAATGGATTATATTTCTTAGGTATTTATTTAAACCACTTAAAAATTAGCCCCACCTTAGACAAATGAATTCCAGGCCAACAAAGTTAATGCTAGTGAAAGCATTTAATAAAGAACCAGATTCTCTTGACTAGAGAGTAGGAAACTGTAGCATTAAAAAGAGAAAATAAATAAAATAAAATAAAATAAAATAAGCAAGAAAAAAAGTGTAGCCTGGAGTTTGTTCATATAGAATAACTTCTATGTGCAATACCTTAGCATTTTTTATTTTGAATCTCCCAACCGACTTTTTCCTAATAAGAGAATAAAAAATCTTAATTTGTGAGAAGCAAATATGGACTTGCCTCTAAAATATAGCTCATAAATTGATAAAGTTCATTGATCCTATAATATCAACCTAATGTGAGTATGGATAAGATAAATACAAGCCTCCATAATGTAAACAGAAGCTATCGTTGGGTAGTGTTATCATCAATGGTTTTTAATTTCCTTTTTATACTTTCTTAGTTTTTTTCCCACATACTGAACTGTAATTAGTTATATAGTTTTTTATTTCAAAAATTTTTTTAGTTGTACATTTTTTTTTAAAAACCCACACAACTTGAGGGGCGCCTGGGTGGCTCAGTCAGTTAAGTGTCTGGCTCTTGTCTTCAGCTGAGGTCATGATCTCACCGTTTGTGAGTTCAAGCCCTGCATCGGGCTCTGTGCTGATGGTGCAGAGCCTGCTTGGGATTCTCTGTCTCCCTTGCTCTCTGTCCCTCCCCTGCCTGCTCTATCGCTCTTTCTTTTTTTTTTTTTTTTTTTTTATTTATTTTGGGACAGAGAGAGACAGAGCATGAACGGACGGGGGAGAGGCAGAGAGAGACGGAGACACAGAATCGGAAACAGGCTCCAGGCTCCGAGCCATCAGCCCAGAGCCTGACGCGGGGCTCGAACTCACGGACCGCGAGATCGTGACCTGGCTGAAGTCGGACGCTGAACCGACTGCGCCACCCAGGCGCCCCTCTATCGCTCTTTCAAAAGAAATAAAAATAAACTAAAAGAAATTAAAATGAAAAAAAATAAAAACCCACACAATTTGAAACAAAAAACAAAATGCTCAGGAGACATAGTATTTTATTGTGAGAAAGCCCTTATTACCCTTTCAATCTAAAAAGCAAAACAGAACAAATAAAAACACATTTTGGTCAGTCTGCCCTATTTTCTAAGAAAAAATCTTTTCTTATGATTTCTTTTTTTTTTTTTTCAACGTTTATTTATTTATTTGGGACAGAGAGAGACAGAGCATGAACGGGGGAGGGGCAGAGAGAGAGGGAGACACAGAATCGGAAACAGGCTCCAGGCTCTGAGCCATCAGCCCAGAGCCCGACGCGGGGCTCGAACTCCCGGACCGCGAGATCGTGACCTGGCTGAAGTCGGATGCTTAACCGACTGCGCCACCCAGGCGCCCCTATGATTTCTTTTTTTAATCCCAGCTTTATTAATATATAATTGACACGGAATATTGTATAATTTAAGGTGTACAACTGTCGAGTTGATACATTTATATATTGCAAAATGATTACCACCATAACATTAGATAACACCTTCATTCTGTCACATAATTGCCATTTCTTTTCTGTTATGAGAATATTTAAGATTTACTGTCTTAGCAACATTCAAGTATATAATACAGTATTATTAGCTATAATCACCATGCTCTACATTATATCCCCAGAACTTGTTATTCTTTTTTTTTTTAACGTTTATTTATTTTTGAGACAGAGAGAGACAGAGCATGAACAGGGGAGGGGCAGAGAGAGAGGGAGACACAGAATCGGAAACAGGCTCCAGGCTCTGAGCTGTCAGCACAGAGCCCGACTCGGAGCTCGAACTCACGGACCGTGAACCGAAGTCGGACGCTTAACCGGCCAAGCCACCCAGGAGCCCCCAGAACTTGTTATTCTTATAACTGGTAGTTTATACCTTTCACCAATATCTCCCCATTTCACCCCCACCCCCACCCCAGTCTCTAGTAACCACCTTTTCACTCTCTTTTCCCCTGAGTTTGGCTTTTTTAAGATTCCACTTAAGAGGTATCATCTCTCACTTAGCATGAGAGATGCCCTCACAGTCCTTCCATGTTGTTGTAAATATCAGGATTTCTTTCTTCTTGTAGCTGAATAATATTCCGCTGTGTAAAAATACGACATCTTCTTTATCCATTCATCCGTTGACAAACACTTAGGTTATTTCCATATCTTGGTTATTGTGAATAATACTGCAATGAACATGGGAGTGCAGATATCTCCTTGAGATCCTGATCTCAATTCCTTTGGATAAATACCCAGAAGTGAGATTGCTGGACTGTATGGTAATGTTATGTCTATGTATGTATGTATGTATGTATGTATTTTTAAGGAACCTTCATACTGTTTTCCATTCTGGCTATATCAATTTGCATTCCCACCAACAGTGAACAAGGGTTCCCTTTTCTCCACACCCTGCCAACACTTGTTATCACTTTTCTTTTTGATGATAGCCTTCTAACAATATCGCATTGTAGTTTTGATTTGCATTTCCCAGATGATTCATAATGTTGAGGGAATTTCTTTAAAAAAAATTTTTTTTAATGTTTACTTATTTTTGAGACAGAGAGAGACAGAGCATGAACAGGGGAGGGTCAGAGAGAGAGGGAGACACAGAATCGGAAACAGGCTCCAGGCTCTGAGCCGTCAGCCCAGAGCCTGACGTGGGGCTCGAGCTCACAGACTGTGAGATCATGACCTGAGCCAAAGTTGGAGGCTCAACCGACTGAGCCACCCAGGCACTCATGTTGAGTGAATTTCTTTTTCTTTTCTCTTGTAATTGTTTTATTGAAGGGTAACATATATCCAGAGAAGTACATAAATCATAAATGGAATACACCTGTACAACCTATACCTGGATCAAGAAAGCAAACATTACTAGCACCTAAAAAGCCCCCTTTAACTTACCAGCATATTATTCCACTCCTCAGGGATAATCACTGTCTCAGCGTCTAACACCATAGATTAGGTTTGCCCATATATATATATATTAGTATTACATTTTATGTCTAGCTTCTTCTACTCAACAGGGTATTTTTGAGATCATTCATATTGTTGCAAGTAATTGTAGTCAATTTTCACCAAACTATAGAACATTTCATTGTAGGAATTTACCACAATTTGTTTATTTATGGCTGATGAACATTTGGGTTGTTCCGTGATAACTGTTACAAATAGTGTTGTTATGAACATTCCTGTAAATATTTTCTTTTTTTTTTAAGCTAATTTGTTGAGAGAGAGAGAGAGAGAGAGAGAGAGAGAACAGGGGAGGGGCAAAGAGAGAGGGAGAGAGAGAATCCCAAGCAGTCCCCATGCTGTTAGCACAGAGTCCGATGAGGAAGTGAATTCCACAAACTGTGAGATCATGACCTGAGCCAAAATCAGGAGTCAGGCCCTTAACTGACTGAGCCACCCAGGTGCCCCAAATTTGTGTTGCTTTGTACATATGCAGTATAATTGTCTTTTCTCTTTTAATCCTTCTTGAAGGCCAAAAGTAATTAACTCTAACAGAGTCCAATTTATCATATTTTCCCTTTATGATTGTTTTTTTTGTGCCTTATTTAAGAAATCTTTGCCTAGGAGCACCTGGCTGGCTCAGTTGGTAGAATACATGACTCTTGATCTCAGGGTCATGAGTTCAAGCCCCACATTGGGCTCCATGAGCATGGAGGCTACTTAAAAGCAAGGAAACAAACAAAAACAAAATTCAAGTGTACAACTCGGGGGGCACCTGGGTGGTTCAGTCAGTTGAGCTTCTGACTCTTGATTTCCTCTCACGTCATGATCTCAGAATCATGAGGTTGAGCCCTGTGTTGGGCTCTGTGCTGAATGTGGAGCCTGCTTAAACTTCTCTCTCTCTCTCTCTCTCTCTCTCTCTCTCTGTGTGTGTGTGTCTCTCTCTCTCTCCTTCTGTCCCTCTCCCCCAACTCTAAAATTAAAAAAGTGTACAATTCAATGGTTTAAATAAATTCACAGAGATGTGAAACCATCACCACTGTCAGTTTTAGGACATTGTCATCACCTCAGAAAGAAGCCTTACGCCTTTATCATTCTGCAGTCCCCGGTTCACCTGCCCCACCAAGCCCTAAACAAACACTAATCTACTTATTGTCTCTATAGATTTACCTATTCTGGACATATCATATAAAAGGGATCATACAATATGTAGTCTTTCATGACTGACCTCTTTCACTTGGCATAATGTTTTCGAAGTCATTCATGCTGTAGCACGGATCAGCACTTCATTCTTCTTCGTGGCTGAGTACTATTCCATTGTATGGGTATGCCACATTTTGTTTATGCATTCATGAGTTCATGGACATCTGGGTTGCTTCCGCTCTTCGGCTGTTATGCATAATGCTTCCATAAGCATCTGTGTGTATGTTTTTGCATGGATGTACATTTTTCATTTCTCTTGAGTATATAGTTAGGGGTGGAATTTCTGGGTCATATGGTAACTGTATTTAAGTGTTCGAGGGAACTGCCAGACTATTTCCCAAAGTGTCTGCACTAGTTTACGTTCTCATTTTAATGTTAAAAATTTTTAAATGTTCGGGGCGCCTGGGTGGCTCAGTCAGTTGAGCGTTGGATTTTGGCTCAGGTCGTGGTCTCACAGTTCATGGGTTCGAGCCCCGCGTTGGGCTCTGTGCTGACGGCTCAGAGCCTGGAGCCTGCTTCGGATTCTGTGTCTCTTTCTCTCTCTCTGTCCCTCCTCTGCTCACTCTCTCTGTCTCTGTCTCTCTCTCAAAAATAAAAACATTCAAAAATAAAAAAAATTTAAATATTCTTAATTAAGTTATAGCCATAATAAAAATTCAAACACTATCAAGGGCTACAAAATGAAAGGAAACCTTACTGCAGACAGCTGGGTGGCTGACACGCTTCTCTGGAGCACTGGGTGCGGACGTTTACTTTGTTCTGCACACCAAATTCCTTTAGGGTGGAATAGGAAGGGTGAAGGGGGAAGAGAAGGACTGAATTTACATTTTGATTATTTATTTATTTTTATTTTTTCCCCACTCTCTGCCTCCCTGAATCCACATTTTTAAGAATAGGTATTTTGCCTCCTAAAAAAAAAAAAAAAAAGGTATTGTGCCTCCTTTATTACGTTTCATAGAACTGGTTTACAGGATTTAATTGATTTAAAGGATTAAAATTTTTTTTAATGTTTATTTTTGAGAGAGAGAGAGAAAGAGAGAGGGAGAGTGTGCAAGCGATGGAGGGACAGAGAGAGAGAGAGAGAGAGAGAGGGAGACACAGCATATGAAGCAGGCTCCAGGCTCTGAGCTGCCAGCACAGAGTCCTAGGCAGGACTGGAACTGATAGACGGGGAGATCATGACCTGGGCTGAAGTCAGATGCTTAACCGACTGAGCCACCCAGGTGCCCCTAAAGGATTTTAAAGGGAGGGGCGTTCAAGACTTCAAAAAACTACCAATCTGCTCCAAAAACAGTTGCCCCTATTACAATCTCATCAGTATTGAGTACCCACATCTCTGCACCCTCATAAGTAGTTGAGTAGTGCGTATTACAATTTTATATAAATCTATGTATCTGTTTGTTTGACGCAAGGAGTCTCCTGGCAAGTTTTCTATTCCCCCACGCTTTCTCTCCTGTAGAAATGAGAAGATATCTTTTTCCGTATTCACGTTATTATTTCACCTCCTTCAATGTGACCCGGCCCCAGGGGGGCGCTCCAGTCGAGGAGACCGCCTCGAACAGGGCCTGGTGAAGCCCACCTGGCTGTTAGCTGCAGGAGCCGGGACCCACGACCTCCTTTCCCGGTGGTTCTATCTAAGTGCCGCGGGGCAGCAGAGGGCGCTGTGGAGCCAGAGCCGGACTCCGCCCCCAGGGCAGCGCGCCGCGCCCCCGTGACGTATTTCCGCGTCATCTGCCGCCGAGGCGTGCTTCCATTGGCTGTCGGCGCGGCAATAGGGGCGGAGCCGAGTGGGTGTGTGGGAAACGCAGCAGTCCGGGTGGAGGGGCGAGGCTTCCCCCTTCCCCGCCCCTCCTCCGCCCTCCATTCCCTCCCTGGGACGGCTGCGCGGAGCGGCGGGGAGGGCGCCGGCGGCGGCTGTACTTTCCAGGCTGAAGCTGGAGCAGGGCTGTGGCGGTGTCTATCGAACCCTAGGGACCGGTTGACTGAGGAAAAGAGGGAGGGAATCCCGCGCTGCCGAGCTGCGCCGCCTGGGAAGCCCTTCGATTCCTTGCGCGCCAAGCCGAGCCCCGGGCGAGTGGGGCGGGGGTCCCTCGAGACCGCCTGCGGCCCCTCGGCGCTGAAGGGACCACGCGGGGCGCGCCCCCCGAAGGCTGCCCCCCGGGCCCGTGGCCCCGACTTGGCCCTGCGCGGCAGGCGTGGGGCAGCTCAGAGGGAGGAAGCAAGAGAGGGGCCGCCCTCCCCTCGGAGTTAGAAGCGCCTTCCCGGGTCCAGAATGCCCAAGAAGAAGCCGACGCCCATCCAGCTGAACCCGGCCCCCGACGGCTCCGCGGTTAACGGGACCAGCTCGGCGGAGTAAGTCTGGGGTGGGCGGCGAGCGCCGGGCCTGGCTGCGGAGGCCCCTGCTGGGGTATAGGAGCCGAGTCGGGTGTGCGCGGCGCGCGGGGCTCAGCTCGGGTTCGTCACGTACGTCTCGGGCTGGCAGGGGCGCGGAACTCCTGGCTGCCGAGGTATCGGTGACTAAGCAGAGATTGTGCTCCTGACTCAGACCAGTCGGTGGACCCAAGGTGTCCCGATTTTCCTCCTCTGTCGACCCTTGCAGTCATCCTTGGTCCCTGGCCATTCACTTTCTCTCCTCCCCCCCCCCCCCCAAGATGAAAACTGCCTGCCCTCCCACCCCTCCCCGGCTGTTTTCCCCAGATCCTAGTCTGTACAGGGGAGAAGGGAGCAGATGTCCTGGAAAGAATTAAGATCGCTTCTGTGTCTTTGAGGCCGGCTTAGGGTATGAAGTGTGGAGTTGGGACTGGTGAGCAGTGTCCTCACCTTTGTACGTGACACCTGTGGGCCTGGAGTGCCTCGTTGCGGCTGCTCGCTGGCTAGCAGGGGCGTGGGTACACCAATATCCCCGTGGCTTTCCCCTGGCCGACTTCAGGGGCTGCGGGTCCTTGGCCTTCTTCCTGGAAACTATTTTGTCTCCAAGGGTGCTGTTTTCTTCTTCTTCAACTGCTTCATTCATTCATTCATTCATTCACTCATTCATTCATTCAGAAATGCTCCGCACTAGTGTCTCTTCTAGCTTTCCGTACTTTACCATGAGCCCTAAACTCCTGACCTGAGACAGGAACACTCAAAGCCAGGAAAACCATACACAAGGTGCTCCATCCTGCGGCTTCCAGTATGCTCGCAAGCCAGCGCTTTATCTCATTAAACAATGATGAGGTTGTGCCATTGGGTGTTTCTGAATTGCCACAACTCGTGTTGCGTCCTGAGTGAGGGACAAGACTGAGAGAGAGAGATCGGACTAGCTGGAGAATTAACCAGAAAATATTTGGTTCTTAATCTTTTATTTGCACACTGGAGATGCATGGAAGCTAGCTGATGAAATGGTGGAGTAGGCCTGAACCTTCTGCCCTTTGGTGATTTCTATAACCTTCCTTTCTCTCTTTAGATTTTAATAGCCTGGGGACCTTCTGGGTTCGTGGCTCTGTCCATCTCTTTCATGATCACAAGGCCAGTGGTGGACCTGTCATGTGAACTGAGCCAGGTTCCTCAGACCTGCTCCCAGCAGATCCCCTTCAGTACAGTACTGTAATGTTGGGGCGCCTGGGTGGCTTAGTCGGTTAAGCATCCTACTCTTGATTTTAGCTTAGGTCATGATCCCAGGGTCATGGGATGGAGCCCCGCCCTGGACTCCGCACTGAGCATGGAGCCTGCTTAAGATATTCTGTCTCCCTCTCTCTCTCCCTGCCCCCGCCCCTCCCGCCTCCACGTATGCCCCTCCCCCGCTGGTGCTTTCTCAAAAACAAAAAAACCTGAAGTGTCTATTTTGCATAATATTGACTTGTAGAGGTCAGATTCTTTGTAGGCATTTATTCAGACTTACTGCACAGGATTTTATCCCCTTAAAACAAACTGAAAGTGCCCCAGCACAGGGCAGGGCAAGTTTTGACCACAGTGGCTGGTTGAATGTTGTGGCCTGACCATCCTGCTCCCATTTGATTTGGAGGTGGGTACTGAGTGGAAGTACCTGTTGTCATTCTGTTGTTAATTGTGACACCACAACTGTATTTTTGCCAAGCAGAGGAATCTCATTAAAAGAAAATACAAGGAGGAAAAGAATAAACTACCCTGGAGTTGGTGGCAGAAAAATTTGGTGGGACTGGGAGATTCTCAGCAGCGGTTAAGAGGTTGGACTCTGGAGTCAGGCTAAGGTTGAAGCCTTGGCCCTGTTATTCTGCGGTTTTGTGACCTGGGGCTGGTCTCTCAGTCTCCCGAAGGCTTAGTTTTAGTTTTCTCACCTGCAGAAAATGGAGCTAATTGATAGAACCCACCTATGGTCTTTGTGAAGATCCAGGGAGCTAATAATACATAGTAAACCTTCCATAAATGTTAGCTGCTGCTGGTGTCTTCCTTACTGGGTAATGTTGAGAAAGCTGAAGGAAACTAGAAGGTAATTTCCGTTTGTGGTGGTGGGTATGTATGTTAAGGTGCCTTTGCTTCTGGATAAAGGACTCTCCCAGCGATCGCTTAGGTTTTTGTACCATCTGCATGTACCTCCATGACTCATTGCTGTGTTACAATAGGAGGCATCTCTGTGTAGGCTGCCTGAGACAAACAGGGACTGTTGCCCTACACTTCCTGGCACGAATGGGAGGAAAGCTGTATGCACCTTCAGCTTTCACCTTTAAGAGTATTTCTCAAGCAAGGCTGCTGTTCTCGTGATTTCTGTGATTAGACTGGGGCACAGTTTGGAACGTGGTCCTGTCCAGTGACATTAAGGATCTCTTGGTAACTGGCAAGGTTGCTTCTCCTCTGTGGTTGCTTGGCACTTTGGGCTTTACCTCTAACTTAGCACTTAAAGCATTCAGACAGACCTGGGTTACATGGGACCTGAAGTTTATGCAAGTTGTGGGGGTCCTTGAAGAAAAAGAGGGCACAAATACCTCTTTTGCGAGTTTTGCAGAAATGTCTGAGCATATTGCAAGGGAGCTAAGTGTTAGCATGAAATAAATTGGAAATAAGATCATATTATTCCTGTTCAAAATGGTTTCCTGGTTCCATTGCAGTTAGAATGAAATCCAGACTCCTATCGGGCTGTGGGACCAAGTGATTTGCCCACTGGGGCCCCCCACCCCCATCTCTTCGACCACATTTCCTGCCGCTCCTTTCTTCCATTCTGCTAGTCTTCTTTCACTTCCTCCTTGGGATGGTCTGTGTTCCCTCCAGGCCCTTGCACATGCTGCTCCCTTTGCCTAGAATGAATCATCTCTTCCTCTGCCCATGCTAGGAAGGAAGCAATCATCATCTCTGCCTCAGTGTCATTTCCTCAGAGGTGTTCACAGACCACCTAATCTCTAAAGGAGGTCACTTTCCCATATTCGCCAGATTTTTTTTTTTTTAAGACAGGGCACTTAAAAGAGTGCCTGTCTTTTTTTTCTTTCTCCTTCTCCTTCTCCTTTATTTTTTTATTTTTTTATTTTTTTCAACGTTTATTTATTTTTGGGACAGAGAGAGACAGAGCATGAACGGGGGAGGGGCAGAGAGAGAGGGAGACACAGAATCGGAAACAGGCTCCAGGCTCTGAGCCATCAGCCCAGAGCCCGACGTGGGGCTCGAACTCACAGACTGCGAGATCATGACCTGGCTGAAGTCGGACGCTTAACCAACTGCGCCACCCAGGTGCCCCTCTCCTTTTTTTTTTTTTTAAGTAGCCTCCATGCCCAGTGTGGGCCTCGAACTCACTCCGGACCTCGAGAATAAGAGTTGCATACTACACTGACTGAGCCCGCTAGTGCCCATCACCTGATTTTTTTTTTCTTTAAATGACATTTGTTCACTGTCTCTAACTTTTTTTTACTAGGATGTTTGAAAGATCTCTCTCTTCTGTACACCATAAACTATAAGGTTAGGGCAGCCTTTTTCTGATTCATTGCTCTGTAAGTAGCACATGGAATACGGTAGCTGGCACATATGAAGTGCCAAAATGTTTGAGTAAATCAGTGGGTGACTTAAATTTCTAATATTTGTACAATGTATTTAGCAAACCTTTTTATACTTTTCCGTTTTTTCTTTTGTCTTCCCCTTTGCGGTCATTTCCCCCTCTCCATTTCCTTTTCTTTCACAGGCACCCACTCACCCACTCTCCGGTATTGAATGCATGGTCTTATAGTTCCATGTTTTGTTGGGTATGTGTACCTTTGGGAGGTAGATGGCGTTGTTTTGTGTGTTTCTGTGCGTAGAGTGCTGAATGTGACTGTGTTGTTATTCAGCCTTAAAAAAAGGAGATCCTACAATTTGTGACAACGTGGATGTACCTGGAAGATGTTATATTAAATGAAGTAAGCCGGGGCACCTGGGTGGCTCAGTCGGCTGGGCATCCGACTTCGGCTCAGGTCATGATCTCACGGTTTGTGAGTTCGAGCCCCGCGTCTGGCTCTGTACTGACAGCTCGGAGCCTGGAGCCTGCTTCGGATTCTGTGTCTCCCTCTCTCTCTGCCCCTCCCCAACTTGTGCTCTTTCTGTGTCTCTCAAAAAATAAATAAATGTAAAAAAAAAAAATTTAAATAAGCCAGACACAGAAAAAAAAATTACTGCATGATCTCACTTATGTGTGGGATCTAAAAAAAAAATAGAAGCAGAGCAGAGAGATCAGGGATGGGGAGGTGGGGGTGTTGGTCAGAGGGTACGACGTTGCAGTTAAGGGGCGCCTGGGTGGCTGTCAGTTGAGCATCCGACTTGACTCTTGATTTGGGCTGGGGTCATGAGCCCAGGGTCTTGGGATGGAGCCTTACGTTAGAGATTGTCTCTGTCTTTCCTTGGCTCGTGTACTCACACTCTTTCTCTCTCTCTCTCAGAAAAAAAAAGGGGGGGGGGAAGAAAAGTTGCAGTTAACGTAGTATGAATAAGTCTAAAGATCTAGTGTACAACATGGTGACTACAGTTAATAATACTGTATTGAATACCGGAAATTTGCTAGGATAGTAGATTTCAAGTGCTGTCCTGCACACAAAAAATGGTAACTGTATAAGGAATATATTTGTTAATTAGCTTCACTGTAATCATCATTTGTCTATGTGTATCAAATCATGTTGTATACTCTAAGTATATTCAGATTTTATAAAAATTACTATTGTGCTGTAAATGTGCCTCAGTTGGGATAGATTAGGTTATGCTGAGCTAACACACAACCAAAAAATCTTACAGTTTAACACACTTGCAGGTCAGTGGGAGTCTCTGTTCACTGGCTTCCATTAGGGATCCAGGCTTATGGAGGCACCGTCTCTGAAATATGCTCACATGAGAAGGGCATTTTGTAAACCACGTTGTCTCCTAAAGTTTTTGTCCAGAAGTGACACATGTCACTTCTTCCATTTCCTTGGCCAAAGCAAGTCACATGGCCACGCTGGCCTCCTCTGTTGATTCCTCTAGATTTAGACAACTTTGTTTCCAACCTCCGGCTGCATCAAACAGCGCGGTCACGACCATCCTTGTGCATGTCTCCTTTTGGACTCTCGTGAGAGTTTCCCTGTGGAATGTACTCAGAAATGGCATTGCTCGGGGTACGTTGGGTCTCCTTCCATGATGAGGCACATCCTTAATCTCTTTCTTTGTTTCTTAAAGAACACTTTTCATTCATGACGAGAACACTGAGCCCTGAGAAGAAATCGCGGCACAGGGCATTTCCCCCAAACCTCACATTTTCACGCAAACCTTGATTTCACACTAGTCCTTTGTACTTCCCGACTTTTTTTTATTTTTTATTTTTTAATTTTTTTAAACTTACATCCAAATTAGTTAGAATATAGTACAACAGTGATTTCAGGAGTAGATTCCTTAGTGCCCCTCATTTATCCCATCCCCCCTCCCACAACCCTTCCCGTAACGCTCGGTTTGTTCTCCATATTTATGAGTCTCTTCTGTTTTGTCCCCCTCCCTGTTTTTATATTATTGTTTCCCTTCCCTTATGTTCATCTGTTTTGTCTCTCAAAGCCCTCATATGAGTGAAGTCATATGATTTTTGTCCCTCTCTGACTAACTTCATTTAGCAGAATACCCTCCAATTCCATCCACGTAGTTGCAAATGGCAAGATTTCATTCTTTTTGATTGCCGAGTAATACTCCATTGTGTATATATACCACATCTTCTTTATGCATTCATCCATCGATGGACATTTGGGCTCTTTCCATACTTTGGCTATTGTAGATAGTACTTCTATAAACATGGGGGTGCATGTGTCCCTTTGAAACAGCACACCTGTATTCCTTGGATAAATAACTAATAGTGCAATTCTTGGGTTATAGGGTAGTTCTATTTTAATTTTTTGAGGAACCTCCATAGTGTTTTCCAGAGTGGCTGCACCAGCTTGCATTCCCAGTGACTTTTTTTTTTTAAGTCTATTTATTTATTTTGAGAGAGAGAGAGTGTGCGAGCACGTGTAGGGGAGGGGCAGAGAGAGGAGAGAATCCCAAGCATGCTTAGCACAGAGCCAGATGAGGGACTCAAACTCACGAACCGAACTGTGGGATCATGACCTGAGCTGAAATCAAGAGATGGACTGTTAACTAACCAAGTCACCCCGGTGCTCCTGTACTCCCTGACTTTTAGTTTCCTTACCTGTCCAGTGGAGATGATAATGGCTTACAGAATCTTTACCTTAATGGCCTACAAAGGCCCCACCCAGTCAGGTCCTTGGTTTTCTTCCACTGCCCCCTCTACTCGTGAGCTCCAGCCCACTGTTCTCTGTACTGTCCCACAGCGGGTTGGGCATAGTCTCAGGTCAGAGCTTTTGCATTTGCCATTCCATCTAACCTGGAATGCTATTCTCCCCAAAATGTGCACTGGACGCTTCTTCTCATTTCCTTCAGATCTCTGTACAAATGTCTCTTCACAGAGGTCATCCGTGATCGCTCTGTCTATAATACAGCACTCCCTGTCCTTCTCTACCCCTTTATGTTGCCCGGTTTTTCTTCAGAGCACTTACGACTAACATCACACTGTGTGTCAAGTGTTTTTGCGCTCCCCTGCCTCGCTAATACGTAAGCTTCACGAAGGTGGGGGCTTGGCTGTGTTCCTTGCTCAGTGAGGAGAACGTCGTCCGGTGTTCAGTAGCGACCTGGTGATGACACAGAGCATGCCTACCTCCCTTGAGGGAGTGTCGTGAAGATTACGCAAGGTCGCACGTGTAATAGTGCTTTGAAGGCCATGAGGTGCTGAGCAAACAGGAGGCTGCATTGCTTGGCCTTGGTGGCATCCACAGATTTTGGCCTTTGAACTGTTTCACCGTAACTCTAAAACACTCAGACGTACTTAATTATTACTTATTGTTGCATTCAGGGCATAACTCATGGCATCAGCACTTCTGCCAGGTTTGGAAGGGACACACGTCCGTTAGAATGTGAAGGCCCTTCAGGGTGGGGCGAAGACAGGCTGATGTGCTTTTCGGGGGTCTCTTAGGGCCTTTTCTGGGACTCATTTTGTAGTTGTGAACTTGGATGTGTCTACCGCTCTTAGGCCGCAGTAACTGATAACTGGTGCTGTCGTTTGAGAACTTCAGGTGAAGAGTAAGGCCAGCCAAAGCCTGTGTTCTTGGGAAGAATGCCCTCTGCTGTCGTTGCAGCAGATACAGAAAGGGCAAAAAGATTCATAAAGATGACTTCACCCATGGCCAGGAGATATGTGGGGCCCTTGTTTGGTCATGAACATTTAGAATATTCTACTTTCGGGGCACCTGGGTGGCTCAGTCAGTTAGATGTCTGACTTCGGCTCAGGTCGTGATCTCATGGTCTGTGGGTTCGAGCTCCGCGTCGGTTTCTGTGCTGACAGCTCGGAGCTTGGAGCCTGCTGCTTCAGATTCATGTCTCCCTCTCTCTCTATCCCTCCCCTGCTTGTACTCTGTCTCTCTCTCAAAAATAAGTAAAATTTAAAAAATCTATTAAAAAAAAGAATATTCTTTCACTTCTGCATCTTTGCAAGAAAGGCAGAGGATACTTTAGTAGAGTAGCTGTTGGCCTTGCCTTACCCATCTGGTTTGATTTTTCTCTTTCCCAGTTTCACCTGTTGTGATCCACACTGACCCCTTTACTGGCCTCCCTTTGCTCCAGCATACTGCTTCCTACCTCTGTCTGTTCTTCCTCGCATGGTTTCCTTTGTCTGGAATGCCTTCCTCCGCTTTCCTACATGATTTTATTTTATTTTATTTTTTTCTATGTGTCACCACGCTTTAGCTTCTGTGAGGGCAGGGACCGTGACTTTCTTGTGTACTGCTATTTCCCTGGCATATAGCAGACTGTCTGGAATGAATGAATCCTGCCCATCTTTCAAGACCTGGCATAAATCTCATCTCCCATGTAGTGTTTTCTGAGTAACTCCATGCTACTTTAGGACTTGGCTTCGAGACTTAGTTATATCACTTCTTAATTGTTGATCTCGGCCATGTCATTTAACTTCTGTGAGCTTCCATTTTCCTTATGAGTAAAGCGAGGATGATAATATAACAAACCTGTGAGGGAAGGAGAGCAGGTGAGCATCATTTGAAATAACGTATGTGAAAGCACTCGCATGCTGTTCAAAGGGGAAGTGTTGTTAATGATGCCACTTTGATTTCTTCCTCCTCAAAAAGCTGTTCTCTTTTGCTCTTAATACCAGATTACAAATGTTGATAAATCATGTTGATTTGGACATTTTATATGCTGCCTGTCTTAAAATCTAAGCCAAACCACAGGGCGCCTGGGTGGCCCAGTCGGTTGAACGTCCAACTTTGGCTCAGGTCATGATCTCGCAGTTTGTGGGGTCAAGTCCTGCATCGGGCCCTGTGCTGATGGCTGAGAGCCTAGAGCCTGCTCCGGATTCTGTGTCTCCCTTTCTCGCTGCCCCTCCCCCATTTGTGCTCTGTCTCTGTCTCTCAAAAATAAACATTAAAAAAATTTTTTTTAAATCTGAGCCAAACCTGTATCTAATCAAGCCTGAGACCCAACTTCCTGTTTACAGTAAATGCAGGGACAGAGGAACAAGTTAAATGACACCAGGAGGAAACAATCAGACAAATCCAGGATGTGGAACATTCTCTGTGACAACTGACCCAGTTTCTTTAGAAAGTCAGCGTCACAGGTAAAAGTCAGGGAGGAGGGGAGTGGTGTGGTTTTAGAATAACAGACTTAAGGGGACATGCTAACCAAATGTAATGCGTGAACCTTGGGTGGATACTGATTCAAAAGTGAAATAGCTATAAAATGTATTCTTGGGACAATCTGGGAAATTTGAATAGAGAATTATTAATTTTTTAGGTGTATTATGATTATGTAGGAGAAAGTTGTTATTCATAGGTGATGCATGAAACTTACTTGAAATGATTCAGGAAAGGGGTGCCTGAGTGGATCAGTCGGTTAAGCGTCTGATGTCAGCTCAGGTCATGATCTCACGATTCATGGGTTTGAGCCTTGCGTAGGGCTCTGGGTTGACAGCTCAGAGCCTGGAGCCTGCTTTGGATTCTGTATCTCTTTCTCTCTCTCTCTCTTTTTCTGCCCCTCCCTCACTTGTGCTCTCTGTCTCTCTCAAAAATAAATAAATAAACATTAAAAAAAAAAGGGTTCAGGAAAAAAAATACACATGCACACATAGTAGAGGAGGCAAATGAGGCAAAATGTTCTCAGTTGGTTAGTTGGTTAGTTTATGAGTTTCCCTTTATTCTTTCCATCTTTCTGTATGTTTGGAAAAATTCCTAATAAATAAAAGTACCCAAAGAACAAAATTCATCCTGAGTCTTAATGCCCTTTTTAATGTTAATTCACATTTTCTCTTTCCTCTTTTGTACTTCTGGTCTATATTGTGTAATAAACATCGCGTTAAATGCAATATCATTTTAAAACATAATGTTTTCTTATTCACTAATTGTTTTTTCTATGTCTCTTTTCCCTCAACTTGATTAGGGACCATACCTTTTTTTTTTTTTTTTTTTTTTTTTTTTTTTATTTTATTTTTTTTTTAATTTTTTTTTTTTTCAACGTTTATTTATTTTGGGACAGAGAGAGACAGAGCATGAACGGGGGAGGGGCAGAGAGAGAGGGAGACACAGAATCGGAAACAGGCTCCAGGCTCTGAGCCATCAGCCCAGAGCCCAATGCGGGGCTCGAACTCACAGACCGCGAGATCGTGACCTGGCTGAAGTCGGACGCTTAACCGACTGCGCCACCCAGGCGCCCCGGGACCATACCTTTTTAGACCCCTGGGTCTGTAACACTGGTGATACAGCAAATCATTGGTAGATTGGACAAAACCAAAATAATGCTTAAACAAAGAAATCAACAACAACAAAAAACCTTCTTGCTAGCTTTCCTTTGTATGTATGAGTTGGTAGTATTTCCGCAGCCTCCCCAGGAAGCACAGGTTAAGCCGTGGTGAATGTTTCTGACATGTTGAGAAAACAAACCCAGGGAACCCACAGGCTGGGCAGAAAGTAAGGTTGAGCCTGAAAAGAAAGCTTAAGGTCCCAATTTTGTCTATGCTGTTTCCTTCCAGAAGCTGCTAGTTTTGGAACATCATGTTATTGACTTACCGCCTCTTGTGTCTTCACTTCATGTCCTGTGTCCTGGTTCTGTTACCTGAAATCCCAGGAGAGCCATTCGTTTGGAGGCTCTTGTACCTGTTTGCTAAGTTAACTCCTCCGAGGATGAATGGTGTTTTGTTTTGAAATAGCAGGTGTTCATTCTCTGGATCCTGGTGCAGGGCAGACTGTGGAAAATGTTGATCCTGCCTCGAATTTCTCATTGTAGCTCCCAGGGGCATCCTGCTTTGATGTCAGCAGGGGAGTCAGGTTAAGAAGAGGTTACACAGGGGTTAAGAAAAAGTGGACAAGGGTAGTGTGGCCTCTTCCCCCCCAACCCTCCTTTTTTTTTTGAATATTTGCCTGTTTTAGCAGAACTTTAAAAAAATTTTTGAATGTAAAAACACCTTTTGAAGAAGGGAACTACAGACATTAAGTTCTCTAGTGTAACTTTTTGGTTATTCGATTATTTACATGGTTGTGATCAGTGGATGTGTCCTCTCCACCCCCCTCGGTTTTACACATAGACATAATTCTCCTGCCTGTCATTTTTTGGCCGAAGGGTAGAATTTGATTGGGTCTGGCTTTATAAATGATACTTTTATTGATTACTTAGGTGGCTTCCAGATTTTTATTAGGTACTGATGGTCTTGTGTTTTGAACCAATTTATTCTGCTTTTAGATTAATTTACACACCAAATCAGAGGTGACGAACCATGTTACCGCTGTTACGTGTTTAGAGAATATGTTCCAAAAAAAGATGCAACCAATTATATTTCAACTGTTTTCTTAAACCTCAAGAAGGTTTTTTTGTTGCTGTTGTTTTGTTAAATTTAGTGATTTTTTGATAGTTTAATAGGCACTAAACGGCTCCTTTGAAGGTCAGTCTGCTTTATTTTAGATGCTAGTGGGGCCGTATTTTTGAAATGGGATTATTTTCTGTATTTCATCAATTCTATTTAAGCTATATTTATTGAATGCTTAATGTAACTCACTGTCCTAGAAGCTGTAGGTAGTTGAGTAAGATTGCCTTTGCCTCCAGGGATTCGAAAATCTCCTAGGAGGAGAGGGAGAGGTAGCAGGGGCCCAAGAGGAAGGACACAAATGGCTGCAGAGTAAGAAAAGTGCCCTGATGTACAAAGAAAGTACTGTCAGAGCTCACTGAGAAGAGGAAGATGGCACATCCAGTGGGGGAGATTAGGAGAGCCTTCACGGAAGAGATGACATTTGAGCTGGGTCTTGAAGGATGGCTAGGATTTCCATGGGAATGGGGGGGGGGCAGGGCATGGCAGGAAGAGCCCCTCCACATAAATGGGAAAGCCTGGGATGCCTGGAGGAGCCGGCAAGGAGTTGAGCGTGCTGGGTGCATAGGCGCGGGTCGTGGGAGATGAAGCTGGAGAGGTAGGGGGGCCGCTTTGGTGGCACCAGCTAGACATTTTGAAAGGCTACATGCAAACTTTTCTTCTCTGGTGATTTCTTGATAGATTCATCTAAATAGTTATTATGTTGCTTTGTATTTTATTTGTTCATTCATGTCTTCCATTAACCTCTGCACAGTTACTTGTCTTGTGGTTTGTTGGGGTCAGTGTGCTTTTTATATTTTAAAGTTTTATCAGTTATGTGGCTACTACATTGTCCCACTGCGATGTTTTCCTTTTATGTTGCATTAAGAAAACATTTTTGTTTTTTTTTTTGTCTTTGGAAACATGTCTTTTGTATGGGATAGCCTACTTTCTTTTAGTATTTGGACATATCTCGTCACAACTTCGCAGGAACATGTGGCTTCTTTTTCTTACAGCCTTTTTTCTCTTTTACATGGCTAATTCCGTCCCATCTGGGATTTATTAATGTGTTTGATGGGAGGAATGGGCCTAATTGTTGAGTTCCAGTATCTTACTAGAGTTTGTTAAATTTATCTACCTATCTGTCGTATTTTCCGGTTTACTTTTATTTGGTCTTTATGGTATTTCGGTGTATTTCTAAAATTTCCTTGTAACTCTTAACGTAGTTTTGATAGTCTTTTTTTTTTTTTTTATTTGGTAGGGTTAATGGAAACTTAAGATTTTTTTTAAAGATTTTTAAGTAATCTCTATGCCCAGTGTGTGGCTTGAACTCACAACCTTGAGATCAAGAGGCACATGCTCTACTGACTGAGCTAGCCAGGCATCCTTCATGAAAACTTGAGAAACTTTCATGGTGTACCTCTCCATTTATTAATGTCTCCTCTTTCTTCTATTGTGGTGTTAGTTCCTTCTGAATAATTCTGTTGTGTCCTGAGTTAATATTTCAAAGAGTTAACATTTTGTTGCCATTATGGTTGAACATTTTTAAATTTGTATTTGCCATCTTGACCATGGTTTGAGTTGTATGAATTGTTTATATCCTGCGGCTTTGTTAAATTCAATTATATCTAGTAACTTAAAAAATTTTTTTTTACTGTTCATTCATTTTTTGAGAGAGTGTGCGCAAGCAAGCAGAGGAGGGGCAGAGAGAGCGGGAGACACAGAATCTGAGACAGGCTCCAGGCTCTGAGCTGTCAGCACAGAGCCCAACACGGGACTTGAACTCACAGACTGTGAAATCATGACCTGAGCTGAAGTCGGCTGCTTAAGTGACTGAGCCACCTAGGTGCCCCCTATATCTAGTAACTTTTGGATTGAATACAAATGCATTTCTGGATTTACTAGTGTCATCTTCAAAACATAACTTATTTTTTCCTCCGAACACCTCTGTATTTTATATCCATCTTTCATCGCTCTCAAAAGCAGTTCTTATGTCCCAGGGGAATACCATTAACTATAATGACGCTTTCCAAGGACCTTCTGGGCAAGGAACATTTCTGCTCTTTCCAAGGAGCCATGAAAATAGGAAGCAGCTGCCTAGCTTTATAGAAGCAGAGCCTGTTCGGGGTGGATGGGACCTTGCATATCCTCTAGCCTCCTCCCTGCATTTGGGAGATGAAACCAGACCCAGAGAGGAGAAGGAACTTGCTGGGAGTTCACACAGCTGGAGTGGAGGAGGTGGTTTTCAGACTTAGATTTTCTTATGGTGTATATATTACATGTTTTCATTTGGGATACTTGGTTGGAAAATTTTCTAGGTTTATCCAACACCAAATTTTGGTAACTTTATCCAGTATCCTAAATAAATTTTTTTAAACTAATAATCTGCATTTTTTTTCAAGTAATCTGAAGTTCTTGAACAGGCAACCCTCTATATCACCACTCTCTTAGGTGTTTGAGTGAAAAGGGAATAAGGAAATGAGGAGAGGAAAGGGTATTTTAGTCCAGGATCCTTAGTAGGAGGGCCTATTTTTAAGCTTCATAATGTCAGTTTTAAAAGCAGTGGTTTTCAAAATAACCACAGACAAAAGTCCCCTTGAAATGAATGCCTTTCTGGAATTGACCTATTTTGAGTTTAACTGTTACCACGAAAGGTTCAGTGTCTTGAATGCTCTTAAATGCATTTACTTTTCAGGCAAAGTTGAACAGTGAGTTGAGTGAACGATCTACATGGGTTCCAGATTCAGGTTAAGAATAGACGTATGGGAAGTTGGAAGAAGACTGGACTAGCTGGTTATATTGTACTTATAGGTTTGTCTGGATCCAGGTTAATTGTATTCCTTCATTGAGTTTTAACTTACATTTCCAGGTTAGTTTTAAAAAACTAGATCCTCACCACATTTGAGAGTCCAAAGTTATTTGCCCCATTTGATTTCAGACTGTCCTTGAGTAAACAGTCCTTCAAGACTGTTGGGCCTGTCGGGGCAGGGGTGGGGTTGGGGGGAGGCGCTCAGAAGTTAGCAGGAATTCCAAGCTAACTGTAAACCTTTTGTCTAATGGCTTACTCAAATCCACAGTGAAATCCTACTGGAATGTCAGCCTGTATTTCAGCTTCTTCCCGCCCCCCCTCCCCCCCCCCAGCCCCCAACAGGAAGAAGACAGCAGCTTAACATTCCAGTAATTATTATTAATAGAAAATTTAGGGCCACCTGGGTGGCTCAGTTGATTAAGCACCTGATTCTCGATTTTGGCTCAGGTCATGATCTCGCGATTTAAGAGTTCGAACCCTGTGTTGGGCTCTGTGCTGAGTGCGGAGCCTGCTTGGGATTCTCTCTCGCCATCTCCCTCTGTGCATCTTCCGCTTGGGCTCACTCTCTCTCAAAATAAATAAAGTTAAAAGAAGAGAAGTTATCCTACTTCTCTTAGCCATTCATTTATGTCCACTGTAAGGCTTGGTCACTGGAGCTGTGGAAAGGTTCCATTTACCAGGGGATGGACCAGTGGAACACTTGGAACAGGCTTTTAACGCATTGTATTAATTTTTAGAGACTGGGTGCCTGGCTGGCTCAGTCGGTAGAGCATGCGACTCTTGATCTCGAGGTTGTAGGCTCGAGTCCCACTTTGGGTGTACAAATTACTTAAAATCTTAAATCTAGATAGGGACTGCAACAGTTTTTATTGTTTTATTGGAACATTCCTTCTAAAACATAGTCTCTTTTGCCTTGTTTTATTTTGGTAACTAAACTAATGCTGGGTTAGCCATAAGTGTAGCTTGTTGCATTTCTATTTCTGCATATTCTGAATCACTGAGCAATTACAAAATGAAAGGTTATCTGCAAGCATTTCCAAATAAAGAAGCCATAAAATATTAGGGGAAGTCAAGGGGAGAGTTCGGGAGGGAAGTACCAGAAACCACCAACAGGTGTTCGGGTGGCACTGGACAGAGTGTCAGCTTGGTATGCGATCATGGGGACGAGTTTTGTGAATTCCTGAATGCACGTGTGAGGTGGAGGGGACACAGGGTAAGAGGAAGTCAGCAGTTCCGGAGGCACAGAGGACTTGGCTTCCTGGCTCGCCCACAGCTGAGGACCCGAATCAATTCCGGAGCAGGTTGCATTCTCGACAGACAGGGGCTGCATCTGTAGGAGCACGGCTGTTGATGCGTGGGGTAATAATTAAGTCCCGGCCCTTGATCAGGACGGGACAGATGAAGTCAGAAGACCTGTGAAATTGTATCCCTGAAGGACATGATAACTGGAAAAATAACTACAATTTATTGAGAGCCTCTCTGTTCTATTTA
Source organism: Lynx canadensis (assembly GCF_007474595.2). Classification (NCBI taxonomy): domain Eukaryota; kingdom Metazoa; phylum Chordata; class Mammalia; order Carnivora; family Felidae; genus Lynx; species Lynx canadensis. Next base: position 38,555,339 of record NC_044308.2, on the reverse strand, counting down.
CGTGCATTATCTTGAATTTGCACTAAAATTCTGCAAGAAAGGTCCTGATATTCTGTTGTCCAAATAAGGAGAATGAAGTTCAGGGAAATGAAGTAATTTGCAGAAGGTTGCACAGCTAGAAAGTGGTGGGATTAAGTTTAGAACCCAGGTCTGGCCTCCTCTGACATCCATGTTTTTCCCACACAGCTGTTCAAAGGTTATGTAAAATGCTAGAGGTCTATGAAAAAAATTTTTCTAAAGTAAGTTCTCTGCCCAACGTGGGGCTTGAACTCAAAACTCTGAGATCGAGTTGCATGCTCTACTGACTGAGGCAGCCAGGCGCCCATCTAGGGGCCTTTTTAGAGTTTCACTCTGCAGAACTGTAGCCACTAGCCACATATAACTATTTAAATTTCAATTTACCAAAATTCAATAAAATTTAAAAATAAAAATTAGCTCCTAAGCTGCACAAGCCACACTTCAAGGGCCTGAGGCTGCATGTGACTAATGGCTGCTGTATCGGAGAGCACAGATGAAAACATTTCCATCATTGCAGAAAATTCTCTTAGTGCCTAGAGGTCATCCAATTTTACCCTTTTATTAATTTATTTTTGCCCCTTACTGTTTTAATTTATTTTTTTAAATTTTTTTTAAAATTAAAAAAAACTATATATACATATTTTTAAATTTATTTTTGCCCCTTATTTTTCCCCTGTGAAGGAGAAAATGAGGGACAAAGGAAGGAAGTAACCTGTTCAGTGTCCTAGGTCTGGTTAATCCAGTCCTCTGGACTGGTTGCCTGGTGGCTTTCCCCTGGTCCACACTCTTCTTTGAAAACAATTAATGGGGTGCCTGGCTGGCTCAGTGGGTTGAGCATCAGACTTTGGCTCAGGTCGTAGTCTCAGGGTTCATGAGTTCGAGCCCTGCCTCTGGCCCGCTGTTGTCAGCGTGGAGCTGCTTCAGATCCTCTGTCCCCCTCCCTCTCTCCTGCTCATGTTCTCTTTCTCAAAAATAAACGAACATGAAAAAAAACCGAACAATTAACAGACTGGAAATGGGTGCCTGTTCTACCCTCCTAGCCTTGCCTGGCCTTGTAAACTAGATTCTTTTCCCAGAGTGCAGCCCTGTGTTGTCCCAAGTTCAAAGGGCATGTTCGGATTGGTTGCCCCTAGGAAAACGAGAGACCTTTGTTGGAAAGGAATTCCATGCTTGATGTATGAAACAGCACTTTGATTCCCCCTGGTTGGTTGTCTGCCTTCCTACCACTTTGTAATTGAACTTGCAGCTGCTAGCCATTTGTCTTCCAATCAAGGCCAACTTCAAAACAGTTCAAATGACAGAGGTATGTATACTTTGAATAGAAGCAGCTGTTTGTTATTTGCTGTTGATTCGAATGGCTTTTGTGTTAGGGTCAGATAGTTTAGATTATGACTCAAATTACAATAGGTTTCAAACTTCGGTGTTAAGATTCAAATGTATTAACGTTCATTTAACTGATATATATCATATACCCAATATATAGCAGCACTGAGCTGAGGGATGGATAAAATGGACTTGTGCTAAAAATTGACAAAGATGCCAACGTTATGGGTGAATCTAATACATTTTAAATTCTTGTCTGAATTTTATTATTGGCACTTGCCGCCCATGTATTAACCTATTTGGTCCTGCAATTCACTAAAAGCTCCAGTTTGGATCATTGCTTTGAAGTAAAGTGAAGAATCATGTGCAAATGTCCTTTTAGTGGATGTTATTAAAGACATTTAAATTATACACTCCAGTGTCTAAATGACAGTCTAAAGTGCATATGTGTGTGTTTGGAGGGTGGGCACGTGGGAGCAAAAAGGAGGCATTGTACTGGGGTAATATTTTTAGGAAGCCTAAATGTGATATTTGATTTCAGTATGACATAGTCATTGGTTTAGAAAGTTATCTTTTGGAAACAAATCAAAATTTGGTTTTTTTCCCCTAAAGAAATGGAAAAGTCACATGCATGAGTATGGTCAGAGATTAAAAACAGAAGTTGAAATGATGGCAGCATACCCGGAAAAGTGCCTGTCTTTTCTGAGAGTGCAAAGGCAAAGGTAGAGAGGACGTTAAAGATGGTGGAGACAGCTGGAAGGGGTCCCCGGGAGCCCTGATCTCTGGTCTTTCTTTGCCTGAGGTGGTGTGGTGGTGGTGGTGTTGGGGGAGGGTGTGGGCAGAGCACCCAGTCAACTCCTTGTATTGTTTTATTGAGTCGGGTCTAATTTCCAAAAGGTTGGGAATGGGATTATATGAGGGTTTTGGAGTCAACAGGCCCAGAGGCAGGGTGGTCTGAGGAGGACATACTGTTTCACTCTGGGAGTTTTGGATTCTAACAGTACGGCGAAGAGCCTAGCTTCCCAATCAGGTTTTAAGTAATTGTTTCTGCCTCTACAAGTGTTTCATTTGAATCCAGAAATTAACCCTTCTTCCAGAGGGGTCTGAAAGTCTGCAGGCTTCAGAATCCTCAGGCTGCCGTGCTTTTGAATAACTGCCTTGTGTAGAGGGAAAGTGTGAGATCTCAGCTCCTTCCCTGGTACAGCTGTTAACTCACCATGTGACCACCCTGTGCCTGCTTCTCTGCAAAGCGGGGTGATGGTATTGCCTTCCTACCTTTCAGGGTTTATATAATGAGCTCCGTATAATCATATAGGTTACCACTTGGGCACACTTGCAAACTCACGGTAGGTATTAAGTAGATGACATTGTATTATTGAAAGGAATCTGTTCCAATCTCCCTTTTGGCAGATAAAGAATCCAGGACTGCAAAGAAGGGTTAAAAGGTTGTCACACAGTAGGTTCTGCTGTGAATGTGACTTAAAACAAATTTTTTTTAATGTTTATTTTAGAGAGAAAGAGAGAGACAGAGACAGTGTGTGAGTGGGGGAGGGGCAGAGACAGAGGGAGACACAGAATCCCTAATAGGCTCCAGGCTCTGAGCTATCAGCACAGAGCCCGACACAGGGCTCGAACTCACGAACTGCGAGTTCATGACCTGGGCCGAAGTTGGACACTTAATTGACTGAGTCACCCATGAGCCCCAAATGTGACTTTTGAGTAAGCATGGCCTGGAGAACATGTGATACGGGGGAAAGGTTTTGTTGGAGCCGACATATGTGGATTTGAATCCTGACCCCGCCTGTTACTCCTTTGAATGATCTTGTGCAACTTCTTTCACATTCTTGAGTCTGTTTGCACATCTGTAAAATGGGTATAGTAACACCTACCCAGCAGAAAGGATTCATAGACATTCTGTGTGTAAACTGCTTCTTATGATTAACAAGACTCCTGATAAGGGCTAGGGCTAGATTCCCTGCCAGGGTGCCTTATTCTCTATCAGGTGAGGAGAGAAAGTTCTCACCTCCCGAAAGACTTCCCATAATGGGACTCTTCAGCTATTCTTTATCTAGGCAGATAGAATAGAGACAATGCTGGCATATTTGCAATTTGGGGGATGTGCAGGAAGTATTTTCAGTGAAACAGGAAGCTGCAGAAGGTGCGTAGGAAGCAACTGCCACTCAGTACATCCCAGTACAGACTCCTCCCAGCTTCTCCAAGGACCACCATCTATATGACAGGTGCCACCCTGGAAGTTGGCTTTCTTCTCCTCAGAGTTTAAATTTTTTTTTTTCAACGTTTTTTTATTTATTTTTGGGACAGAGAGAGACAGAGCATGAACGGGGGAGGGGCAGAGAGAGAGGGAGACACAGAATTGGAAACAGGCTACAGGCTCCGAGCCATCAGCCCAGAGCCTGACGCGGGGCTCAAACTCACGGACCACGAGATCGTGACCTGGCTGAAGTCGGACGCTTAACCGACTGTGCCACCCAGGCGCCCCTCTTCTCCTAAGAGTTTAAAGAGGATTTCCTGGGCCGAATGTGCTCGTGTGTGTGTGTGTGTGTGTGTGTGTGTGTGTGTGTGTGTGTGTAGTAATAGGGAGGGGTAGGCCCTGACATAAAGGGAAGGTAACACTTTGTTCTTCAAGCCAGATGTTTGCAGTGGGTGGGGGAGGGGTTCTGCTCTAGGTGACGTTTGGGTTTCACTTTTTCATGGTTCATCCAGATGTCTTCCCCAATGGGTCCTGGCCTTTGCTCAGACTGTCTTCTGGGGATTCCCTTCTCTACCTTTCAGTCCATGTTGGAATCCTAATCTTGTGTTAAAGCTCAATTTGCAGGTTGCCTTTTGTGTAAATCTATCACAGACCTGGCCTCCACCCCACTCTAGGCACTGGTCGTCTTTCCACCTTCCAGGGCACTCTGCCTGGCCCATCATGCTTTGGTTGTTTGTGTAACTCCTGTCCAGTTGGACTGAAATTGGGGAAACCTGGGACTGGGTCTTTTCATCTTTATCTCCAGCGCATAGCATATTCCTTAGCATCTGATTTGGTGAAATTTTGCTGAATGACTAAGCCCTGACGTGGCAGTAAAGGAAGAGGGCAGGAGATACACCTCTCCAAAGGTCAAGGCTCTGCTAATCCCTGCAGAGTCCGACTTTGACTTATTTTGATTATTTTCAGTTTAATATTTTGACACAAGAGGGTCACAGTGTTGGTGGTAATCATAGCATTTATTCTGTGAGGCTTTGTATACTCTTCATTGGTTGTTTTTTTTGTTTGTTTGTTTTGTTTTCTTTAAAGTAATCTCTGTGTCCAGTGTGGGGCTTAATTCACGACCCCAGGATCAAGAGTCGTATGCTCTGCTGAGCCAGCCAGGTGCCCCTACTCCTCATTGTTTTTAAATCTGTTTGTTTCCTTATTCAACCACATGAGGCATGTGGGTTGTGTGTTATCTTTACTCAACAGATAGGAAACTGATCTTGGTTAAGGGTCTTGTCTATGTCACACCAGCACCTAAGAGTGCTTATAGTCCTCTGTACTGCCTTTTTAGCCAAAATCCGCTTCCTTGCTCAGAGGAGAAACATTTGGGAAGCATATGCTGTTGGTGACATCTTTCCTAATGCTTTATTATTTTTTTTTTAAGTTTATTATTTTTGAGAGAGAGAGAGAGGGAGGAAGACAGAGAATCCCAAGCAGGTTCCATACTTTCAGCACAGAGCCTGATGGTGGGGCTCGAACTCAAACCGTGAGATTATGACCTGAGCCAAAATCAAGAGTCAGAGGCTTAACTGACTGAGCCACCCAGACACCCCAACGTCTACCCTGTTCTGTGATGTTCCTTCAGCCCCATGCCTGGTGGAGAGAAGGGCTCAGGGAATGTTTGGGGCTGGATGGATCCGTGAGCCTCCCTTGCTGGCGGAGCTGAACACTTATCCCCAACGGATGTTGGGCTTCTTGATGGACACATGACATTGGTGGCTGAATATACATGCACCTGTGGCTTTTCACACTCTCCCCCCACGCCTCTCCAGGGACTGGGATAGGACAGATGGTCGTAGACACAGGCTTCTCAGCTCTGCATCCTGTCTGCAAATCACATTTGGGGAAAAGTTAAGTTTGTGCAGTAATACAATTTCGGTAACACAGTTTCATACTGCCGGTGAGTTGTTTAACACTCCCTGGATAAATCACACTTCAGCAGAACTCATTTGGGAACAGAGTTTAATTTCACTGTAGGTGGCTGTGATTCCAGCCCACCAGGCCCTCCCACCCCCCCTAATAAATCTAGGCTGATAAGGTGAATGCAGCACTAAGCCAGGCTATTTCTGAACCTGGATAGCCTTACTCTATATTAATCATCCTTTTCACCCCCAACACCTTGCATTCTTTGTCCCCTGAGGATAGACACCCACTTGTCTATCCTTAAATGTTAGAGATGGAAAAGACCTTTATAGTTCAGCCTCACGGATGATGATGATGAAGGGATTGGGGTCCAGAGAGGCCAGGTGGCTTATGGCTAGTGAGTGACAGCCTGAATCCAGATCCAGGACCCTCGATTTGTCTCTAGTGCAGGGCTCTTGTTTTCTGCCCCGCCCCAGTGCACAACCTTTGATTCTGTTTTATAGCCAGGGGAGAGTCTATATGTTCAGCTTAAATTGAATACAGGTGACCACTTTACTGTTAAATGCCCTCAGCATAGAGTGAATTCATTTCCTGTTAACCCTCACAGCCTCTCTTGCCCTATCTTTGGCAAGGGCCGTTAAAGTCTTGGCAGATTTCTGTATAGTTAACTGCAGCCTAGGGGTAACCCTGTGTGGGTTTGACTGATAGGATTTAACTTTTAGGAAGAAAATGAAGAGCACGGGTGATAAGAGTATGTAGAGAGAGAGAGGAAAAAAAATATTGTTAAATTCTCTCTTAACAGTATACCTTTTGGCCGTTTGGCTCCAAAAATCATCATATTTTGGTTTCAAAAATGGCGAATAAGACATAGAATCCCAAAACTGCTGAAGATTATTAAAATGTATTAAAGATGCAAGCCTGGAGCTTGAAAAAACACTTGTCATTTGTCATGGAAGCTTCAGTGTTCTACGTTCTCCTGATGATGGACTTGGGGAAGTCTCGGGAGCTCAGCAACTGGTGTGCCATGGACTGTTCTGTGGTCCCCCCCCCCGTCTGGGGTGTGCATACTCTTGTCCACGGGGGCACTTTTAGGAGAGACACATAGGCTGGCCAGCCAGCGGGGTCCGTTCAGCCTGTACTAGGGTGATGTATGTAGCAGGAAGCCAGTTGTAGCACAGCAGGAGATAATTTTTCTCTGTACAGGGTCTTCATGTAGTAGGTCATTAGTGTTGATTTCTTGGCTTAAAAAACTGTGTATCTTCCTCTTCTTTCTTGACTGTAAAGGGCAAGGGGAAAAGAGGAGCTCATTATGCCCTGTTCTCTTCTTCTATGACCACCTTCCCCACAGTTACGAACTCTGTTCTGGCACTTAGTGGGCAGTCTTGCTCTGTGTTGGAGGAGTGATCCCTAGAGGCAGACAGCTGAGGTTGGAGTCCTCCACCCCTAAACACTTACATCAGTTGGAATTGTTAACGTCTGTTATCCCTGGCTTCCTCATTAGTAAGTTAAGTATGGGGGTGATAATACTACCTAACTTGTAGGGTTGTTGTGAGAGTTAAATGTAAGGTGGTAGGATAACACCTAACTCAGTAGGCAGTCAGTAAAATGTTACCCATGGCTTTGTACGTTTCCTTTGGGGTTTCTCTGTCAAGTTTATTGCCAGCATTTGGGAGTTCACCCTCTCCTTTAAGGCTGCAGTCCGATATCGTCTTGTCCTTGAAATTTTGCCTGGTCTCCCTCAGGAAAGTTCTGGCAAGGCTGTCCATGAACTGTTTGGGAGGCAAAGCACTTTGTGTGTGTGTGTGCGTGCGTGTGATCTTCATATACTTTCTGTGGTTTCATGATCTACACTATGAGCTTCTGGAGATTTAATAGTTCTGTCTCCATGCTCCGTTTCTAGCCAGGCCTGGCATGCAGTCAGCGGTCTGTAAATGTGGAATGAATGAATGCTGGTGTTAGCTTACAGAGCCCGTGTGGGACAGGAGATTGGCTTCATTGGGTTTCCACTGATATCAAGGGCAATATTATGTGCACTGAGTTTCTTGATCGCTCTTGAATCATTTCTTCTTTTTGTCCTTTTTGGGTGATGAAGCAAAGCTGGACTAGTTGGAGCCCCCAAGTGGGACCAAGAGATGTGGCTCTTACTGGACTCCATTGTAGGTCAAATGCTACCTTAATGCAGTGCATGGCACGAAGGATGCTGGCGTATTATATGATCAAATGGATTCTAGTTACTAGACTGGAAATGACTGTGGTGGGTGGGGATGTCATAAATATACTAGTGGTTTGGGGGCCTGAAGGAGTTAAAGCTCCTCTCAGAATAGCCAGAGCAGCTCCTAGGAAGTAGCTTCCGAGGCAGGATGTGGCAAGCCAGTGGGTAAATGAGCGCGTTCTCCTTTGGAAGAAAAGGAAGTGGGTGGGGGAGAAGTGAAGAGGAAGAGCTTGGTGGACATATCTTTTTATCTTCTGCTGTAAGAACATGCTTCTCTTTGAATGCCAGACAGAGCCTGCAGAGTTTTTAACCCAAAGTGACCAGGGTCCAAAGAATGCTTAATGATACTGGTTTTGCAGTTTTCTTGTTTTTTTTTTGTTTTGTTTTTTTTTTTGTTTTTTTGCCCCACAGTATCTCAAATTTAGTATGCACTGGAGTGTTGTCCTAGTAGGTTTTATTTTCTAATATTGATCTTTGGTGTATTATTGAATGCTCTTTGAGGATTCACAATTAGTGTAAAGTGTCAACCACAATCACACTCTTCTGACCAAGAATTAACTAATTAGTTAATTATTTGTTTTTGTTTTTACTTTTAAATAAGCTACACCCACTGTGGGGCTCAAACTTACAACCCTGTGATCAAGAGTCATATGTTCCACCATCTGAGACAGCCAGGTGCCCCTAACCAAGAATAATTTAGAAAAAAGTTTTTTGTTTTAGAAAAGCCTCTTTGATGTGTTTACTTATTTATCTGTTTCAGAACACATTCTTACCCATTGTTTGTCCAGGTGCTCATAACAGCTTCTTGTGATACGGGACAAGAGTGTGCTTCCATTTCGAGGTTCAAAGTTACATGGCCAGTTACCGGCAGGGTTGACAGAGGGCTCCAAATTTTCTGACTTCCAAGTTCAGGGTTGTTTCCATACTCTTGGTACCTTCTGTTAGAAGCATGGTTTATACATTGGAGGCAAATTATTGATGATGCAATTTTGCAAATAAAAAGAGCCCTCTGGGATTTGGTAATTGAAATAGGTGAGCCTCAAGCATCGCTGGAAAAGCAGCCATCACTTCTGTATGTATCACATAGATAGCAATAATGCAAATGAGTGTTGGGCTTGGGAATTGAATCCAGGACTATGGATTGGTGTGTGAGAAATACTGTCAAAGCCCTTTTTGAGCCAGTCTTTGGACCAGGGTAATGAGAGTTTAATTATCTGGAAGAGAAGTCCCCTGTGGGCTTCCAAGGATTTGGAAAGCTGAGCTCAGCAGCTTTTAGACTTCAGATTTTTATATCTTCTTTGTCTCAAGGAAGCTAGTATATCTCCTGAGGTGTGTAGCTCATGATTCCATTTCTGTGAAGGTTCCAAACTAGAATTTTTGCATTTATTCATATACCTATTTTGCATATGCACATTTTGGGTGATTTGATCCCAGAACCACATACTTAAATTGTGATTATTTTGCATGTATTTTAGATATTTAAATATAAGAAAGCATTCTTATGGCATTTTTAATTTATTTTTTAAATTAAAAAATTAAAATCTTGTGGCATTTTTTTGGAAACTAAGATGTCAGATGGCTCTTTGCTGAACTCTAAACATCCTGAGGCGTTCCAGACTGGTGTGCTGGGACCATCTTTTTTTTTTTTTTTTAACTTAAGATTTAAAATTTTTCTCTTGAGGTATAATTGACGTATAAGTGTACTGATTTGATACGTTTATGTATTGCACTATGATTACCACCATAGCTTTAGCTAACATCTCTATGGTGTCGCCTAATTATCATTTCTTTTTTGTGGTAGGAACATTTAAGATCTAATCTCTTAGCACCTTTGTCATATATGATACAGTATTGTTGACTCTAATCTCCGTACTGTGCATTAGGTCTCCAGGCTGTTCATCTTCTGCAAGTTTGTACCCTGTGACCAACATTTCCCTAATACCCCTTCCTCAAACCTAATTCTTTAGCATGGTGTGCTGTGTCCTTCATGGTCTAGCCCCAGCTTACCTTCCGGCCTCTGTGCGCTCTCCTGGTGCACCTACCTTCTGGCCACTTGGAACTGCTTGTAACTTTCAGTGCCTTTTTATTCATGCTGATGCCCAAGCCTGGGGTGCTCTTTCCCCTGCTGCAAATTGAGTTATCCTTCAGGACTGAACCTGGGCATTATGTTTTCTTTCCTTTCCTAATCTTGGAATTGGAAGTCTTATCTCTGTTCTCATAGCCCCCTGTGCCCACCTCAGCGTTACCATCTCCCTTACCTTACTCACTGCTCTGCTTGTTAGTATCCTTCCCTGTGTTTGGCTTGCACTGTGATACCTGTCTCTTTCTTTCTTTCATCTCTACATCTTTGTCTCCTGGTCTCTTTCTTACACACACACACACACGCGCGCGCGCGCGCACACGCACGCACACACACACGATGCCTGGTGAGGGTAGGGACCCAGTCTTCCTCATCTGCACCTTCTTAGCCTTTAGCACAGATTGTGCCTGTCACACAGTGGGTGCTCTATGAATAATTTGCATTGCATTTTCACAGCTGTGGGCGTAAATGGGTATCAGCCAGATGTCTACTCAACTTCCCCGTCCCCTGCCCTCCTCTAGATTGAAGTGGTCCTGCAGGTTTCCATTCTCATGGTCACTTGTGCTTCTGTAGGACCCATGTTTCCCTTTCTGTGTTTTTTTTCTCTTTTTCTTGCTCTGTGTTGAATCAGCTTGGAATTCGGCCCCTTTTTTCCTGATTTTCACCAAACAACAAGAATGAAACATACAAAAAGCTATTTTCGTGCAATGCAGATTGGACTGAAGGTCTGGGGTAGGGAGGGTGTGTTACATTATAGCAATAAAGACAGCTTAAAAATCTTACGGCGTTAGATATCTTTGGTTTTAAATGATCTTTGCCCCGGTGCCTTCTTTCCTCCTGTGCTACTTTACAGACACTCTTCAAACAGGCTTCTCCCAGCTTATTCTGCAGCCTAAATCATTTCTCCAGCTCCACCCCTATGTGCTGTTCAGATCTGCTCCTGCCTATGCCACGGCTGAGGATCAGGCCCTTTTAAACTGTCGGCAAGCCTTCTGGTCCTCTGGTAGCCCTTGCTGTGAAGGGGGTTTGTTAACACAAACACTTAACCAACCCCCCGCCCCCGTCCCTCCTTTCAGAAGACAGAAACAAGCACTGTTGGTTTTGGTTTTAATTAAATTTTCCCTCTGGTCTGTGATTTTACTTCTGCCAGGTACATTTTGACCCTACCAGGCCAACTGCTATTAATTTGAGGACCTAACTAGTAGTTTTCTACAAGGTGAGCACTTGTATGGACTTCTAGTCATGGTCCTGCAGGGTTCCCTGAGCATTGCCAGATGGTGATGTGGGGAGTATGATTTTTCTCGGAGATGATGTATGCTAAGAGGTGAGGTTTGCTGACCCCTCTAGTGTGTACTTGGATCAAAGAGAGGGGCCAAGCTGTAATAGACATGTTGTTCATGTGCTTAAGGAAGGAACAGGTTTGGAGAATTGATGATTTCTCCATGTGGACTAGAATTGGAGATGCATTTTGAATGCTGTTTCTCCTGAATTTATCTTCCTGCCTTAGCTGTGCTTCTGAGCATTGGCTCTCTTCCTTTTTTGCCTTGGGGACTCGAGTTTCCTCATGGCTCTGGGTTATGAGGTCTAGGATGATGGCCGCATCGGGTCCTGTACCTTTTTCTCTCATTCAGGAACAACTCGCACTGCTGATTCCCAGAGCAGCATTGGCCATTACTACACAGGCAGTTTCTAAAAGGTCTTTCTCTGTATCAGCGTCTCAAAATCTGGGGTCAGATACATCATCTTTACAAGGCCACAATCAACCAACTTGTCCTTTCAGGAACACACCCATTGTGTGGCCACCACCAGGCCCAGGGCTCCCTTTGATTTTTCCGAGGGTGACCACATACTTATTGGATGTTCCACTTGGGTTGTCTATGGTATTTTCTCGCTTTCAGTACTCTCTGCTGCCTCCTCTCCACCCTGCCTCCCTCAGTAGGCCCCTGGCTCTCTTATGGCCACCCAAATTTTTACTGCTTCTACCAGTGTGCTTCACCTGGGCCGTGTCCTTTCTCTTCCCTTCCTGTCCCGTTCAAAATATATCGGCCTTGGAGGTTCCTCTGAAAGGAATTCCTCTTTGGGTAGATTTGTTGTCTTTCCAGGGACATTTTAGTACAGCACAGTTCTTTGCTTCAAAGGAATCGGTCACTAACGGGTACACACCTGTGTTAGGGTTGATCAGGTGGGCGATTTGTTGGAAGGACTTGAGATCTTTGGCTCATGGTGTGGAGAGAAGGTAAGTTTTGGAGTTCCAGCCCTAGTCTTTTAATTGCTCCTGGCCTCCATCTCCATTTCTGTAACATGGGAACAAAAAACCTAGTTTTTAATGTTGTTGTGAGGACTAAGTTAGTGGGTATAACATGGCCAGCATTTAAGAAGCTCGTCTCAACTACATTTACATTTCATTCTTTATCAGACAGTTCTTATGTACCTCTTTCCCCCTCAAGTAAAGGTGATACTCCTTTCTGTCCTTCATTTTCTCTTTTTTCTTCCTCATTTGCCTCCAGATTTCATCACTTTCTCTCTCTCTCTTTTTTAAATTTTTTTTGGTACTTCTCTGGAAGACTGATCCTTTAGGAATTAATTCATATATGGCTAATATGAAACAAATTTTGTCCACTGGAGCAGAAGAAAGCATAGTCTGTCAGTTGTTTCAAGCAACAATATGACACCCCCTCTCTGATCCAGGATGTTGTTCAATATTTAAGAAGAGTCTGCCTGAGTGGGTGGTCCTGCCACTCCAGAGGTTCGTCTGTGTGGGTGTGTGCCTGTGTGTGTTTTTCAGCGTGACTCTCTACAGGAACATGCCAGGGGAAGGCAGTTTGTATAATTTTGGAAGCCTGTTTGATTCCGGGGGCAGGGGGGTATTGCCTGTTGTTGTTGTTATTATTATTTTGCTTATGTTTTTGTTTTTTAAGGATAGGAATATGTGATTTTTTTTTTTTTTTTAAAGTAGGCTTCCTGTCCGTTGTGGGGCCCGAACTTATGCCACGATCAAGAGTCACATGATCTATTGACTGAGCCAGCCAGGCTCCCATATTTATCTTTTTTTTTTAATTATTTAAACCTGTTTTCTTGACTTTGAGAAACATTTGTTGATTGGCCTGGAAGCCACTTGATTTAAAGTGACGTTAAAGAGAAACACTTGTCCTGACTCTCGTTTTAAGTTCTATTCCTCTAACATTGTTTGCTTATAATATTTTTAAATCCCTATTCTATATCATTTTCTACAGAGTAGACCATGTTAGAATGCCCTTTCTCCTTTTTTTGCTGTCTAAATCTTACGTATCATTCTAGCCCATCTCTGGTCTCCTGCCCCTACAAAACTCAGTGTGGTTAGGCCGGCATCTCCTGAACTACAGAGCTGTCAGTGTCTGAGGCCTCGAGAAAATCAGGGGAACTGCAAGACAGTTTTTGCCCCACAGTCTTTGTTGGGAGTGGCCGCGAAACCAGTGAAAGGCAACAAAGGCGGTATTTAACTACATTGTACATTTTTGCCAGGCTATTGATTTATTGCATGAAAACATACTGATGCAGGAGTTTCATCAGAATGGGGCTGGCAGTGGTGATCACATCATGGTGTTGTTAGGAGACCAAAGGGGCTCCTCTACCTTGCTCAGAATGCCTGTCATACTACGGGTCCTTAGTAAATCAGTAGTGAGCACTATCAAATCAAATGTTACCCTTGCTAACCAGTAATTAGCTGCCGACAGCATAACAGTATTAACTACTTGTTAAGCCCTTCAGATGATTCCAACATTTTTTTGCATTACACGCTTATGTAATCTCCACTACAACCTTTTTTTTTTAATATTTTTTTTAATGTTTATTTTTGAGAGAGAGGGAGGGAGGGGGGAGTGATGGAGGGGCAGAGAGAAAGGGAGACACAGAATCCGAAGCAGGCTTCAGGCTCTGAGCTGTCAGCACAGAGCCCGACGTGGGGCTCCAACCCATGAACCGTGAGATTGTGACCTGAGCTGAAGTTGGACAGTTAACCGGCTAAGCCACCCAGAAACCCCATTTTTTTTTTTTTTTTTTTTCTAAGTAAGCTCTACACTCACTGTGGTGCTTGAACTCACAACCCTGAGATCAGGAGTTGCCTGCTCTGTTGACTGAGCCAGCTAGGCACCCCATCCACAACAACCTTTTATTTAGCATCACATAATTGGCTTAAAGAGCCCTTAGCTGTCTGTATGCCTCTTGCTGCCACACTTAGGGCCTTCTGGTGTCAAAATGCATGTATTCTCAGAAAAGGCCTGGGAAGATAGAGCAGTATAGTCTCAAAGGAGAAACCAGTGATGGGACGACTGGGTGGCTCAGTTGGTTAAGTGTCCGACTCTTGATTTCAGCTCAGGTCATGATCTCATGGTTCGTGAGATCGAGCCCCATGTGGATTCAGCGCCGATGGCACAGAGCCTGCTTGGGATTCTGTCTCTCTTCCCCTCTGGCATGCGCTCTCTTTCTTTCTTTCTTTCTCTTTCTCTCTCAAAATAAATAAATAAACTTAAAAAAAAGGCAGTGAGAGGCACCTGGGTGGCTCAGTTGGTTAAGCCTTCAACTTCGGCTCAGGTCATGATCTCATGGTTCGTGAGTTTGAGTCCCACATCAGGCTCTGTGCTGACAGCTCACAGGCTGGGGCCTGCTTCAGATTATCTGTCTCCCTCTCTCTGGAACCCCCCTCCCCACCGACTCAACTCTCTCTCTCTCTCTCTCTCAAAAATAAATAAACGTTAAAAAAAATTTTAAAAAGCAGAATGGGAAAATGGCCAGTGTTTGTGGAGATGCCTGGCCCTGGGACTTAGCTGCAGAGTTCAGTCCTTGGAATACTACAGGACGAATCTGATGTTAGGATTAGAGACTTCTAGCATTGAAAAGGACTTTAAAGACCACGTAGTTTAACTTGCCTATTTTACCTATGAGAAAAATTGAGGGGAAGTGAGTGAATAGTTCACAGACCAAGTGACTTTCAGAGTTGAACCCATGTCTTCTGACTCCCAAAGCCCTCGCGCTTATTAAGCATGGAGTATATTATATAGCAGCCACATGCATGGTTTGTTTGTCTGTTTGTTTTTCTTTCTGGTAGTTTTATGTCCCATTATGAAAGACCAGCTTTGTGCTGACCCAGAAGCAGCTGATTTCCTGCCTGTGTCACTGGCCCTGGGTCTGGGGGCTGCTTTCAAGAGCAACGACTGTGAGGCTTTGCTCACCTATACATCTGTCAGCAAGCAGAGAAGAGTAGGTGGCCAAGAATTGATTTACATTAGCAGCCAGCCTCAAGGAAAAGGGAAAAAAATACTTGTGCTAAATTCAGTGAAGCACATTATGAACCGGGCGAGAGAATGGCTGTACTGAAGCGTGTCTTCCCACAGCTGCCTAAGAATCTAAGCCCAAAGCTGGGTTCAACACCAACATGAAGCAGAGGTCTATGCTGGAGGAGGAATAGGAAACTTTCCCCTGCCCAAGAACTGCCACAGATGCAAGGCAGAGTTTTGGTTGCCATGGAGAGGAGGGGAAGTCCACGTTCACAGGGCCTGTTCAAGACCAGGACAAGAGAGAACCTTCCTATGGCTACCACAGGCACAGTGTCTGGCTTGTGCCATGTACAGTTTGAGGCCCTGGTCGTTACTTTGCGTCGTTACTTCGTGTCCAGCAGTACATGTGGACTGCTTTTTCCTTTAAGACTATACTGACTGTTTTATCTTCCCAGGACTTCTCTGGGGATGCATGCATTTTGACACCTAGAAGGCCCTTAGGAAAGCAGCAGGAGGAATACACAGTTAAGGGCACCTTCAGCCAGTGATGTGATGGTAAATCAAAGGTGGTCATAGAGATCCCGTGAGACTATTATGTACGAGTGATAGCAGTCCACCCCTGGGGGAGGAGCAAGGGCATGGAGAAGGACCCCACTCTGTGGCCAGGCATCATGGGATGGTTCAAAGCTGAGGGAGGCATGGGAACACTGAAGGGGAAAAAAAAAAAAAAAAACCTCTGCAGCTCAGGCTCCACTCTCAGAACAAGACAAAACCCATTGCTCGAGAAACTTGCAGCCTGTGGTGCACTGAAATTACCAGCATTCACAAGAAAACCCAAACCTAGCTCCATTCCTGACTAATACTGACAGCATGACCGAAGAATGCACCCATTTCTAAGCATAAAGACAATTTGCCTCAGTCCTTAGTCTTCTATTACGATGCACCACTCAATGCAATATTAAAATGCACAAAGAATCACGAGAGAAAAAACAACCTGCAAGAGATAAGGCCGATAACAGAACTAGACTCCGGTGAATCGGAGCTTTAAAATAACCATCATTTATGGACGACATGCAAGAACAAATGAGGAGTTTCAGAAGAGATGGAAACTAAAAATGGAATCGAGTGGAAATGCTAGAAAAATTTAAAAACACGATATCAAAGGTCAACAGGTGTATCAGCAGACCAGAGGGAACTGAGGAAAGAATCAGTGACCCTGAAGATAGGTTGAAAGAAATTATCCACACTGGAAAAAAAAAGAAAGAAAGAAAGAAAGAAATTTAAACTGAGACGCAAGGAGGAAAAGGATAAAAAGAAATCTGATCACAGTATCTAAGATACACGTATGTAGACAGAGGAAGAGATGGGCATTGAGAGAGAGAGGAGACAGACAGACACTGACCTGACCGGAACTTTTAAAGGGATTGGCTTATGTGATTGTGGAAGCCTAGGCTAGAGGTCCATGGAAGACTTGAAGTTGGGAGTCCAGAGGCAGCCTGCTGACAGAATTCCTTCTCTGGGGAGGTCAGTCTTTGTTCTTAAGGCCTTAAACTGAC
The DNA here is from genome assembly GCF_007474595.2 of Lynx canadensis. Lineage (NCBI taxonomy): Eukaryota > Metazoa > Chordata > Mammalia > Carnivora > Felidae > Lynx > Lynx canadensis. The sequence continues at coordinate 38,538,778 of NC_044308.2, read as the reverse complement.
TGAGTGAGGCCCATTCACATTATGGAGGGTAATCTGCTGCTTTACTCAAAGTTCACCAGTTTACTCAAAGTTCACCAATTTCCAACTCCCCCCGCCCCCAAAACCCCACTTTAGTAGAAACATTCCAAATCAAGTTTGACCACATACCTTAGCACTGTGGCCCTGCCACCCTGTTACCCTGCCACCTAAAATTAGTCATCACGTGTCTCCTGGTTACTGTTCCCCACTCCAAAGGGTGTTCGCTTTTCTACTTTATAACTGCATAGGCTAGTTTTGCCCCCTTTTTTTGTTTCTGTTTTTGTTTTTGTTTTACCTAGATGCAGAAGAACACTTTTTTTTTTTTTATGACCTAGAGTTTTATTGCCTAGTTACTTGAGCAGCCCTTCCCAGCATGGCCTGCAGGGTTGAGGTGTAAGGGTATAGAGCCTCTTCTCCACCTTGTTGTTTGGGGCTGGCCTAAACTGCACTCCCTACCACAGATGGGCTAGCCGAGGCTGGAGTCTGGAAAGTGGTTAGCTGTGCCTTTGGCCCCTCTGCCTTCCTCTGTCAGGCCCATTCTTCTTTCTTCCTCTCTTACGCTCTTTGTAACCCCCACATCCCCGCTGTCCAGGGTTTGACTGTATAGAGAACCTAAGACCAGTTCTCTTTTTTCCCTCCCATCTCCCTTCTTTTGAAGATCCTCAGCTTTTCAACCTGAACGCACTCTCAGTCTTACTTTGTACTTCCTCAGCTGGCTGTCACGTGCCCAGGCTTGGATCTCAGAGATAACCAGACAACCACACTGCCCCCCCACCCTTTTTTTTTTTTAATGGGTGTGGAAACTGAGGACCAGAAGGGTGGTAGCTTGCCCAAGACCTCATAGATGGGAGTGATATAGGGTGAGAATTGAGGGATTGCAGTGTTTGTCTCTTGGTGCTGTTCCCCCTCAGCTTAGGTCTCCTGTCTTCCCTATTCTTTCCCTGCCCCGGTAGTGTTCCTATCTGCCAGATGCCACAGGGGACAGAGAACTTCCCAACGCCCTGGGCTCTCTGAGGGCACCCGCCTGCTGGTACCGGGACCCTTTCTTTCCTCCAGCTCAGTGATTGATGGTCACCCTCTGCTCTTCTCTCTGTGCTCCTTCCTGGCCAAGGCAGGGCCTGCCACCCAGGGCTAGAGCAAGGCTCAGGTTGGTGACAGGCCAGCATTTGTGTGCTACTTGGCTCATTTCTGTTTGGTGTGTGGCCATTTGAAGACCCCATTCCTTTGTCTAGACGTCACCTCCTTCCCCCTTCCCATTTCAGTGACCATCAGGGTTGGGGAAGGCGGTGTGAGGCCTTGAACGAAGCTCTGTTCTAGGAGCTGAGAGACCTGGGCCTCCGTTTCCTCACCTTTGAAATGGGTTGGATCAGGAGGTCTTTACCTTTCCCTCCTTGTGCTACATTTTGTCCTGCTTCCTGATTTAAACCACTGAGCCACAAATGCAAGATTCCAGTTGTGGCGGTGCAGTTACGCGCAGCAGATGGGTGGGATGAGAGAGAAGGAGATGTTCCGGCCCATAGGATCATCCCTCTCCACCCACTGCATTGTGCCTCCCTGGAGTTTTCAGAGCACAAATGACAGCCCTTGTTTTTTTCCACATTCCTTGCTCTTCTCTGCATTCCCATTTCAAACCTATAATCTTGTATCTCGACAGACTTGTGTTTACTGTAAGACAGCCGTGGTGTGGAATGCAGGTGACCATGTGTCATTTTCTCTCTGCTGTGGTGAACAGGGTGATGGGGGTCAGATGTCACAGCTGGTCCCTGGAGAGGGGTGTGTGTGTGTCAGATAGTTCTTGTTCTGGGTTCCAGGTTCCTTTCTCAATCTGTAGTTCTCAATTTGCTGATTTCAGTTAAAACCAAAGATTGTGAAGGAGACAGGTCTTGCCCTCTGAGATTTGGAGATTTGTGGCATGGTTGAGGGGTGACAGGCCCCTCTCTTCCTATTTCCTTTGCTTGAAGCATTTTGCCTTGGGGTGGGGCGGGGCAGAAATGAGCCTTGTTGAACACCATTGAGTCCCTGTGCAGGAGGAAGCAATACTAAAGAATGTTACATTATTGACGGATTTCTTTTTAATGAGTACTGAAAGCCATTTTGATGCCAGGATTTTCCTTTCACCTTCAGATAAAATCCTTGGTCTTTCATTCTCAGCAACAGTTCTTTTTTTTTTTTTTTTTTTTTTTTAACGTTTATTTATTTTTGAGACAGAGACAAAGCATGAACGGCGGAGGGTCAGAGAGAAGGAGACACAGAATCTGAAATAGGCTCCAGGCTCTGAGCTGTCAGCACAGAGCCCGACGCAGGGCTCGAACTCACGGACTGTGAGATCATGACCTGAGCCGAAGTCGGCCGCTTAACGGACTGAGCCACCCAGGCGCCCCTCGGCAACAGTTATTTAAAAAAACTTTTCAAGGGCTTTAAGAGTTGTTAAAGGAAAGGCAGTCATTTCTGGATTCCACGGTGGCTGCCTTGGCGGTGGCTCCTCGTCTTCCAGCCTACCGGCACTTACCTAACATTAGTTTACAAGTGTGTGAAGATTCCATTGTTCCTTCCCATTCGTTTTCTGTTTCGATCCTCCCCTGGTTAAGGAAGCATGGAGTTGTTACTCCATTTTACAGACGAGAAAACTTGAGATGTGTCAAAGTTAAATGACTGGTCCATGGTCACACAGCTAGTTGTTGACTACTCGGGGATAAGAGTCTGGGATTGCTGAATACTAATGGCTTGGTAGCTTGGCAACACCATTCCCCCCCCCCCCCCCCCCAAGTCATCAGGAAAGTCTTGCCACCACAGCGCACAGCCTTTGCTGTGGCATAGCCTTCTGAAAGCATGAATCAGGAGCCAGTTCCTTAGCTGGTAGGGTAGGTGGTTGGGCAGGAGAGCATAGAAGGTCGAAGAAGGAGGAAGCCAAGATTTAGTTTTTCTTCCTGAAGGTGGGAGAATTACTTAATTCTACTGAGAGTCAGGAAAATGAGCAGAGTCAACATTTCCTCTTTTTCTTTGCCAGATGGATGGGGTTTCTTGTGGCCACTGTTACTTGCAAGGCAATGTTCAGCTTGATGTGCGGGGAGGATTGCATCTGGCATGAAGGGCTCTTTGCACAGGTATACTGTCTTCATGTATGAACCAGCGCTGGTATGGCACATGTCCCACACTGGGACCCTACCCACGTCTGCAATTGCCCTCCCTTGAAGGTGTTGAACTTTTTGAAGAGGTAGTGCAGCATAAGATTAGAGATGCTCTCTGCCCAGGTTTCAGTCCTTGCTCACTAGCTGTGTGACCTTGGACGAATCACTTCACCTGCCTGTGCTTGAGTTTGCTATCTGTTGTAATTGTAGAGTTGTGGCTGAAATGTATTAGCAAGTGTAAAACAGAGTACGGGCAGTGTTGTGACGAGAGTGATTTCCTTCCATTCGGTCCTTCCCTCTTCCTCATCCTGCTCAGCGTTCCTGCCTCACAGAAGCCTTTGGAGGCTGCATTTCCAGCCTGACTCCTGAGCCCTACAGGCAGCTGTAACCTCATCGAAGTTTTAGCTGTGAGGGTCTGTCTGTGTTTGACATGTGTCTCTAAATGTTGTCTTTGATGGGTTCCTCTGTGGACAGACCTCAGAGAAAGGAAACCTGAAGGTGGCACCGTGCCCTTGCAGCCATGCTTGTTCTGGGTCCCTACCCCGACAGACCGGGGCAGCTTAGTTGAGCCTTTAAGCAGGATGAGAAAATTGCCAGCTGTTTTAGTCTGTTTGGGCTGCATAACAAAATGTCATAGACTGGTTGGCTTAAACAACAGAAATTTATTTTTTCATGGTTCTGGAGGCTGGAAGACCAAGGTGAGGGTGCCAGCACGGTCGGGTTCTGGCGAGGTCCCTCTTCCTGACTTGCGGACAGCCATCTTCTCTTGGTGTCCTCACATGGCCTTTCCTTGGCGTGTGCACGGAGGCAAGGAGGTCACCTCTCTTCTTCCGGTCACCAGTCCTATCTGATTAGGACTCCACCCATGTGACCTTACTTAACCTTAATTACCTCCTAAATGTCCTGTCTCTAAACATGATTACATTGGGGGTTAGTGCTTCAGCAGGAATTTTAGGGAGACGCAGTTCAGTCCGTGGCACCATCCATTCTTCCCTGAGAGCTGCCCAGGGAGGAAACTTGGTGAAATCAGCCTTGTGTGCTCTGTGGCCCCATGTACAGTTACTTGTAAGGCAGTATTGGATCTTTCCATAGACTGGGGAGGCAGTAGGTCTCAACCTCTCTGCCTTCTTGAGAGTTGGAACAGAGGGTGAGCGAAAAGTAGAAGATGATGCTTACTCCTGCCCTTGAAGCTCAGAAACGGTGTGTGTGTTGGGGGTTGGGCACCAACCTTCTGATGTGTAATGATGCCCTGTCTTGTCGCCATGTTGTTTGTTTAGACTGGGACTAATCAAATGAAACACCGTGGATGCTCTCTTTACCACCCTGTTCTTATAAACCCCCCAGGAATAATGAATGTTTTTTCGTTCTCTGTAAAACAACCCATACTGCCCACCAGCCTGCTGAATGCACAGCTAAGCAGGCTGCTCTCTGCCTTGCCCACTCGCCTCGGCACCCACTGGCTGAATTATGTGCTTACCCAGAACCAGAGTGTTCCCAGCATCTGTTCCCAGCATCGTTTGTTCGGTTGTGGCTGGCATTGCAATTAAGTAACATACTTCAGTATCAGATAAACTGGTGAAATATGACTGCAAATGAAGTGGGATCCCCCCCCCCCCCCTTTGAACACTAATTACAAGCCATGGAAAGACTCAATAAGTCCAACTCACTAAAACACATTACTGTCAAATTAGATGAGCATTAAAATTGAGGGAAATCGGGGCGCCTGGGTGGCGCAGTCGGTTAAGCGTCCGACTTCAGCCAGGTCACGATCTCGCGGTCCGTGAGTTCGAGCCCCGCGTCAGGCTCTGGGCTGATGGCTCGGAGCCTGGAGCCTGTTTCCGATTCTGTGTCTCCCTCTCTCTCTCTGCCCCTCCCCCGTTCATGCTCTGTCTCTCTCTGTCCCAAAAATAAATAAACATTGAAAAAAAAAATAAAAAAAAACCCACAAAAAAAAAAAAATAAAATTGAGGGAAATCATAAAACTCTTACAATTTTATTTTGATATTACTCAGTAAGTGGCTACATTTTTACTCTGAGGACTCAGGAATTGGAAGTGATAGACGATGTATTGTTTGCTGGTTCATGTGAGGAAGATGGCACCGGGCTCTTACTAGCGGACTCTTACTCAAAGAGAGGGCCTTGCCCCGCCTACATTAGAAGATGGGTGAATAAATGCACCTTTATATGTATATTATATGCACAAATAAAAATTTTGGGTAGGTATTTTTATGATTCTTTGCTTTATTTTGATTAACCTGGTTCCGGACCTGATCACATTAGAGAGGAGGGTTTTTGCTGTTACCATACAGTTTAGAGTCTGTTGTGATAGTTTGGTTTGATTTCAGTTTAGTGCTTTTAGGAAATAGATTTTATTTTGTATGTGGTGCTAACTTAATAATCCAACACTAGTGGGGCTTTGGGAATTGGGGTTTTCATTTTTTTTTTTTTTTAATATTTATTTATTTTTGAGAGACCGAGCACGAGCAGGGGATGGGCAGAGAGAGAGGGAGACACAGAATCCAAAGCAGGCTCCGGGCTCTCAGCTGTCAGCACAGAACCCGAGGCAGGGCTCGAACCCACCAAATGTGAGATCATGACCTGAGCCAAAGTCAGACGCTCAATCAGCTGAGCTACCCAGGCGCCCCGGAACTGGGATTTTAAAGCAAATGAAGGTGGCTCGTTTTGGATATTAGCAGATTCTTTGGTTCCTTCTGTAGACTTGCAGCATAGTGAGCGAGGCCTCGTTTTACAAATGAGGAAACAGAGGCCTTGAGAGGTGAAAGGTGTCGGTGAGGAGTAGTGACAGGGAGTGGTGGCTGGTGGCATAGTGAAGGGAGCAGGGCCGCAGCACCTGGAACCCTCCCTTGGAGTCCCTCCATTCGTTCTCCAGTCCGGCCCCAGAGCTAGTGCTCGCCATAGCACAGGTGCTCCTCTGGGGGGCCTCTCTGATGCCGGTTCTGACTCATGTTCCCTCTTTGGGACAGGACCAACCTGGAGGCCTTGCAGAAGAAGCTGGAGGAGCTGGAGCTCGATGAGCAGCAACGGAAGCGCCTGGAGGCCTTTCTTACCCAGAAGCAGAAGGTCGGGGAATTGAAGGATGACGACTTCGAGAAGATCAGCGAGCTGGGCGCCGGCAACGGTGGTGTGGTGTTCAAGGTCTCCCATAAGCCGTCTGGCCTGGTCATGGCCAGAAAGGTGAGGCCACTCAAAAAATAAAAAGAAAGAAAAAAGTACTGAATCAGGTTGGTGATTAGGTGAATTCACTTGGTGAATAGGTGATTGCATTCTCTCTTGGAAGATTGGGGATCTGGGGACAAGGGTGGAAGGAAGATGGATTTTTCACTCAGTACCTTGTTGTGCTGTTTGAATTTTGAGCTCCTGTCATCTATCAGATTATAGGATAAACACACTGATGGTGTGTTAGGGTATTTATCCCCATCCCCAGACTGGAAAATAACAGCAAATGACCTTTGCGAGCTTTCTGCGTGCTTTGGAAAGAATGCAAGGGTGCCTGTTTACCATTATCTGGTACAGCAGAAGCTGCTTGCATTTAGGCAGCCCCGGCGATGCACCAGACCCTACTTTCAAGTTGTTTGCCTGGCCCCGGCCCTGCCGCTGCTTCCCCCTCACTGTCCTGCAGGGAGCATCTCCGCTCCCCTCTGTGGCAGGCAGTGTCCGAGCTGGACTCCCCTTTCTGTCCACCGTGCTCCTCCCCTTTCTGCACACAGCCCCTGCTCCAGCGAGGCCCGGCCCTTCTGTGTTCTCCGGCACACCATGCTTGCTTCCGTCCACGTATTTTTGCTCAGGCTGCTCCCTCCATCTTTTCGAACAGCGCCCGTCTTCACGGCCTGCCTCTTGTCTAGCTTTCACTGGTCACTCCAGCCCATGCTGATAACCACTGGTTTCCATGTCCTCTGACACTCACTCCTTGTCTGCGGCCCTTTCTAGAAGCTTCATCTCATTCAGCAACCATTTCCTATGTTTGTGTTTGTCCCCTGTTTGCCTGGAGGAAACAAGGGGCAACATGAGAGGGACATGGGTGGCACCTGAGGCCCTGGCCAAATCTCAACCACATCAGGCTCCTGAAGTCAAGGGAAGCTCCCCGGGCAGCTTGGGTCCCCACTCTCAGTCCTTCCTACCCCTCCACTTCTACAGCCCCCGAGTGCCAGCCGGCTCCTCAGGCTGCTTTGTCTTCCTCTCTCGGCTTCCCGGCTCCTTTTAGAGGAAATGCTCCTTTCAGCTTTGTGCTTGGGAGGGGTGAGCCCCCCTTCCTCACTCTTGGCTCCTAGGAGCGGAGGCACAGCTGTCCTCCCCTCATTATGGCTCCTCCCGTACCATTACCTGCCATGGTAGGTTGGCACTGAGTGCTTTGGTCGGGCAGAGACTTGTTAAAACGTGCCTGTGTCCTCTCCTCCCACCTGTAAGAGCTTAAGCATTTAAGAAGGCTTTCATTCATCCATCCGTATGTTTTTAAAACATCTCTTCCTCCCACCTTTCTTTCCCCAGCTAATTCACCTGGAGATCAAACCTGCAATCCGGAACCAGATCATAAGGGAGCTGCAGGTTCTACATGAGTGCAACTCCCCATACATCGTGGGCTTCTATGGCGCGTTCTACAGCGACGGCGAGATCAGTATCTGTATGGAGCACATGGTATGTGGTAACCCATTAGCCTCTGGAGCAACAGCCTAGGAGCTGGATGGCTCTGGCCTTGTCTTTGGTTTGGGACCAGCTGCCTCCCTTTTCCTCCCTGGATCCACATCACCGTCTTGGGCATCTGGGCTTTGAAGCTGAAACATCCCTGTCCTCAGAGTCTATAATCTGCTTTAAGGACAGTCTGGAGGGGTTCTTTGGGTGTGCAGAGAAGTAATGTCACTTGATGCACATCAGAGAAGGCAAGTGAGAGGGAATTTAGGGGCTAATTGTGTGGATGTGAGCTGCCGATCTTGGTACCATTAGCTGCCTGGAGTCCCTTCTCTTTCTGGTGACTGACAGTAATAACAGCATCTACAACAATAATCTAGCAATACTCATACTAGTAAACTAATATTTATCGGGTTTTATAGCCTGGACTACCCTACGCATATTAATATTTTATTGCATTTTTGCAAGCCTTATTGGATGGGTAGATCATCTGCATTTTACAAATGAGGAAACTGAGGCTCGGAGAAGTTAATAACTTGACCAAGGTCATGCAGCTAGTAAGTGGAATTGGCAGAATTTAAACCAAGGCTGTTGGGCCCCAGTGCCTGTACTTTGTTGAATCCACTGGATAGTGATTGGGGCTCTGTTTCCATTCTTGATGCCCAGAATCTCAGAGAGACAGGCTGGCTTCGTGATGGCTATTTTTTCCTGTCCCCATTAGGCACCAGGGGACTTTGGAATCTGAGATGTTTATTCATATCTCCCTTCTCCACAAAAATCCGAGTAGACACTGTCTTGTTTGCCACTGTGTCTCCAAAGCCCAGAATAGCCCTGGCACCCAGCAGGCGCTCAATAATGATTTGTTTACAGATGTCACCTTCTCGTCAGGACCTTGGGCAGGTTTCTTTATCTTTCTTATTCTCCCTTTCCTCATTTGCAAAATGGCCATTACCATACGGACCTCGGACCTCGTTGCGGTGAGGATTGGTGAAAATAGCAGAGTAAGCCTTCCGGCACACCGACCCCAAGCTTGTCTCGTGCAAATGGTAGAGGTTGCCTTATTCTCACTGTCGCTGACAGCTCCGGGATGAGGGCTGGCATGACTGAGTCGGCGAGCTTAGGGCTGCTGAACTTTGAGCCCTCGGTCTGGCAGAGTGTCCCTCAGCTTCTCCACTTCCTTCCAGACCCTGGCTCTGCTCTGACCTCTGGAGAGAGCCCCCAGGCGTGGTCTGCATGAACTCCAGGAGAACCCTCCCCAGGAGGTTTGTCCGTTGCTGGCGCCCCATTATGTTGAACTTCTGTTCATGTTAATCGTCAGGAAGTGCCATACGTATGGTGGCCGGCGTCTGCCCAACTTTTGTGGTGCCATATGGAACATAGAACCTGGAACGTCTCCTGCGCTCCTGAAGGTTCCCAAGAAAGCTCTCGTTCCTCTTGCTTGAATGGGAGGGAAGCAGCCTCTGTGCAAAGCACATGAACATTTCTGGTTTGGTCCTCACCCAGACCTGGGGTACTGATATTTTCCCTTTGGGTCTTAGCCTCCCTTTGGTGGGGTGCAGGGCAGGGGAGGGGGGGGTGTTCCTTAAGCTTTGGGTTTCTTGGGCTTTTTGTGCTGGTGATGGTTGGTTTTCTAGCTCTAGCCCAGAGTTTTGGATGAAGATGTGTAATTGGCAATGGAGGTTCCTTGAAAACTAGAAGAGGGTGGAGGGTGGAGGCAATGGTGATAAACCAGTGACCGGAAAGGCCTTTTTTCTCTTAGGTGTTGCCAAAATAATGGGAGGTGGGTGGCAGCATGGGTAGACATGGTAGTAACTGGCTTTCCCATTTTCTACCGCTTGGTGAGTCCTTGCCATGTTATGTAAGTTTTTAATCACATCAGCCCTGTCATGTGACGCAATGTTGACCACCCTCCCCGTGGTGGGCGAGGGAACAAGGCCTCTAGAGGCTTAGTAATTAGCTTAGGTTATATAACCAGTAAGTGTCAGATCTAAATTCTGACCATCTCCCCCCCCCCCCCCCCCCCCGCCAAAACCCCTCCAGCAACCCTCAGTTCTCCATATTAATGAGTCTCTTACGTTTTGTCCCCCTCCCTGTTTTTATGCTATTTTTGTTTCCCTTCCCTTATGTTCATCTGTTTTGTCTCTTAAAGTCCTCATAGGAGTGAAGTCATATGATTTTTGTCTTTCTCTGATTGACCAATTTCACTTAGCCTAATACCCTCCAGTTCCATCCGTGTAGTTGCAAATGGCAAGATTTCATTCTTTTTGATTGCCGAGTAATATTCCATCGTATATATATGCCACATCTTCTTTCTCCATTCATCCATCGATGGACATTTGGTCTCTTTCCATACTTTGGCTATTGTGGATAGTGCTGCTATAAACATGGGGGTGCATGTGTCCCTTTGAAACAGCACACCTGTATCCCGTGGAGAAATGCCTAGGAGTGCCATTGCTGGGTCGCAGGGTAGTTCTGTTTTTAGTTTTTTGAGGAACCTCCATACTGTTTTCCAGAGTGGTTGCACCAGCTTGCATTCCCACAGAGCTAAATTCTAAGCAGTGTCTCTAACTAGGTCTGCTGTCTTTAAATTTGATAACTCTCTCAGGGTTTTCTCTGCAGAGCAGTGGTTGGACCAGATCTTCTCTGGGGACCCCTGCCTACCCTAACATCCTGTATTTCTGTGGTTTTTGGCACTTGTAGCCAGTCAGGGTTTACATTAGTTCATCAACATGGGTCCAGCTTCACCAACTCTTACTTTTGTGCCTATTATGTGCAGGGTGCCACATGAGCGGCTGGGGGAATGGAGGCATTGAGAGTAGTCTCTCTGTTCCCCAGAGCTGTTTATAGGCTGGATGGCTGTGTTCTAGGGCCTTCGTAAGTGAGTTGTCAGTGTGGATGGAGGGGCTTCTGAGCACCAGGTGTGTGTCGTCTCACGCCTGTGGTCTTTGGAACAATCAGATTCTTTCCTGAGTTACCTCCAAGTTCTGTGCAACTCGGAATTCTCCCTTTCTTAGAGGAACCAGGGCGCTGTTTGTAGGGTGAGCATGATTGAACTCCATGGTGCTTGCTTCAGATGTTAGGATTAGGCCCCAAACATGGATAGGCAGTGGCCTTTTCATTTATTCACAACTTGCTGGGACCTGTTTTATTGGCCTTATTTCACCTCTTGCTATGTGCAGTTCAGTTTTGTTTTTTTTTTTAATTTGTCTTAAATTGATCTGTGGTGAGGCTTGCTCATTGTGAAATCCTTCATTCACTTTGGATTCATAGATACTGATCACAACCTTTGTACCTCTTGCTCTGTCCTTGCCACTCAACCCTTCCCTCCAAGAGGACAGGATGACTCAGGACATGACAAGGGTTGGCTTCCCGTTCTCTTGGCCCAGTTTCAGTATCTGCAGGTCAGCGTTCCTCCGGTGGATTTGGCTCTGTGGGTAGGGTAGGATCCTCCCTCATAAGTCTCTGAAGCAGAAGATATCTCTGGAGTTACCCAGGGAGGGGCCCGAGCCTAGAAAACTGGCTTTCAGAAGGTGGGAGGGTCAAAACCTTTTGAAGGCCAAGCACAGTGTTTGGCATCTATTAGGTGATAGGTGTTGAGCGGCCGAATGAAGGAGGCCAAGGTGGCGGAGGGCATGGACAGGCCTGGGACCCAGTGGGAGAGAGTTAGGCCTTGGAGTCCACAATAGAGTCTTCTGTTCCTAGATATCCATAGGCCCAGAGAGCAGCTGGAACAGTCTGTTGATTTTAGTGGAGAGGCTCAGAGCTACCAGAGATGGAACCCTGCAGTGAAGCTGTTGTGGCCTGAAATCCAGGCAGCCATGCTCCAGAGTAGCTCTCTTGTCTAACCCTGGACCCTCTCACCCCTTCTTGGTCCCTGAGTAGGCCTTTCTGCAGGAGAGCTCCCATCCTGGCCGCCTCTGACAGGAAAATTCTGACTGCTGGTGGCTACTTCTCTTTGGGTATTTCTGCTTTGTCTCAGCTTCCACCTCTCAAAGGTGTCACGTAGAGCTCTGTTCATTAACCACATCCCAACTTCAGAGGTTCTTTGTTTCTGTGTATGTCACAGTCCTTGTGTGTTCTAGGTCATTAACATTTCCCCCAGCTTTTTATCATGACGGTTTCAAACACAAAGCAAGGTGAAGGAACTGTATAATGTACACTGTAAACCCCCCACCTAGATTCTGCAATTACTGTTCTGCTGTGTTTGCTTTACCACATGTTGCCCATCTATCTGTCCATTGCTCACATCATTTCTTAGACGCAGTTTAAAGTGAATTTGTGTCACTGGCATCCATTGGGCCCCATCTTCTAAAGCACTCAGCCAGGGGCTGACTTTTGTAGAAGTAAACTGTGCTTGTGCTGCCCAGTCTGAATTTTTGAGACTCAAGGAGTAAATGGATGCCCCCCGGTCAGAACAGGAATGCTCTTGCCTTTGGGGAGGTAGATTCCTGCTCAAGTGGTAGCTGAGCACCCAGAGAACTGAGGACTCAGGGCTGATGGTTCTCATGCAGGAGGAAAAGCTTTTGATCTCTGCCCCCCCCCCCCCCCATAAAGCATTTGTCTCTTCTATAGAAAACCTTCACAAAAGCGCCATTGACTTAGTTAATAATTGCCTTCTAAAAATAAGCACAATTTCAGCAGCTTTAGTCAGGGAAGGCAAGTTCTTGGCAACAGTGAAGTGGAATTAAAAGGTTGTAAGGTGAGTTGGAGGCAGCCCTGGGTAATTCTGACTGTGGTTCATGCTTCTTGAATCTTGCTAATCCCATTGTTCACACTGTAACTCTGCTTATAGCTCTGAAGGAGGTGAAAGGAAAGAGAGCCGAGTTTTTTTTCCTTTTTAACAGGAATGTGTACCACAACCCCAGGGAAAAGTGTGAGCTGGGCTGCCTGCTGTCCTAGGCTGTGGAACCTGAGAACCACGGGGTTAGCTTTTCTACCTCATTTGAATCAGATTTTGACAGAGTTGCTTTGTTACCTAGTTTTCAGTACATAGTCCTCCTCCCTGATAATCAAGCAGCCGATCAAACAAAGGATCTGAAACCACATTCAACTGGAAGCAAAAGAGAAATGGCTTGGAAACTTTGTGCACTGGAGTTCCTCTTCCCATTGGCAAAGGAAACTGAGAGGTGCTATTATGTTTCTGGGAGACTTGGGTGTGGTTACCTGGGCTCTGATGTCCTGACTCGGCCACCAGGGATCTGCAGCATCGTGAAGGCAGCCAGGCTCACAGGGTGACTCACACCTCAGCCTGGGTCACAGCTTGGGCAGGGCTCTTTCAAGGACTCTTGGAAAAAATAAATGTGTTCCCATGGGAGTTCTGTTGGGTTCTAGATCAGTGATTCCTCGTGTCTGGGTGGAAAGTATGGCACATAGGAAATTTTAGGTTGAAATTTAGGATCTTCCATTGTGCTGCTGGGTCAACTGACCCGCCCACCATTAATAGAAGACAAACATGTTTGGGGCTATTCAGGTGCATTTGAGAATTCACACCTGTCCTGCTTTCTTTTCCCTCAGCATCTGTGATCCAGAGTTGACTGTGACAGAAAGTGATTAGTCCAACACTCCTTTGCATAAGCTTAGAATCTTTCAGTGGATAATCTATTTTTTTTAGCACTATTTTAGTAGACATTTCCTGAGGAGTCTGTACCCCTGAATGAATCTTAGTTTCTCACTGTCTCAAAAGAAAGCAGTGTTGTATCTATCTTACAGTGCCTTTGCACAAAATGGATGCTCAGTAAGTGCTCTGAATTGATTGTAGATTTAATTCTCCACTTTCTTAAAGGAATTCAGTAATTTAAAAGGGCAAAACATTTGTTCATCGTAGAAAATTTATAAACCCTAGAAAAGCACGGAGAAGAAACTATCATGCAACCAAAATCCCTGATTGTCTTCCTACATAGACTAGAAATAGCTTTTGATGACACTTTGGATGTTCTGGTTTTGTGTGAGTTACACAAACATTTTTTTAATGTCTATAAGAGTAGAATTATGTTCTGTCCTTCTTTTTAATCGTGTTGTGCCTTGTTCTGTGACCTTATGCTCCCGGATATGTCATCGTGGCTGGGTGACTTTGGAGGCAGGAAGCTTACAGGGATGTCTTTCTGCTTGGCCATGTCTCGTCCGCTTCTGAGGTGTGGTTTCCGTGTCCCTCCTGTTTCCAGTCCTTCCTTTGCCACTTTGCCTAGGAATTGCTTCCTCCTCTGAGCACCTGTAGTGACGTCTCTTCTCATTCAACTGTTCGGTTCCTGCCTTGTTTCAGAGGAGAATTTAAGGTGCCTTGCCTTGTTGAGTGTTTTGTCTCCCCAAGCAGAGTGTGAGTGTGTGTGTGTGTGTGTGTGTGTGTGTGTGTGTGTGTGTTCCTCCTGTGTCTAGTTTTTTCTATCCCTAGTTTCTCACATATCCCTATACCTTTCACAGAGGTGGTTAATAAATGATAGGTGATACTGGTAACTGCTCAGTGTAGATGAGATACTCTAAAAATCAGTCTGAATTTGCATGAATTGTCTCTACTTCTGAGGATGATTTTATTTTTTTATTTATTTTTTTTTTTTAAATTTTTTTTTTTCAATGTTTATTTATTTTTGGGACAGAGAGAGACAGAGCATGAACAGGGGAGGGGCAGAGAGAGAGGGAAACACAGAATGGGAAACAGGCTCCAGGCTCTGAGCCATCAGCCCAGAGCCCGACGCGGGGCTCGAACTCACGCACCGCGAGATCGTGACCTGGCTGAAGTCGGACGCTTAACCGACTGCGCCACCCAGGCGCCCCTGAGGATGATTTTAAATTGCGACTGATAATTGGCAGCTGGAAGCCATGGCCTATGAATGTAGCCGTGCCTCGCTACGTCAGGGTTCCTTGAGTGAAGCTTTTCTTCACGATCTCAGGTTACATTGTAGAATCCACGAATGAGAAGGCCGTGGTGTGTGAGCCCCACAGAGGCTGGCTTCATATCCCACGTGTGTCGTGTGTTGCATTCTCCCTTTCTGCCGTGTACCTCCCCCTTTCCAGGTATAGAAGTCATACTCCTTTGAGTAAGACATAAACTCAAATGCCATCTTTTAAGTGAAGTCAGAATTTCTTCTCTCTTCTCCATGTGTAACGTTTTCTTAAACCTATATCCTGTTTCGTTATATTTATTTACCCTACTAGTTTGTACATTTAACAAGGACAAGAAGTAGTTCTTTGTTTGTATCTTTATCTTCCATAGAACCTAACACTGTTCACGGCACTTGGTAGGATTTGTGGAAGGAATTGTTGCTTTCTATGACGTTTTTCTTTCGATTAGCTGTGAGTTTTTAGGATAATCTCCAATACAAGTTGTGACATACGCTGATGATCAAATGGCTAACATTTATTGAGCACTTACTGTGGGCTAGATGTTCTGAGACCTTTGTATGTACCAGCTTGTTTAATACTTATAATAGCCCTATAATTATTTTAATAGCTTTAAGATATCATCCCCGTTTTACAAGTTGTGAGTAACCTGGTCAGAGTTCTCCTGATAGGAAGCAACAGAGTTGGTGAATTTAGACAGTTTGCCTCTAGAGCCTCTGGTCCCAACCATACATTGTTCTGTCAGTTCATTGCAAACCTTTTTAAGATTTTATTTTTAAGTAATCTCTACATCCAGTATGGGGCTTGAACTCACAACCCTGAGATCAGGAATCACATATTCCACTGACTGAGCCAGCCAAGTGCCCCAGTGCAAGTCTTTTTTTTTTTTTGATCCCTGAATTAGTCCTTTGTTTAATGATTATTCACGATTTGAGTTTCTAGTTATTTGATAGCTCCCACAATGCTGTACATTTCTGTCTTTGAGGTCTGGAACAAACCAAAGGGTACCCTTCCAGGAGGATTTGCCACATGTGGCATTCACTTTCCTGCCGAAGTTTAAAAACTTGAAAGGATAGTTAAAAACACTGTCACTAAATGGGTTGGTGTTCTTGTTCTTAGGATGGGGGTTCCTTGGATCAAGTCCTGAAGAAAGCTGGAAGAATTCCTGAACAAATTTTAGGAAAAGTTAGCATTGCTGTGAGTATATTGTATAATTTTTCTTCCAAATTCCCTCATTGATAAGTTAATGAGTTGGCAGGAAATGGACAAGGGAGGAAGATAGTAAGTTAGCTAAGGGAAGTTTGTAAGGAAAGTGGGGTTTTCTCACTAGAATTTTCTCTGTCTAAATCCTAGATACAACATACTCTCTCTCTCTGTCTCTGTCTCCAGAACTAGAAAAGCGACTTCCTTTATCTTAAAATCTGTATCTGGAGAAATAGATGGGATATCCAAAAGAATTCCCATTTGTGGCAGGAGAAGGCCTCTTTTTATATTTGTAGCTTTAGGAAAAAAACGAATCCAAGCACATTTTCTTTTTTCTTTTTCTTTTCTCTTTTTCTTTCCGTTTTCTTTTTCTTTTCCTTTTCCTTTTCTTTTTCTTCTTTCTTTGTTTCTTTCTCTCCCTCCCTTCCTTCCTTCCCTCCTATATAAGTTTATTTACTTTGAGAGCATGCACGTGCGCGAGAGGGACAGGGGCAGAGAGAGAGAGGGAGAGAGAGAGAGAGAAAGAGAGAGAGAGAGAGAGAGAGAGAGAGAGAGAGAGAGAGAAAGAATCAATCCCAAGCAGTCTGTGTGCACTGTCAGCACAGAGTCTGACATGGGCTCAATCTCATGAACCGTGAGATCATGACCTGAGCCAAAATCAAGAGTCAGATTCTCAACCGACTGAACCATCCAGGAGCCCCAAGCACAGGGGTTTGTAAAGTTATATAAACTTGCAATAATCAACATTGCTTAAAAATAACTATATATCATCTAAAAAAGATGCTTTCTTGATATGACAGGTTGGAAATCAAATAAAAAATAAGGGAAGAGGGCAATTTTGCGATGTTAGTTGAAATATTTTCTATATCATTTTAAAATAGAGAGGCTGACTGTATTTTAACCACCCCCACTTCAGTTTCCCATCTTGTTACATTGTCTTTCCTCCAGGTAATAAAAGGTCTGACATACCTGAGGGAGAAGCACAAGATTATGCACAGAGGTAAGAAATTACTTGCTAGTTAGTATGTTTTGAATTTGAGCTGAAATCAAAAGTTGTTGCATCCTCTTTTGTGTTTTGTTTTGGTGTAAAAGCCATTGAATAGTATTTTTAATTTTTATTAACAAGTCTGTGACTATTATTTATTTATTTATTAAAAAAAATTTTTTTTTTTTAACGTTTATTTATTTTTGAGACAGGGCATGAACGGGGGAGGGTCAGAGAGAGAGGGAGACACAGAATCCGAAACAGGCTTCAGGCTCTGAGCTGTCAGCACAGAGCCCGATGCGGGGCTCGAACTCAACGGACTGCGAGATCGTGACCTAAGCCGAAGTCGGTCGCCCAACCGACTGAGCCACCCAGGCGCCCCGACTATTAGTTATTTTTGAAGTAATCTTTACATCTAAGGTGGGGCTTGAACTCGTGACCCTGAGATCAAGAGTCCCATACTGTACTAACTGAGCCAGTCAGGCACACCAGGTCTTTGACTAGTGAGTTTGATGGCTAGGGCAGCAAGTTCCCCCTCTTGTTTTGGTCTGGCCTGTTACAGGTTACACCTGTTAGCTGAGGCTGTGACAGCCATGGTCACCCAGTAAGCCCAGGCCGGAGCCCCAATGGGAGCTTAGTTACCCAGTCGCCAGTGTCACCATCCTCCCACTGGACTAGACAGTGCATAGACCCAAAGCCATGACTGACTGGATGTGAGTTTGACTATAAAAGAAACTGATTTTTTTTTTTAAAGAAAGGTACATACACACTTACTGTATGATAATACACTCTTAGATATGTATCCAAGATAAATGAAACACATATGTCCATACAGATTCCTATACACATGTTGAAAGCAACTGTATACATGGTAGAAAGAACCAAAATGTTCTTCAGTCAGCAAAGAGAGAAATTACAGTCTATTCCTGTAACAGTGTGCTATTCACCGGTGAAAAGGAACAGGCTACTGATGCTAAATCTCAAAATACATTTATGCTGCATGAAAGAAGCCTGATACACAACAGTACAAACTGTTTCCGTTTATATAAAATGGAGAAAACAACAACGGATCTGTAGAGACAGAAAGTCTAGGGAGAAATGAACATCAAAAGCATGAGGGTACTTTTGGGGGGTGGTTGGAAACGTTCTGTCTTGAGGTGGTAGATGGCTGGATTTATCCAACGTCAAACCTTCGGCTACAGTGGCTGTGACCACTTGCACCACTTCGCATATAAATTACATATAAATTATACCTCAGTAAAGCTTGTTAGGAAAAAGAAAAAGATGAAGAAGCCAGAGGACAGAAGAATGGAAGACCCAGTGCTGTGGATCGCGTTGCAGTGTGCTAAGGGTGTCAAGTTCAAGGAGGGGGAGGGCTGAGGAGGAGCGGGGTGGGCTGGTGGAATCAGCCCGCCGGCTTAGGAGCAACGGTAGATTAGGTGAAAAATCCTGAGATTGGAATTGCTTTTAAAAAAACTGTAAAATATACTTAACATAAAATTTACTATCTTAATGATTTTTAAGCATACACTTCCGGCAGTAAATACGTTCACATTGTTACGCAACCACCCCCACTGTCAGGATTGGTAAGGCATCAGTTTTGCTTTAATTGATGTGTAGATAGAAGGCCATCCCATTGAAAATCTCAGTAACCTATTTGTAGAATTGACCAATTGTGTCTGAAATGTGTGTGGAAATGCAAAGGACCTAGAATAGCCAAAACAGCTTTGAAGAACAACAACAAAGTTGGGACATTTAGACTACCTGATTTCCAGATTTATTATAAAGCTGTGATAATCAATAGTGTTCTATTGGTGTGAAGCTAAGCAGATCAAATAGAGCAGAAGGAAGAATTCAGAAATAGACACGTGCATGTAGTCAGTTGGGTTTTGACAAAGATTCCAAGGTAGTTCAGTAGTGGAAGGATAATCTTGTCGACAAATGACTCTGGAACAGCTGTATATCCGTTTGCACAAAAATGAACCCCCTCTATTACCTCACACCATAAACAAAGATGAACTCTCAGTGGATCTTAGATCTAACTGTACGAGTTAAAACTATAAGACTTTCGAAAGAAAACAAACTATCTTAGTGACCTCTGTTTTAGCATGAGTTTTTAAATAGGTCACAAAAGGCACAAACTGTAAAGGAATAGTCAAGAAATTGAAGTCCATCTAAATGAAAACATTTGCTGTTCAAAAGATACTGACAAAAATGAAAAGTCAAGCCACATGAAGAGAAGATATTGACAAAACCTTTATCTATCAAGTGACATTGTCTAAAATACATAAAGACCTCTCACAGTGTGGTAATAAAACATCACCCGGTTGGAAAAAATGGGTAAACATTTGAACAGACACTTTACTAATGAAGATAGATGAGTGGCTTATAAGCACATGAAAAGATAATTGAATATCATTAGTCATGAGGGAGATGTAAATTCAGATCACAGTGAGCTATGCTTCCACACCCACTGGAATGTCTGGAACGTCTGCAGAGTCTGCCCATGTGTTACTGTGGATGCACAGCAACTGGAACTCTCAGACACTGCAGGCCGAAATGTGAAATGGTGCAAGCATGTTGAAAAACAGCTTATCCGTTTCCTAAAATGTTAAGCATGTGCCTACTCTACATGCAGCCATTTCATTCTTAGGATTTTCCCTGAAGAAATGAAGGCATATGTCCGTTCAAGCCCATGAATGTTCAGAGCAGTTTTATTTGCATAAGCCCAAAACTAGAAATAACCCAAACGTCCGTCAGTAGTTAAATGGATAAACAAATTGTGGTACATCCATACGCTAGGATATTACTCAGCAATAAAAAGAATAAACCATTGATACGTGAAAAAGTAAAACAGACAAAAAAAGAGCACATACTGTGTGATTCCATTTATATAATTCTAGAAATTGCAAACTGATCTGCAGTGATGAAATGCAAATCTGTGGTTGCCTGGGGAGTGAGGGAAGGGGAGGAAGGGAAGAATTACAAAGGAGCACAAGGAGACTTGTGGGGGTGATATATTTATAATCTTAATTGTGGTGACGATCACATATATAGATTCATCAAATGATTCACTTTAAGTGTTGGGGTTTATTGTATGAAAATTATATACCAATAACGCTGTAAAAAAAACCAAAGCGAACAGAAACAATGATGTTGCTGAAAACTAGTGATAAAGCAAGTTTCTTAATAGCAGCCAGGAAAAGGGACAACCACTTTGAAAGAGAGTTTGGTGGTTTCTTTTAAAATTAAACCGTACTTGGGGCGCCTGGGTGGCGCAGTCGGTTAAGCGTCCGACTTCAGCCAGGTCACGATCTCGCGGTCCGTGAGTTCGAGCCCCGCGTCGGGCTCTGGGCTGAAGGCTCAGAGCCTGGAGCCTGTTTCCGATTCTGTGTCTCCCTCTCTCTCTGCCCCTCCCCCGTTCGTGCTCTGTCTCTCTCTGTCCCAAAAATAAATAAATGTTGAAAAAAAAATTAAAATTAAACCATACAATCAATCCCTCAACCCTACTTCTCCATATTAAGAGAAATGAATACATTTGTCCACACAAAGACTTGTGAACAAATGTTCATGCCATCTTTATTTACAATAGTCCCATACTAGAAACAGCCAAAATACTCATCACCAGACAATTGAAATAAACAAATTTTGATATATTCAAACAACGGAATGCAGCTCAACAATAAAAATGAACAAACAGTTGATAACAGTTTGGATGAATCTCAAAAACACCATGCTGAGTAAAAA
Organism: Lynx canadensis; assembly: GCF_007474595.2. Lineage (NCBI taxonomy): Eukaryota > Metazoa > Chordata > Mammalia > Carnivora > Felidae > Lynx > Lynx canadensis. The sequence continues at coordinate 38,518,219 of NC_044308.2, read as the reverse complement.
TAAGCTCTACACAATAGAATATCTACTGTATGATTCCATTTATATGAGTATATACAACAAACGTAATTAGTCCACAGTAACGTTGTAATTAGATTAGTGGTTGCCTGAGGGTTATGGGGGCTGGAGTGGGGATTGCCTTCAAAGGAATATGAGGGAACTTTCTGGAGTAATCAAAATAGTAAGTCTTGATTTTGGTGGTGGGTTCACAGGTGTATATGCGTCAAACTATAATCTTAAAATGGAAAACTGTAGAAAGCCTTCTACTTCCTAACTGCACTAGCTACCATGTTGTCCTTTTTCTAATGGCCATTAAGAAACATATCAATAAGGAGGTGTGGTATGACTTGTGTGGGGAACGCTTTTCCGGCAGTATGTGGACCTTATTCTTTTTTTTTTTTTTTTTTTTAAGACCTCTGAGTTCCAGGATAGAATATTTTTGTTTGTATATTAATTTCTAGGAAATAGGAATAACTGAAAGGAGAGGAGAAACGAACATGTTTTGAGCATGGGGCTGGGTTCGAGGGCTGCGAATGACCTCTAAATCTCACTCAGAGGGACCATTTGTGTTGTAAAGAGCTCTGGTGGCGCAAAGCCATTGTATCATCTATAAAATTGAATCCTCTTGCCTACTCCTAGGTTATTGTGAGGATTAAGGAAATGACATACGGAAAGCAACTTGCAAAAGGGTTTGCGTAAAGAAGGGCCTGACAAAGGCTAATTGCCTCCCTTATGCCTTCGTGTAGTTTGTGAAGAACTTGAGACCCAGTGACATTTCATTCCTTTTTCGAGCTGTACCTTGTGTGTTCTCACCGTTGCTCATATTATTACTTGCCTTTCCTGGGAACCTTACTTCCCTAGCCCGCCCCGTCCCTCACACTCCTATCTTTTCTAGACTAAGTCTGCTCAACTTTTTAAGTATAGCACCAAGGCTTGGGGATCTGCCAGTTCAAGTTCAAATCTTAAGTCTTTTACATACAGGGTATGTAAACTCTTGAGTTATTTATTCATCTACAAAATGAGGATCTTTCATGCCAAAGAGCAGTTATTGCAAATTACACACTTATTTCGTATACTTGTGAGAATTAAAAGGGCTTCCTCAGTAAGCTATTAATAAATAACGTTACTGTTTAGCTTAGTTATATTGTTACCATGGTAATAATGTTACCGTTTAGCTCAGACATGTCTTTCAAGAAGCGTTCCGGGAACCAGCCTCTTCCCAAAGTGGATTAAGTGCTCCTTCTCTGTATTCCTTTGGTGCAGTGTCCATCCCTTTCTTACTATAATAAATAATGACTTTATTGAGGATCTGTTATGTACCAGGTGCTGTATTATGTGCCTTAGTGACTTTTCTCATTTACTGTTGACAACAGCCTTGTCTCTTGCCCATTTTTCAGTTGTGGAAACCGCAGCTCAGAGTTTGTTTTTCTCTGTCTAGTCTGAGTTTCCTCAAGTCAGGGGACAGGTCTCCCTCATCTCCGTATCCCCAGGCTCTAATGTAACAGCAGAGGATAGCTTGCCCTTGAAGGGCTGTTAAATGGGTGGATGTGTGATTAACTTGTGCCAGAACACACAGGAATCAACAGGGAAACTGGGCCAAGAACTCGTGTCTTCTACTTTTAACGCAGTCCTTAATCTAGTCCTGTGTTTCTCTCTTCCCACTGCCTTCCATGTACCATGCTCTGTGTCCTTGATGGAGAGTTCTAACTTGATGTCTGTTCCAAAGAGAGGAAAGTTTCAGCTCATTCCTGGAATAACCGACTTGCTTTTCCCCTTCTGCCCAGTACTGCCCCCACTTTCTCAGGAATTTCTTTTCCGGCTCCACCAATTACTGTTCTTTGGCATGAAGAGTGGCTTTGTGAGCCAGACGACTCTCTGGACAGATCTCTGTGCTGGAGAGTTCATTACTTGCCCAGCTAAGGAGGGGAAGTCACTAGGACTTCTGCTCCAATGAGCAGTGTGTACAGGCAGCCTGGCCTGACTGCTCTACTCTTCAGACTCCTGCTGTTGGCGTCTTCTCCAGAAGTCCCGTAAGAATTCCCTGTAAGGCCTGGGCTGTGGAATGGTATTCTTACACAACACGATTGCTGAGCGAGAACAGTGAGTGGAGGATTCCTGGAAACCTGGGTGAGGGTGACACTGAGACAGTGAATCTCCCTGCCTCTGTCTTTAGGCTTCCTTGCTGCCAGGAAGTTCTTCCTCTGGTCTAAATATATTCTTTCCTGATGAAATTTAAACTCGGTTACTTCTCATTATGTCCTTGAGGGAAAATGGGGAAGACTGAAGAGGCTTTTCTCTGCTTCGCATTTTTATTTGTTCCTACTTGTTGATAGTGATTTACTGGTGATAACTTCGAGATTATTTCAGGTAGCTTCCGCTGGGTAATAAACCAGCCCAACACTTAGTAGTTTAAAAACAACAGTTTATTACTTCCTCTGAGTTTGTGAGCTGGTTGGTTGGACCTCGCCTCGTGTTTTCGCTCATCCTCCGAGAGGCTAACGCCCTGGCTTCTTCCTGTGATGGTCTTGGGGTTTCAGTGATAAGAGTGGGGTAACCCACAATGCTCAACACCATTGAAACCTGTGAGTACATCAGGTGTGTTAATGTCCTGTTGGCGAAAGCAAGTCATGTGATCAAGTCAGGACTAAGAAAGTAGAGGGATGGACTCTTACCTCGTTGGAAGGAGCTACAAAATATTACGGCCAGTTTTTCCACTCGATCACCGTGACAAAAGGCAGGGTTTGCATTCTGATGGGGCTACTTAAAAATGTGTAACCTTGGGCACGTCATTTAACTTCTCCAAACCTCAGGGAAATGGAGAAAATAGTCTACCTACAAAGTTGTGAGGACTGAGATCATGCCTACAAAGCCTTTAAAATCGTGCTCGACCAACACGGTGGGCCATGTGTGCACGCTGCTGCTTAGCCAGCTGGATGAGAAGTTTTTTATGATGGCCAGCAACGGAAAAACCAGTCTGCTTTGGTTTAAGCATCTCGAAACTTCCTCATTAGAAGGATCCTGGGAAAGGTCAGAGAATTTTTTGAAGAGTGGAACCCACACACTTGAGTCAGGCAGAGACCAGGGCTCCTCTGGTTGGGAGCCTGGGTGGTGGAAGCAGAAAAGCAGCTGCCCAGAGTCCACAGCGAGCAGCCGCGGGGTTGCGTCTGCCGGGCCAGTCAGGCCTTTTTAGCCTCACGCGTGGGAAAGTGTCGGTGGTCTAGAGCCGGGCACACCTGTGCCTAGACATTTTTCCGTGCGAGGAAGTGAAGTAACGGTAGTTGGGGAGAGACGGGCTGTTTTCAGGTGCCATTTAGGTACTGTTTTTTCAGCCACTTAGTAGTCCCTTGAAAGTGTTTCATTTATTTCGGGTCGACAGGTGAGTTGAAGGGCCGTTGGTCCTAGTGAGATACCCTGCCTTGTGCGTGCATGTGGCCAGCCGAGAGGAATTTCAGTGAGGCCAACACCAGAAAGACCGCAGACTAGCGTCCCTAAGGTGCTGAAAATACTTGCAGGTTTATATAAGGAAACCGGGGGACAAAGGCCACTGGGTACGGGCAGGTGGGCAGTACAGGTCAGGTCCGTCATTGTCCTGGGGTCTGTCACGCTGGCCTCGGGGCAGTCCCTATTGCTTGAGGGGGTGGTTTCGGTTCCCATCACAGGATGCTTTGCCCTCCAGGCCTTTTGCCTGAGTTAGAAGATGCGCTGGAAAGAAACAACTTAATTAGAGAGACCAGACTAAATCACTGTGCCGTCACAAGAGAGAAGAAAAAGAAAAAAAGAACGACCAGACTGAGGTGAGGGGGGTGGTTGAAGTCCTCTCTCACTGTGTCCGGGTGTTGTGCAGACACTATTTTCTATTTCTCCTGGGTGTTCAATGGGCGAAGCAGGCTGTGTGGCTCAGCTTGATGCGTGTGGTTTATGGGCCGTTAGTCAGGGAGTGGGTGTTAGGTCAATGAGCCCCCTGGGGGTGGAAGTCTTCTCTAGAATCTCTGGGTAACATTCTGGTGTATGGTCATGGGTGGGTACGTGCACATGTTCCTCCATGTTTTATTTGCCCTTCTCGCAGTAGCTCCCCCCATCCGAGTAAAGTAATAATCTGTATTAATATTCATAGAATACCTACCAAGTGCAGGGTACTGAGTAAATCACCACAGGCATAAAGATGGCTCGGAAATGAATTGTGTTCTCTGGGAGCTTAGAGTCCAGCAGGGGAAAAGTGACTAAATACATGGCAGGACCCAGCCAATGTCATTTTTTTTTACGCACAAATCGCTATCCTGCCAGCTTGCAAACAGAATTTGATGTGATCTCATTCGTCCAGATTCTTTGGTTGTGTCAGAAATCCAGTGCGAGATTACTTAATCAAAAGAGGGGCTATATTGCCGTGGGTTACCTGTTGGAAGGCCTGGATGAATACGGGGTTGAAATGACAGTGTCAGGAGCCTGCTCCCTCTCGGTTTTTCTCGTCCTGGTGTGGGCTTCCTTTCCAGTCTGAGTCTTCTCACTGGGGGCAGCATGGACCTCACTAGCCCCAGTCCTTAGTGCTGTCTTCCAGAGAAAGAACTCGGCCCGTTCTCCTCTAGGCTAGAATCACTGATTGGAGTGCCTGCCCACTTCTGGGCCAATCATCGGTTCCAGGATGGTCTGATCGACCCTCCCTGGTGATAAGCCCACCCCCGGGGCAGGATAGATGGGGCTTTCTGGTTGACACCGTCTCAGAAACACTTGCTGTTGGGAGGAGCATATCCCAGATGAAAAGAGGGGTTTTCTTACTAGAAGGGGGGGAGGCGGAACACATGCTGAAAGCTAGCAAGTTAGGAAAAAAATTACTTGTCACTACAAATAGGAGTAAGCCCTGGGTCAGCAAGACAAAAGACTGCTAGCAGATCAAAACCATAATTAAACATTAAAGCAGGGGTGGACATACTGGTGGCCCACAGGCTACATATGGTCTCCTGCCTATTTTTGTAGGGCTTGCAAGCTAAGAGTCGTTTTTCAGAATTTTGTGACATGTGATAATTGTGTGAAATTCAGATTTCACTGTCTATAATGAAGTTTTGTTGGAACACGGCTTGCTTATTTAAGTGTTTTCTGTGACTGCTTTTGTGCTATAATGGCAAAGGTGAGTAGTTGCTTGTGAAAGAGACCGTATGGCTTTCAAAGCCTAAAATATTTGTTCTGTAGTCCCTTTGCAGAAAAAGCTGCCTGACTACTGAGTTTTTGTTGTTGTTGTTGTTTGTTTTGTTTGTTTTTGTTTTTATTTATTTTTTTGTTTAGAGAGTGCAAGCAGGGGAGAGGGGCAGAGGGAGAGAGAGAAAGAGAAAGAGAAAGCCTTACGCAGGTTCCATGCTGAGCGAGGAGCCCCGGCAGGGCTCAGTCTCACGACCCTGGGATCACGACCTGTGCTGAAATCCAGAGTCGGATGCTCAACTGACTGAGCCAGCCAGCTGCCCCTCCTCCGAGGGAACTTTAGAATTTAAGCACAAGGCTCAGCTCTGACGTTTTCAGCTTTCAGATCTTGATGAAAACATGGTGGATGGCACAGGTAGGGGAGGGTTTTTTTCCCTGATCCTGAAGCTCTGAAAGGAATTAACCACAAAGGTTTTGAGGCGATCTTTGGCAGGAGGTCCTAGGTCTGGTGCATCCAGAGCTGACCAAGTGGTTAGGCTCTGAGTTACGGGGTGGGAGGGGGGTCCTAGCACGCGGCTCTGCTACATGCTTATAGCCGGGATTTGCACTCTGCCAGCTCATCCTTCTTCACTCACTGTAGTTATCAAGGGCTGATTTTGATCCAGACCCTGAAGAAACATTATATAAGTTAAATTGATAGGGAGTTCGTACAACTTGGCCCATCAATTATTTCTGCCTTGGAGTTGCTGGCCGATGAAATCAGTAAATGCCAAGAGTAGTTTTAAGTTATGCCTCGGGTCGTTTTTTTTCTTCCGTCAGCTGGGGCAGTGTGTAACCTGCCTGATGTTTATATGTGGTGTTGGACTGGTAGTCCAGGCCTGCAGTGCACCGGAAAGCTGGCCTAGATTTCTGAGGGGCCGCGCAGCCGATGGCTCTCTTCGGAGCTCGAGTAGCTTGTACGCGGGTCATCCTGCTAGGAGTCTGCTCCAGGGCGGCCTTATTGCCCAGGGAGCCGTTGGTTGGAATGAGAGTTAGGGCTTCTGCCTAGATTCTGAAAGTGTTCTGGGATCTCGGTCCTAGGGGACATCTGGGGGTCTCCATAGCACCTCTGGGGTGTGCTGGCAACAGCCACCACAGGAACTGGGTCCTCAGCCACGGTCAGGGTCTAGACTCTTGAGGGCTTCCTCTCTTCAGTCTGACTTACTGTTGGCACCGATAGACAAGATTGGAAGTGGCCCAAGTGTTTTTTTGTGTTGTTGTTTTATAAGCTGTTTGTGGCAGACTCAGATGTGATGAGTTTTTTTTTTTGTTATTTTTTAAAACGTCTATTCATTTTTGAAAGAGACAGAGTGTGAGCCAGGATGGAGAGAGAGAGGGAAACAGAATCTGAAACAGGCTCTAGGCTCCAGGCTCTGAGCTGTCAGCACAGAGCCCGACGTGGGGCTTGAACCCACGAACTGTGAGATCATGACCTGAGCCGAAGTTGGATGCTTAACAGACTGAGCCACCCAGGCGCCCCAACTGATGAGTTTCTGAGTGGCTTCTTCTGTGCACTGGCCTACCCGCCATGCCTTTTCTGGTGTCCTGCCAGGCTTCCTTGAGCAGAAAGTCAGGGTGGCCTCTGAGGCTGCACGCAGGGTTCTGTCCTGACTACAGTCCCTGTCTGGGTGGCAAGGGAGTGTCCCCTGTGCTTCCATCTGTGGGCTGCCCACGGTGTCCAGGAGGTGGCCCAGCTGCACCCCTGCTTCCTTTGCCCACCGGTCTCAGCTGCCAACCAATGGTGATCATCTCAAGGGGGCAGTGAATTTACAGGGAAAAACCAATTCCTTTGAACTCTGTCCAGACTGTTCCACCTTACAGATGGAGAGAAACAGAGAGTGGCTAATTAGTAGCTAGAATCCAGTATGCTGATCTCTTGGTGAGAAAAGTGAGTCACGTTCTCTCTAGAATTACCTCAGCTGCTAGACCCACGGCGATGGATTATGGCTCCAGATGAGTGTGCCTCTTAGCTCTTCAGGCGAGGCAGATGGGCCACTGGAGGAGGGAGAGTGCTTCCTCAATCCCATCAGGGAAGCATCGTGGAGGAGGTGGTGTTTGCGCTGAGCTGTGCAGCACAGGCAGAAGTTACACACACAGGTGGCAGCACCAGGAAAGGCGTCTCAGGTAGAGGCGAACACCTGAATCGTGGCACAGAGTCGGAAGACACAGCGGTACGTCCTTCCAGGAAAGAACAAGTCGTTTGGGTGGGCAGTCTGGGTTCCCGATGGCGAGTGGTGGAGTTCGGTAAGGACTGCTTGAGGCCCTGGAGGGGGGGTCTTCAGTGTCCTGCTCAGGGGCTGGACGTTATCACAGGCAGCGGGGAGCAAAGGAGGGCTCCTGTACATGGAAGTAAGGTGAGCTGTCCTTTGAGGACGAGGGCTCTGGCTGCTGTGGTAAGAGGAGCTGGAAGGGGGGAGAGGTCGGTTAGGAGGCTGTTGCCCTGGTCCAGTAAGAGCTGCCGTGGGTCCGAGTCAGGATAGTAGCTGAGTTGGGGGAGGGGAGGCAGGTGGGAGAGAGGTGGTCAGGGTTTATTCTGGTCAGCCCCTGGAGAGCAAAGGGCACGTGCCGGCCAGATGGGGAGGCGAAGGGAGTCGGAAGGCTTGCGCTGTGACCCTTCCCAAGGCGGCTGTGGTACAAGTGGTACAAGGGAGTGTGAGGCCCAAGCCTGTGCCTCCAGGCCGTACCGGCTCCCTTTAGGAAAGGCCTGTTAGCCCAGGCTGAGAGGTGATCCTGGGAGATCTGTATCCTGTTCCCTCTCACATCACACAGCCTGCTTGTTTCTTTCTTTTCTTTTCTTTTCTTTTCTTTTCTTTTCTTTTCTTTTCTTTTCTTTTCTTTTCTTTTCTTTTCTTTTCTCTTCTCTTCTCTTCTCTTCTCTTCTCTTCTCTTTTCTCTTTTCTCTTTTCTTTCTTTCTTTCTTTCTTTCTTTCTTTCTTTCTTTCTTTCTTTCTTTTTAAGTTTATTTTTGAGAGAGAGAGAGAGAGAGAGAGAGACAGCATGAGCAGGGGAGGGGCAGAGAGAGAGGAGACAGAATTTCCATATCTGGCTCTGCTGCTGACAGCAGAGAGCCTGATGCAGGGCTTATACTCACGAACCACGAGATCATGACCTGAGCTGAAGTCAGACACTTAACCGACTGAGCCACCCAGGAGCCCGCACAGCCTCATTTCTAAGGGAAACATGGGGCTGGGACTGCCACTCTCCTCAGTTACTGGTAACTTCCCGAGGAGGACCATGGACCCAGGAAAGCGTGTCTGGTGAGCGAGCAAAGAGAAGATGTCATTAACCGTCACCTGAGACAGCCCAGCTTTGAATGTGCATCGCCACAGAGTGACAGTGTAATCTAGCGGGTGCATCTCAGTGTGAGGATGGGAAACAGTGTTCGGCTTGGTAGCACCAGATTCATGAGAAACTGACGTGGTGGGGTTTTCTGGTTCCACGTGGAAACCACACATTTCAAAGTTTATAGTTAGAAGTAAGTGTCTCCTGCCTGTGAAGTGTGTGCAGTGCTGTCATTGGATGGCAGTGCCAGGCGCTCAGTCCCCAGAAAGCTGCCACCCACCGGGTGGCCTCAGAGCCCCCTGCCTCCCTATGTCATCCTGGCTGCCCACAGAACCTTAGAGAAAGTTCTGTCCAACTCAGCCATTGGCTCCCTGACCGATCAGCTCCCTGACCGATCCTATCAGAGTCATCGTCTCTGAGCCTCATCTTCCTCCTTCCTTTAGGGGTAATCTCTTCTCCATCTTCTGGAACTGTCCACAGGTTCGGATGAAACTGTAGGGGCACGTGTGTATAACAGCCTCAAGGTCGTGGCATTTAAAGGTTTTTTTTTTTTTAAGTTTATTTTGAGAGAGACAGAGCGAGAGGGAGAGAGAGAGCACAAGCACTGGAGAGGGACAGAGAGAGAAGGAGAGAGAGAGAGGGTCTCAATTTCACGAACCGGGAGATCATGGCCTGAGCTGAAATCAAGAGTCAGACACTTAACTGACTGAGCCACCCAGGTGCCCTAATGTTGGGGCATTTAAAAGCCCACTGAACATATAATGTTCAATAAACTAGAAACTCCTAAGAAGCTTCTAGGCCTGCTTGGAGCTAGCTAGTGAGGAGTAGAGCTAGAATTCAAACCCAGATCTGCCTGACTGCAAAGTTGGGGACACCATTTGCATACAACACTATATGCCTACTTAAAATGTAATTTTCGATGTCGCTTAATAAAAACCAATGGATATTAGGATTCCTGGCTGTTTGTGCACACTAATTAGCTCAAACAATAAAGGGACCAAACCCCAGGAAGCTAAGAATGCAGCCATCCTGAGCGATAACGGTGTCCAGGGCCTCAAACGCCATTAGGTGTTAGACTTCACTTAAGATGTATGTATAAAAAGATTCTCTTAGAGTGCTCTCATTTGTTGCTCTTTGTAAATTTTTCTTTTTCTTTCTTTTTTTTTAATGTTTATTTTTGAGAGAGCACAAGCGGGGCAGGGGCAGAGAGAAGAGAGAGGGAGACACAGAATCTGAAGCAGGCTCCAGGCTCTGAGCTGTCAGCACAGACCCCAATGTGGGGCTCGAACCCACACACCATGAAATCATGACCTGAGCTGAAGTCGAATGCTTAACCAGCTGAGCCACCCGGGCGCACCCCTCATTTGTTTCTCTTTGATCGTGGCTTTATCCTATCTGGCTGGCCGATTCTACGTTGTGAGAAGCTTTGTCTCTCGCTTTAGTCTGATTAGGGAGGGAAGAGCCCCCCACCTTCTGTTGTAAAATCCTGGGGAAGGACTGATTGGACTGATATGGATCATGTGCCCAGACCTGCTGGGATCACCGTGATGGGGATAGGGGGCAGTGAGTGGCCTGGCGTTAGGGCCCGGGGTCATCGTTCTCTGTGGTGTTCACCCAGAGCGGTGATAGCTCAGAGAGGGGGGAGCACTTCTCCCAAAGAGGAGTGTGTGGTGTGGGGAGGGCCCTGCTCAGTACACTCCGTGAGGACTGTCCGGTCCATCTGGCTCACATTTGTCCTTAGATCGGTAAACACACTCGGCTAAGTGCTTTTGTTTGGAGGCCTGTCCCAAGCTAAGCTAGAAATGACTGATGAGTGGCCTCTTGACCTCCTTTTCCAAACTTCTCTGCTGCGTGATGCGGACTGTGACCCAGGCATAAGCGGTCATGCCTTACTTGCTTTGGTGGAGCTGGGACCACCATAAATTCAGTGGTGTTATTAGAAATTCTCACTTTATGTTTAAAAATGAGCAGATCTCTGGCTATCACTGCGTGTCTTTTTTCCATCGTCTTTTTTCCCCAGTCTCCTGCGGAGCAAAATTAGCCTTCAGTGGGCCAAAAGAGTTTTTGTTTTTGTTTTTGTTTTGTTTTTTTAGTTAATTGCCCTTTCTTGAATTGTGGCTGAGAAGTATCCAAGTTAGCCAGCATTGTCTTCCTGCCTGCGGGTGGGTGATTGGCTTTGAGATAGATTGCAGATCTGCTGTCCTCTGAATTAGCCGGGAGCCTGCAGGGGGAAATGTGTGCTTTAAGGCAGTTTCTTTTAATGGAAAAGCTACTTTGTGATCTTTGGCAAGGGGCATCTATCTCCTTAAGCCTTGATTTCCACGTCTGTAAAATGGGGCTGCTCTGCCAAATATTAGGGGGTCATTGAAAATGAGAGACCAAGACTCCGGGACCCGTGTTTCCCTTGAATACCCCTTTTCCTTTCTTTTTCTCTCCCTCCCTCCCTCCCCCTTTCCCCTCTCTTTTTGGTATAACCTCTATACCTTTTGCTGTGGCTTTTGTTAACATCCTGTTTTAAAAATGTTGACCATTTCTTGGAATGGAGTGTACTAAGGAAAACCAAATTCTGAAAAAGAAAAGAAAAATGGATTCTGAACGCCTCCAGTATTACCTAGCTTAATTGTCAGCCTTTGTGTGCCTTTTGGGTCAGGAAGGAAGTGGGAAGCAGCCTGTCCTTCCCTCTGTCAGCTCGTCCTGCAAGCGGGACAGGGGGCTGGCTGCAGTTGAGAGGGAAGCATGCATTCACTCCCAGCAGAGAAAGTTTTTCTCTCACAAGCAGACCCAAGTCAGATCCTGTTCCCAGATGAAGCTTGTTATGTCTGTAACGTGGGCGGCCCTCTTCCCCAACCACACCTTATATTTTTATTTATTATTTTAAAAAATATTTAGTTTGAGAGAGAGCGTGTGCTGGGGGTGGGGGGACAGAGAGAGAGGGAGAGAGAAAACTCCCAAGCACGCTCCACACTCAGCACAGAGTCCAACACGGGGCTCAATCCCACAACCCTGGGATCATGACCCGAGCCGAAATGAGGAGCTGCCCAGCATAACTTTAAAAAAAAAACTGAGGGGCGCCTGGGTGGCGCAGTCGGTTAAGCGTCCGACTTCAGCCAGGTCACGATCTCGCGGTCCGTGAGTTCGAGCCCCGCGTCGGGCTCTGGGCTGATGGCTCAGAGCCTGGAGCCTGTTTCCGATTCTGTGTCTCCCTCTCTCTCTGCCCCTCCCCCGTTCATGCTCTGTCTCTCTCTGTCCCAAAAATAAATTAATGTTGAAAAAAAAAAAAATTTAAAAAAAAAAACTGAGATAAGATTGACACATCACATTGTGTTAGTTGCAGGTGTACAACGTGCTGATTTGCCAGATGTAGCTATTGGGAAATGATCACCACAGTAAGTTTCGTTAACATCCATCACCACACAACATTTTTTTTCTTGGGATGAGAATTTTTAAGATGTACTCCTAGGGACGCCTGGCTAGCTTGGTTGGTAGAGCATACAGCTCTTGATCTCCGGGTCGTGAGTTCAAGCACCACGTGGGGTGTAGAGATTACTTAAAAAAAAAAAAGAAATATATATATATATATATATATATGTATTTAAAGTAATCTCTCTCTCTGTATATACATATATACACATATATACATATATATACATATATACATATATATATGTATGTATATATGTGTGTGTGTATACACACACACACACACACACACACACACTCTTCTAGCAACTTTCAAATGTATGATTCAGTATTGTTAACTGTAGTCACCACATTGTATGTCACATACCGGGAATGTATGTCACATACCGGGAATCTTAAAACTGGAAGTTTGTACCTTTTGACCCGCCGTCGCCCGCAACTGAATAACGGCTTTTCTGAAACTCCGGAGTACAGCTCAGCATTTGCCGTGTCATCTAGAGCCCAATTATCTAGGCTCTGGGTAATCTGTTGTAGCATCAAGTAGCCATTAGCTCCCTATGCAGTCTTGCCAGACGTCTCCCTGACTCTCAGCCTCCGTGTCTCCCATCTGTACACAGGAGCATATAGCTTGCTTCTCATTGGTGTTCTGAGTGTTCGAGAAGACTCGGTATTTAAAAGGCCTGGCATAGTAAGGCCTCGGTGACCCCGAGCTCGTGTGGTGTCTTCCCAGGTCGGCTGGGCTCCCCTGACCCCCCACCCCAGCCTTGTCTTTGAGCTGTGTCCGTTCTCCACAGGTGGGGGCTAGGCAGCTAGGGGAGAAAGCTGTGCTTCTGGGGAAGGTTGGGTGGGAAAAAGAGCTTAGGGTTCATGGCTAATTGAAGTGTTTGGCATTTTCTCTGAATGTTAATATCTTTGCTATTTAATTAGCTCCCTGAGGTCATGGATGAGTTAACCCGGAGGTGGCTCTGTGGAGACTGTTATTTGACCTACCAGGGTCAGCCACCTTTCCCTTCTGACTCTTCACCTTTAGAGAAGGGTTATTAAGGACCTACTAGGGTTGCTAAGAAGAGGTCCTTTGAGGCCTGAAGTCACCATTTAAAAATCTCACTTGTCTTTGTCTCTTTAACCTTTAACTCACTATCCAAAGTCATCCCACTTTGGGTTTAGCCTTTGTCACAGATGAGCCAGAGTCTCCTTTGCTTGCTGCTCTGGGGCCCTCATTTCTTTTCTTCTTGTTTCTCTTGTGCCTCTGCTTCCCTCCCCTGCTCCCCTGCCCTTCTGTTCCTTTGTGCCCATCTTCTTCCATCTTGTCCCCCCCCGCCCCGCCCCATAGTGAATGCAACTTCCTGTAAGATGTTCTGCCAAACAAAATGAGGTTATAGTACCCTTTGGGAGGCTGACACCTCGCTTCATCTGCCTGAGAGGGACCTTGCCCCACTCGTCAGCCTAGCATGGAGCCTGGCCGATTGGAAGAATTCAGAATATCTGTGCACAGTGCCCTGACCATCTGTCTGTCTTTGCCATTAGCATCATACACACGCACACATGTTCTTGTATTTTATGTTCTGTCTCCCCTAGTGGTGATGGCCTTCAGGACAGGGAGAGGAACTGTGTCCTTTTTACTCATAGCTCAGTTGTAACTGTTCATGGAATAAACAAATGACCCACTGAATGATTTAATCCAAACCTCTTGTTCTAGAGTGGTAGGAAACACTGAGAAATTAAGTTGAAATCATTTGCTCTTGGGGGAAAAAATCAAAAGGCTGTGAACACTGGTTATTTCTGGGGCAGAAAATATGAGAGAAGAAAATATTTCTTCCACTTAGTTTTTGCATAAAATCCCCTTATTTGTTTTTGAAGAAAGAGGGCTTACCCACCCTCACTGTTGCGGGGGGCTGAGCAGAATGGGGGTAACAGACCTTAGCCTCTCATCTGTTTCCTGAAGAAGCTCGTCAGCCTGGGGGCCTCATGGGTGCTGGATGCTTCCTCAAGAAGGCAGCCTGGCCCACCGGGTCCTGGGTCTCCCCCCAGCCTTGCCTTCTTGATATTGGAGGGTGAGAAAGGGAACCCAAGGCCTGGAGAAGGCCGTGAGGAGTAGAGAGGGCCTGGGCCCCTGATTTGAACAGCGGTCGAGGTTGCTGCTAGGAAGGATGTGAGAAGAAGCCCGATGAGATCTCCCCGGGTTCAGCCCTCCCAGGAGCAGGGCAGTTTCCCAAGTGGCGGAGGGGACCCAGAACAACTTGCGCCTCGAAATCGCCGTGAGGGTGAGTGGGAAAGAAGCATGTTTCACGTGCAGGGGCCAGCACAGAGTGGCAGGCGTGAGCCTGGGCAGGGGGACATGGGGCTGTGTCACAGCGCAAAGCTGGGTAGAGGTGAGGCGGGAGCAGTGGCGGGCTTGGAAAGCCAGGCTGACAGGCCTGCACCTGACTGCGAGGCTCGGTGCAGGGGCTGTCCCACCGGAGGAGCACTGCTTGCTCTGCGGGACCAAGTGAGGACGCAGATGCTGGGGGCAGGGGCAGAGGAGGGAGGGCAGCAATCGTGGAGACCAAAGAGGGGGTGCTGTCAGTTGGAGGAAACCGTCTCTCTGGCCTTGTCTGACGTGTACCTCTTTCGCCCCCAGAGGAGAGCCCCATTTGGCTGGGGCTGCCAAGGAGAGGCACGACCCAGCGTGGTGGCTCAGCCACGTGTTTTGGACTTGAGTGATGGAGAGTGATTTGCAGGTCTGCAAGCCGCTTCGTGTCCCACCTCCTGGGTCCCCGGGAGGGGCTGTGTGCGGTGCATGTGGCCCCTCAGGGTTTCCCTCCGCTCCTCTGACTCCATCCCCCATGGTCTCTGCAGCCTCCCAGCCGGTGTTGTTCCCTGGCGTGGGGGAAGCCAGAGCTGACAGCCAGGGATTGGGGAGAGTGGTGTTACATAAGTTCGGAGGAAAAGAGGCTTGCTTGCCATGTGAATGGAAATCAGATCCAAGTGGTTACAGAGGCCGTGCAGCCACTCCTCAGCAGCCCGGAGAGAAGCAGAGCGAGGGAGGAAGCCAGCAGAGGAAGGAAAACCCGGGTGGCGGTGGTGGGGGGGGGGCGCTCTCTGTTGGGGAGGGTGGAAGCAGAGCTCTGGTGCTGTAGGCTGCTCATCTTGCAGGGTGGCCTGTGGAAGAAACCTCTGTCCCTGTGGTGTGGCGTGCCGTGTAAATGCCCACACTGCATTAGGTTGGTCCTGGTCACCACCTGGCAGGGTCACAAGAGCTCTGATTGTCATCACTGCATCGCTGACAGGTGGCCGGTGCTAGAGAAGCAGGGGGACTGGCTCAAGGCTCCTGTTGGAGTGGGCGGCAGGGCGGGGATTTGAACACAGGTCTCTTGAGTCATGGCCGCCCTTTTGCTTGAAAATGGGGCCTAACCTGCCTTGGGCACATTTGGGAGGTGAGGGAGCCCTGGCTTGGTGGCCCAGGTACCGGGGTGAAGGGCTGGGGCATTTGGTGGCAAGTGTGAGGAGAGGCTCGTGTTGGAGGGCCTCCTGCGCGTTCTCCCCACGGCACCCCCAGGAGCGCTATTTCCTTGCGGCCCTCCCCAGCTCTGGCTGGCCGCTCAGCGTCTCTGCCGTACCCCCACACTAACCTCTGGGGTCAGGCATCTGTCCTCTGTTCGAGGAGGGCCACAATCCTGTGTAAGTGAGGACCAGAGGCTCCTTGGCTGGCAGTGTTTGTCGGAGCCTGTCCTAATACTAGGTGTGGGCAAGAAACAGAAGAAAAGTTAGTCCCTGTGTTTGAAGTCGTTCCCCAGGAGGATGTGTGACTCCACCCGGGTCATTGCTCAAGGGTCATTCCTGCACAGAGGTGCCCACCCCCCCACCCCCCACCCCCCACCAAGGTGTGTGTTCTTACCTGGTTTTATCATTTTTATTCTCTTCATGGCACTTGAGACCACCTGACATTGTGCATTTGTCGGGTTTTGTCTGTGTTCACACTACAACGTAAATTTGATGACAGTAGGAGCTCGATCGGTTCTCTCGCCGTTGTCTCCCGGTGTCTGCATGGGCCCTGGCACAGCGTAGGACTCGGCGAACATAAGTGGGTGGGTGGAACAGAGTTGCATCATATGGCGGTGGGCTGGGTGGGAAGAGGACAAGCTAGGTGTCAGAGAAGGTCCGAGTTCTGGGTCCAGCTTCACCCAGTTTTTGCAGTGTGACCTTGGACAAGTTCCTAGACCGTTTTGGGCCTTCAGCTGAAGGGGAGGAACCAGACTCCCTCTAAGGCTACTTCTGATGCCTGCATTCTAGAAGTCTGTATGTAGGAGACATAAGGACCATGACAGGGGGTTTGGAAAGATCTCGTGTCCTGTGCCATGATGAAGGCTAGGTCTTGGGAAGACACACCAGTGGCTCGGAGTGTTTGCGTATGTACCCGGTGAGTTCAGAGCCGGTCATTCACGAGTATTTAGGAGCACCTACTGTGTGCCAGTTACT
Organism: Lynx canadensis; assembly: GCF_007474595.2. NCBI lineage: Eukaryota > Metazoa > Chordata > Mammalia > Carnivora > Felidae > Lynx > Lynx canadensis. Next base: position 38,501,893 of record NC_044308.2, on the reverse strand, counting down.
GTCCTGGCTTGGGGGTTACGGTGGTGGGGCAGGCAGCCAGCAGCCCTCCCCTGGTGGAGCTGGTGATGGGTACAGAGAAGCTTGAGCTGGCTGAACACTGCTTATGACCTGACCCAGCCTTGGAAATGCGGGGCGGGGGGGGGGGGGGGGAAGGGAAGGACTTACTGGGATGCGAGAGGGTGAGTTTTTTTTTCACTTTACCCTTGGAAAGATACTTACGTAGACTGTTCGAGTCTGTTTAAGGATAAATACAGGCATATATCATTTTATTATGCTTTGCAGGTGCTGCATTGTTTACATATTGACGGTTTGTGTCAGTCCCGCGTCAAGCAAGACTATGCCATTTTTCCAACAGCATTTGTGCACTTTATATCTCTGGGTCATGTTTGGTAGTTCTTAAATCGCTCAAATTTCATTATTCTATTTGTTATGGTGATCTGTGATTATGACCGGCTAAAATGGTTAGCAGTTTTTTAAAAAAAAAGATGTTTATTTTATTTTGAGAGAGAGGGCACGAGTAGGGGAAAGACAGAGAAAGAGAGGGACTTCCAAGCAGGTTCTGCACTGCAGAGCCTGATGTGGGGCTCAGACTCAAAAGCCACGAGATCGTGACCTGAGCCACAATCAAGAGTTGGACACTTAATAACCGACGGAGCCACCCAGGCACCCACAGTTAGCATTTTTTAGCAATAAAGTATTTTTAAATTCAGGTGTGTACATCATTTTTTTAGACATGACGCTGTATATTTAACAGACTATAGCCTAATGTAAACATAACTTTTGTATGTACCTGGAAGGCAAAACATTCATTTGACTCTCTTCATTGCGATATTCACTTTATTGCAGAGGCAGAGAGCCAAAGCTGCCACATCTCCGAGGTGTGCACGTAAATGCATTCATCTGAGGGTACCGAGGGAAAAAATAATAAAATGGGAATAGTAGTTCTAATAGGTTTGAATTATGGGGACTTGGTTTGTTCCTCTAATTCTCCAGGTGCTCTGTATGGTGTCTCTGTTACTTCGTCAGAGATCGATTGCCTGTCCCGGTTTATGTTTTTGCCCCGGGGTATGGACTGCTCTTTGATGGGTCTCATTGCTGATGTGTGCCCACAAAACCCTGGCCTGGGGACTTTTACCAAGTTCCAGCGTCATTTTCCCACCTGTAAGTGACAACACTTGACCCCGCTCTGCCCACTCTGTAGGGCAGTTGTTTGAATCAGGGAAGGTGGTGGAAGAAGAACATTGGGAAGTTTACCTCCCTCTGCAAAGGGAAGGGTCAGTGGACTAGCAGTGATGTGGCAGCTGGGTGGGAAGTGGGTAGGGCCCGAGTGCGGGGAAGGGGTTGGGGCTGGTTCCGTGGCACTGCCCTGACTGGTCCCCACAGGGCAGTGAGGGACTGTCCTTGACTGACAGCTGGCTGCAGCTGTGGAGGCTGTTTGGGAAATGACATCACTGAAAATGATTAAGTCAGCTTCCAACCCCTGCCACAGCTTTGTGCTTGGTATCTGGGTCAAACATAGGAATTCCTGCCCCCATCTCATCTCTAGTGTTTGGTCTGAGCCTCAGCAGGCAAATAGGTCTTATTATTTGTTTTTTTTTCTTCCTGCCTTATGATCCAACCATAGACACTGTATCTTGCCAAGAAGGGTGATTGAAACAACAAACTTGGAAATCTTGATTATTCCTGATAATGGAGTCTTTCCTGTGGGTCATGTGTTTAGGCCTGGATTCTCAAAGAGTGAAAATCCACTGACTTTCTGTCCTACTTGTACAACACGTTGTTATTTCCTCTCCTGACAGTCTTTTCTCGAACCCTGAACTAGGGGGAATGAGGGACCTTGGTGTCCAGTGTTTGCAAGCCAAGGGCTGGTTTAGTGATGGCAGCCGTCGTTGGACTCACGGTTGGGGCTGGTCTGCCTATAGAATGCTGACCCTCCTCCCTCTCCCCGATCTACCTGTGTCAACTCCCTCCTTTTCTTTGTTCCCTCCCCTGCAGATGTCAAGCCTTCCAACATCCTAGTGAACTCTCGTGGGGAGATCAAGCTCTGTGACTTTGGGGTCAGCGGGCAGCTCATCGACTCCATGGCCAACTCCTTCGTGGGCACAAGGTCCTACATGTCGGTATGAGCAGTGGGTTCCATCTCTCACATGTCTTGCATGGTCAGGGATAGGAGCCAAGTGGGTGGCTTCCCCTGTAGAGCCAGAACCTGTCCTGGGTGGTAGAGGTGGTGGAGAAAGAATGAAGGATGAGGCATCATGGTCCCTCCCCAAGGAGGTGGCAGCCATGTTCTCTTCTCTCCCCCATGCCATGAGCTCCGGGAGGACAAGAATAGGGCCATAGGTGTCTCAGTTGTCCCTAGGGTCTGGCTCGGGGCCTGGCATATGGTAGGTGCCCAGGGAGCGCTTGGTGAGTAAATGGCTAGTGTGCTCCAGAGAACAATTCAGAAAGGGGGGAGTGTGACACTGGGTGAGTGCTGGCGTGGGGCAGATAGAGGAGTGCTAGGGTGAGTGGGGATCTGTACGGAGGGGGCAGTGAGTGTAGGCATGGGTTAATCGGAGGGGCAGGCACAGAGGTTGGGGCATCCCGGCACATCGTGTTTTCTGTGTTCTCGTCTGTGTGGTGGCCCTGTGAAAGTGAAGATATCGCTCCCATTTTAGAGATGAGGAAATCCAGATGCAGAGCCTGGACTGAAAGCCAGGTCTCCTTGCCAGTTAGTCCCCTCACTCAGTCTAAGAACTGAGCAGCTAGCATTCTGGACCACTCAACTGCCAACCGCAAAGTTCGAAATCAGTCAACACACTGCGGGACCTATTGATCCAGGGTTAGTGGTTTGGGTCTTTGTGGTTACATGGTCAGTTCCAAAATAGTCCAGTATTTGAGTTAGTGAAAAAATCCCTTGGGAGACATTAATGATGTCTAAAAAAAAGTGTAATTGTCAGAATAAAGATTTTTTGTAGAGTTCTTGAAATATATGTGCTATTTCAATTAACACTGAATAAAAATAATGCTTTGTATAGCACCATATATTTTTTTCCTGACTCTTCCGACTCAACCCATACTTGGGTAGCATTTTGCAGCATCGAACGTACATTTTCGTTTGGTTTGACCTTCTTGGTAACCCTAGTAAGGAGAGCAGGTATTTTGTTATGTCGTTACTGATGTTAACACCGGGTTCATCAGCTCCACTTTATAGATGAGGGAACCGAGGCTCAGGATCACACAGTTTACAAGTTGCAGAGTTGGAGCGTGAGCTCGAGTCTCCTGACCCCAGATCCTTTGCCTTTTCTCCCGCTCCATGTTGTTCAGGAACAGTCAGTGAGTCAGTGGTGGAGCTGGTCTTAGAGCTCAGCTCTCCTGACTCTCAAGGCTGGTGTTTTGTTTTTTAATGTTGATTATTTTGAGGGAAAGACAGGACGTGAGTGGGGGAGGGGCAGAGAGCTAGAGGGAGACACAGAAGCCCAAGCAGGCTCCAGGCTCTGAGCTTTTGGCACAGGGCCTGATGCAGGGCTCGAACCTATGAGCCTTGAGAGCGTGACCTCAGCTGAAGCTGGATGCTTAACTGACTGAGCCACCCAGGCGCCCCTCAAGGCCGGTGTTCTTTCTACCCTGTGCACACTTCATTCGTGACCCATGTTCCAGAAGCCTCATGTTTCAGATGAAGGTGACAACATGAACCTCGCAGCTGGGCTTTGGACAAGCTGTGCTGCACATGCAAGACAGTGACCAGACTGGGCAAAGCTGGAGCCCCAGCTGAAGTGGCAGCCAGGGTCCAGCCAGGCCAGAGGCTGTTAGCGAGGGCAGGTTACGGGGAGATGGCAGTGAGGAGGCGTGAGTCAGAGCCACAGGAACCGCCGAGGGTTTGAACGCAGTAGCTGGGGGCAGGTCAGAAACCAAGTGAAAGCAGTTAGTGGAAGTTCCAAAGAAGACAAAATGCATCAGCAGATCTAGGGCCGGGGCCAGGACCAGGACCAGGACCAGGACCCGGACCCGGATCAAGCAGGACAGGCCCCTCCCTGTGGTGCAGGCAAGCCTCAGAGGGGCAGGGAGTCCTGAGATCTCCCTGGAGCCTCCATGGAGACTCGCCTGTCCCTCTTCTGTGTGGGCCTGGATGAGCTCACAGGTGATCATAACTGTGTCCACTTCTCCTGCAGCCAGAAAGACTCCAGGGGACTCATTACTCCGTGCAGTCGGACATCTGGAGCATGGGGCTATCTCTGGTTGAGATGGCAGTCGGGAGGTATCCCATCCCTCCTCCCGATGCCAAGGAGCTGGAGCTGATGTTTGGGTGCCAAGTGGAGGGAGATGCGGCTGAGACGCCACCCAGGCCGAGGACCCCTGGAAGGCCCCTCAGCTGTGAGTGGCCCCAGCTTGGACTGCCCTTGCTGCTGTGGTTTCTGGGGGGCTGATTCTCCGAACACTCTCCCAAGACTGATTGCCTGTCTCTGGATGCCAGGCTGGGGGAAGGGGGGAGAAACAGAGCAGGGGTCTCCAGGTGGGTGTTAAATTGTTTCCGTGGACAGCTTGCCACCCTTCGTTGAGTGCCTACTGTGTTCCTGGCACTGCATTTAGTACTTTACATGCGTTAGCTAATTTTTAAAAATCCTGACTGGTTTTTAGGTAGATTTTCTTTGAGATAAAGTTCACATAACATAAAATGCACATTTTAAAGTGGACAGTTCAGTGGTTTTTAGTATATTCTCCCATGTTGTGTAATCATCACCACTGTGTAATTGCAGAATATTTCTGTCACCCCAAAAAGAAACCTCACCTCCGTGAGCAATCACTCCCAACTCCTCCCACCCCCACCCCCACCCCCTGGCAACCACTCATCTACTTTCTGTCTCCATGGATTTGTCTAGTATTGTCTAATTTTAATAGCAATCATGTGTGAGCACTGTTATAATCTCTTAAATGTGAGGAAACCGAGGCACCAAGTGCCTGACTTGTCGAGACTACATATGTCCTTGTCCACGCCTGAGTCCTAGGTGCCGAGTGCTGTGCCGCACCGCTTGCCTCTCTGATCACGAATACTGGGAAGTAAACCTGGTACTGGGAAGGTGCTGGCCGAGCCACCATCTTCTGATGTAATTCCTGCCGGGACATTGCTTTGTGACCAGGAAGGCCTGTCCCTGAGGCCCTCACGGAAGAGGGTGTATGTGAAGGGAGAAGCAGAGGGCAGGGGTCGTTGATGGTGGGTCCTGGGAGGGGCTCGTGGCTGTGGCCCCTGAGGCTGGCTGGGGACTCTGGAGTTTAGTAAAAGGAAGAAACCCAAGTTCAGGGAGAATTAACACTTAAGTCCTCAAGCTCCTTAGTTATCGTCTCATTTGCTCCTCAGTACAAGGAAGGGAAGAAGGGCGGACATAGTGACCCATCTCCCCTTCACCAAACTCCAAACTAAGCTCAGCAGCCCATGGATTTGCTTGAGGTCGCAAACCTTGCAGGTGGCAGAGCCCAGACTCCTACCTGGCTGGCCGACTCAGTGGCCTTTGCTGTCCCCTCTGTCCTCGGCCTTATCTGGGGCTCTTGTGTCTCTGCTTATTGTCCACCACCCTGTTCTGGTCCCCAGGACCCATGCCCCCGGTCCCTAGCGTCAGACTGGCAAATAACCTCTGGTCTGTTTTTCTGAGAAGCGTTTTCTTTTTTCTCGTTATAAAATCTGTAGCGTATGGAATGGACAGCCGACCTCCCATGGCAATTTTTGAGTTGTTGGATTACATAGTCAACGAGGTAAGTACTGCGCAGCTTCCTTGACCTCGTATCTGCTTCTATTAAGAAAAGACTCCTTTGATTTGGGAAGCCTGTGTGTTGTTCCCACAGTGGGGCTGCTTGTAGGGCATCACGCTCTTGGAACTGAGCGGCTGGTTTAGAGGCTGCGGGTGCCCCTTCCCCAGGGAGCATATTTGGGTAGCTCTGAGTTTCTCGTCCTGTCTCAGATTCAGGAGCCTCCAGTGTGGCCATCACACTCCTTCATTCACCACGTATTTCTTTTTTTTTTTTTTTTTTTTTTTTTTTTTTTTTTATTATAATATTATTTTTTTTTTATTTTATTTTATTTTATTTTATTTTATTTTTTTTTTATATGAAGTTTATTGACAAATTGGTTTCCATACAACACCCAGTGCTCATCCCAAAAGGTGCCCTCCTCAATACCCATCACCCACCCGCCCCTCCCTCCCATCACCACGTATTTCTTGTGCACTTACTGTGGGCTACGTGTGCACTGTGGGGTGGTGCTACGCACGAGGTGGGGGGCCACAGACGGGAAAACAAAAGTCCCTCGTCGTGAAGACCATTAGGTTAATATGGGAGGCAAAGCAAGTCCACACATACCTGCAAATTAGGGTTTCCGATTGTAAGTGCCACTAAAAGCAATAGATGTAAAAAAAATGACAATGTAGAAACAGGTATGGAAAATATTCCCTATAAATTGTGTGGAAAACATTACAAAGTAGTATGTGTACTGTGATCAGTTCTTTAACAAATCTGTATGCATGTACGTACATACAAAATCTGAAAAGCAGTAGGAAATGGTGGTTCTCTCTGGATGGTGGAAATTTCTTTTGGCTTATTGCTGCTGGCTGGCTTTAATGCAGAGAACACACATTATTTGTGTAATGCACCTATACCAGTATGTTTAAATGAAAAAAGGATCAAGGAAGGGAGAGACTGCCCAGCATTCATCAAATCCTGGCTTGAGGGGGCGGGGAGCGGTGGCACAGAGGGGCTGGGGCAGGGCTCCCAGAGGAGCGGGGCTTTGCTGCGGCAGGATTTCCAGAGGTAGGGCCAGCACCCCCGGCCTCAGGTGTGGCGTGGGGAGTGGAGGAGGGGCGAGGTCTGTTAGCTTGGGGAGGCAGCTGGAGGCCCCACGCAGCTGGGGTACATGGTAAGAGGCATGGCTCTGTTCTCTTCAAGAGACTAGCGGGGTAACTTTTCATACTTCTTACTGCTCTCTAAAACCAGACCCCAAAAGGCTCAAAATGGTCCCCGTGTCCATTACGAGCCAAACAGGGAAAATCCTGCTTCACCCCATCAGTTACGAAATCCCTAGGGAGGTTCACTTGCCCGTCCTTGCTGTCTGCACAGCTTTATGCTAAGCAATGAGACATGGGACGAAGTGCAGCATGTGATCTCGGCTGCTTACGGACTCAAGGAAGGCACAGCGCCTCGCATTTGTGGTAGTGCGGAGAGCCATCCTCTGCTGCCGGGACCTGAGCTGGGTGGTGCTGGGTGGGAACCGCAGGGAAGAGAGAGCCTGAGTAAATCAGCAGCCGCCGGTCTGGTCTCCTAGTGTGCCCGCTGCCAGCCTCTGGTGGCCCGGCTGGTTTCATCATCCTCTTGATACAGGTGAGGAAACTCAGGCTCCGAGATGAAAAGTAGCTAAGTTCCTTCCCCCCTAGTGTACTTCCTTACCACCCACTCCTCCCAGCTCCCCTCCCTACCCTCCCAGGAGGCTGGGCCGCTAGGTCAGGTGTGGGCACCTCACAGCCCCTCTTTTGCCCGGCCCCCATCCTACTTGGGACTCTGGAGGCCAGGAAGTCAATCCCTCCTTTGAATGTTCCCTTCATCCCCCTCAGCAGCAGCGACCATCTGCAGGGTGGGCCTGAGAGCTGGGTTTTTAGTCCCTGGCCCCCAGATCAGTCTCATTTGCCTGGTATCGTGGTAAGTCCTTCAGGGCAAGAGGGTGAGGCAGGGCTTTGTTGGTAGTGTGTTTAATTTTCAGTCTCTGATCACCTGTTGGTTGGGGCTGCACATCAAGGCAGTGACATCCGGGCACTGTGGGAGTCCACTCACAAGGAGGTCAACACTCCGCCCCGGCACAGGTCACAGGAGGGTGGGTCCCATTTCCTGGGTCTGCGTGGAACACATGAGCCAGGTGCTCCAGGAGCCCTGTCCTGTGTCGCCCTGCGTGACCTCCACTGCGTACCCTGGGAACACGAGAGCTGTTGCCAGTGTCCTAGCATCGATGCCCGCAAACAGCCTCCTTCCTGAAGTGTGCAGGGAACATTCTTCCAGACCCAGCCCTCTCAGCTGATGTTATATTAATCCTTCTCTGCCGCTTCTTCGGGGTATAGCGGAAAAGGGATATACATTTTACGATTCAGCCTTCTGTGTCTTCCTCGGGTGCTAGCACACCCCCCTAGCTCCTAGTTCCAGGACACACTCCAGGATTTACAGTCGGATCAGCTAGAAGGGGTCCCAGAGAGAACAAGGTCCTCCTCACGTCACAGAAGGATAAACTAAGAGTCAGAAACTGATTTGTTTAGTCACTGGCAAGTGAGTGGTAGCCACCAACTCGGCCCCAGTTCCAGCTGTGGCTTGAGACAGCGGCTCCACCTGGGTGGCCCAGCAAGCAGCCACTGGCCTCTAACCCGTCTTCCCTTGGTTGGTTAAGGGCAGCACTGTCCCGAGGCCGGGGGGGGGGGGGGGGTTGTGGGGAATATGGCTGGAGAAGGAAACCAGGCATTTCTTAGGTCTTAACCTGTATTTACAGCCTCCTCCAAAGCTGCCCAGTGGAGTATTCAGTCTGGAATTTCAAGATTTTGTGAATAAATGGTAAGTTAGCTCCTCGCTCTCTGGAGATATGCTGGTTTTGTCGGCCTCCCCACCTGGTCTCGGGGAACGGAGCTTTGCCCTTTCCCCCACGCCTCCAGAATGCTAGGACTTCAGTAACTGGGCTGACCACAGCACTGGGTAAAAGCTGCCCCTCACCTGCCCTACAGGGATGGGCACATTGCCTTCTGATGTCAGGTTAATTCAGCACTTACGAACCTGTAGGCATGCTGCAGTGCTAGGAACAGGAAGGTGAATACAGGGTGTGGGGAGGATAGGCATGTAAACGTGAAATAACTTGAGTTGGAGCCAGTGCCAGGAAATCTCTCTGACATTATCTTTCTTTCTTTAAGCCTCATAAAAAACCCAGCAGAGAGAGCAGATCTGAAACAACTCATGGTAAGTCTGTTTATTTCCAATTTGTACACGACCCGCTTACTCATTTGTTCTCGGTTGGTCATCCATCCAGTCCTCCTACAGCCCATTCCCCGCTGCCTTGACCAGTATGGTCCCATTGACCCTGGGGCTGCAGGATCCCAAACAAAAGGCTCCCGTGTCCACCCGTGAGCATAAAGGACGAGCCGAGGGAAGGAGCGGGCCAGCCCACTCCTTCGTGGGGACAGGGCCTTTTCCACCATTGACGGGCTCACCTTGTGTTCAGTATCCTCCGCAGCCCCTCTCGGAAGAGTGGGGCAGTAATACTGGAGAACATCTGAGCTTGCAGAGCCCGTGCAGTATCACACACACTCCGAAGTCCACCCGTTCATTATTTTGCTCCTTCAAGCCACCCTGTGGGGCGCGGAGGGCAGAGCTGCTACTACCAGTTCGCAGTGGAAGAGCGCAGGCCCAGGGAAGTGAGCAGCTGAGGCCTCCCAGCAGATCAAACAGGCAGAGTGGGCTCTGGGGGCAGGGTGGCAGCCGGCCCCCTTCCTGGCCCCCTACTGCCGCCCAATGGCAGGCAGGCTCCGGGATTGCAAGACTGGTCCCAAGTCTAGACTCGGGACTCTTGAACTTTCCTTTAACTTACTCTCTGTTTCCTCGCACACAGGTTCATGCCTTTATCAAGAGATCTGATGGTGAGGAAGTGGATTTTGCAGGTTGGCTCTGCTCCACCATCGGCCTTAACCAGCCCAGTACACCGACCCACGCGGCCGGCGTCTAAGTATCTGGGAAGCAGCAAAGAGCGAGTCCCCTGCCCAGTGGTGTGCCATTGTCGCTTTCAGGCCTCTTTGCCATGCCTGTCTCCGTTCAGACGTGCATTTCGCCTACGACAAAGGATGAAGAACACAGCATGTGCCAAAATTCTATTTGTGTCTTTTTTAATATTACTGTCATTTATTCTGTTATTTCCCTAAGTGGATTGGCTTTGTGCTTGGGGCTATTTTTGTGTATGTTGATCCAAACATGCGCAACGTTCAGTTACAGTGAAACCTTGGTGACTGTGGGTAGTCATTCTTACTGAAAATTGCACTGCTCTTCCCCCACCGTGACTGGCTAGCTGCCTGTAGTTTTGGGATTCTTTTGACACTTGGTGGTACTGCATTCTTGCCGGGCGCACCTTCCTTCTGTTGGGGTAGGAGCCTTGTAAGATCCTTCACAGGCACTGCATGTGAAGCATGCTTTGCTGCTATGAAAAAGAACATCAGAAAGTATAGATCTTGTTATTTTATTATATTTTTGCTTTTGGTGTAGAATGAAGCAATTTCTGTCAAAATCTAGCCAGAGCCCTTCACTGCCACGATAGCTGGGCTTCACCAGTCTGTCTACTGTGATGATTTGTAGACTTCTGGTTGTATTTCTATATTTATTTTAAAATATATTATGTGGGATATTTAGTGGTATGTGTCTCTTTAAGTTTGAATTAGTGTTTCTAAAATGATGGTTACTTTGAATGTTACAAATGGATCAAGGCATTAAAATGTATGAGATTTATCTTTCCCCAAATCCAAGTACCGATGCTATTGTAAACAGTGTGTATAGTGCCTAAGAATTGTATGAAAATCCTTTTAACCATTTCAACTCAGATGTTTAACAAATCTAATCTCTTATTCTAATAAATATACTATCAAGTTAAAAGGATGAAAAAACAGGTCTACTTTTGTGGTAGGATTCGAGAAATCAAATGGTGTCGTCAAGCCTTCCTGTGAGGGCAAAGGGTAAAGACAAGGAGGAGGCTGCAAGGCAGAAATGCCACACTGGGGCGAGTCCAGTGCTCTGGACCAGTGGGCCTTCCTGTAATTCCAAGTTGGACTTTGTCCAAGTCTTCTCAGCCATCAAACACTTAGGTGTGAGCCTTCCAACTACCCTTCCCGTGCACCTGGGAACAACAGATCCCCTCTCTTCCTGCCGTTTCTACCCAGGGAAAAGCAGGCAGGGTGGGGTCAGGGGGTAACCGGCCCTGCTCACGGGAGCACCCTGCTCTTGGCCGTGCCCAGCTGGTGTGGGAGCCTCTACCCAGGACACCCAGCCCCGTGCTGTTTGGCTCCACTGAGCCATGGTTTCCCCTCTTCATTCCACTTTCCTGGAGGGGAATGGGCCTGCGCTGCCTTCGTCCCGCCTGTGAGGTAGCAGTGAAGTCACAGAAAACAAACTGACCACCGATGCCTTTTTTTGACCAGTGACTTTCAGAACTTCAGGTTCGTGTGGTGACGCCTGGTCAGCACCTCTTCCCCCATTTTCTTCCAGAGGGCAGGTTACAGAAAACCAATAAATACGTATTTAAAAACACAAGGCCTATTTTGTTTTCAAACTAAGAACAATGTGATTCAATCTCCTGAGTAGGTAGTTCCACTCTAGATGGACAGGAGCTTAAAATACAGCCAGGGTTTAGAAAACTGCTTCATGTTACGTATACCGCCTAGGCCGGTCCAGCATTTTTTCTCGCTGTAAGGCTAACATCTGTTCTGAGTGTCCTAAATTCTCTATTCTATACAAAAGTGTTACATTTTGGGAGTCCAAGGGTTTTTCCCTAGTAGTTTTTACCAGGAACGATCTTGTTTTCAAGAATAATGTTCCCTGCATCGGTCTTGCTGTTTTGAGTTCCCCATGTCCAATTCCTTCCTTAGACTCCCTCTTGCTGAGACACCAACAGTAGCTAGAGTTTTACATGATGCCTCACGAGCACCCCATAACCACATGCCAGAGTGCTGGAGCAGGTGCGCACCCTGTCATTTTACACGCGGGAAACTGAGAGCTGCAAAGAGTTCAATAAGGCAAGTGCCCAGTTAGTGGTAGAGCTAGAATTCAGAGCCGACTTTTCTAGCTCTCGAAAACCCACACTCATAAATTAGATTCCCCAAACGTAAAGTTTGGTTGCTTTTGTTGCAAAACAATTTTCACACTGTGTTTTCCAAGAAATACGCTCATTTAAACTTTTGGCTATTTCCTGTAAGAGTAGCTGAAAATCACTGGAATGAAATGTTGACTAATACATACACCCATCCATGTTCTCTGCTGGAGAAGTTACAGCAGAAGTTCTGCTTGATGAGGTTCTGTATGTTTTGTTTGGCTTTTCTATTGCTTGGGCAGGGTAAGTTACTTTAATAAAATTCAGCAGTACTTAACTGTATTTCACTGAAAAAGGAGCAGTATACAAATTTTAGCAACTGTTATTTTGTAATAGTCATTATTACAAAAGCCTAATCTCCCAAGCATGTTGTCGGCAGCGTGCTGTGATGTCACCCGAGAGGTGGCAGCAGCCTGTGTTCCCAAGTGGCTCTCTGTACTCCTCACTTGTCATCTTTCTCTCCTAGACTGTGGCCTTGCTGCTCACAATGGTTCAATGGCATGCAGATGGCCTTTAATTAGCTTTCTTAAAAGAGGCATTGTTGACTGGAAAGGCTGGCTTGTATTTAAACTCTGCCCTTTTGGCAAATGCCAGACTTTCTCAATAGCACTGGAGAGGAAACTTTCTGTTTTGAGCATAATTACGGAATCTGACCAGAATACAGACGCAGCACCGCCCACATTGCTCAAGGCTAAGATACCACATCTGTGCTTTTCCAGGTCACTGAAACGTCAGTTATGGATGGAACCATGTTTAGAACTACACATCATCCTAAAGTTCTTGCTTCCTTTTAAAGCGGGCCAGAGGGCCCACTTTGAAAGAATATTTTTTTGAGGAGACAAAGTTCCTGAGATGTAGGAACTTAATTCATAGGACAAACCTTGGCTCTTTCCCGCCTTCAAGAATCTGATTCCTCCTCCTCCTCCTCCTCTGGCACATGGCTCCTTGTGCTCAACTCCAGTGCAGTTTGGTTGATTGATGCTTCATTGTCTACGTGTACCAACATCTGCTTTAGGCAAGGACATTATGGATTAGTAGGAAAGACATGGTCACCAAACCGGCAAATTCTGAAATGTGTTTTAAAATCAAATCTCGGGGCGCCTGGGTGGCTCAGTCTGTTAAGTGTCCGACTTCGGTACAGGTCATGGTCTCGCGGTTCGTGAGGTCGAGCCCTGTGCTGGTCTCTGCTGACAGCTCAGAGCCTGGAGCCTGCTTTGGATGCTGTGTCTCCCTCTCTCTCTGCCCCTCCCCCACTTGTGGTCTTTCTCTAATGTTTAATTTAAACATGAAATTTTTTTTTAAATTGCAACTGCACATTCATCCCCAATATTTAATCACCAGGAGGTAAGGCCACTTCCTATCCCGATCCTCCTACCCTCTATTGCCACAATGGGAGGGAGTAAACACCCTAGTATTTGATAGAATGTTACCTGATTTACAAACATGGTTCATGCCTAAGAATTATGCTGGCCTACATGTGCTGCTCTCATATGGTTTTACATGGCTTAACACGCATCTGGGAGAAAAAAATGCTCAGATATGGTGTATTTAGAAAGAAGAACATTGCACCGTTTTACCTAAGGGCATTGGTAAGAGAAGGATACGATGAGGACTGGAACCCACTTTTTAGCACTATGTTTTGTAGTCAAAGCCACACTCTTGTTCTCGCATCCCAGGCTTACTTATAAAGCAGCGGGAGTTTTGACATATGCCTGCAAAGATCTCCAATTCTCCCTCGGTTCACTGGAGCAACTAGAGGGGACGGATAACTAGGATGCTGCAGGCAATATAACAACACATGATTAATAAAGAGTACCTAGCTGCTAGAGAGGCAGGCTGTTCCTTGCCTAAAAGAGTCCTATGTAGTAGCCAGCGTATTAAATCAGAATAACTTAATTCCCCGAGTTCTTTGGGCTTGATCATGTAATTTACAAAAACTTTTGGCCTCCAAGCAGCCTGAGAGCAGGATGGACTTTGCATTCTTTCCCCAGGCCCACACCTGATTAAACTTACATCATGTGGCTGTTCAGATGCAGGCTGAGAAGGGAGCACTTCATCCCCTCTTCTAGAACTAATCATTGATTGGAGGGCTAGTTCTTCAACCTAGAAAAGAGGAGTCGAGGACACTTTGCTTACTATTTCACCGGGCTACTGACCTGGGTAAAATTTACGGATCATGCTGTCAAAGGCTCAAAGGCTGGCGTACTGAGAAGTGAAAACAGTGCAGCTCTGTGCAGCTCTAGAGCAAAAGATGGGGCCCTTAAGATTTCCCCATATTTTAGGAAAGGAGCCCAAAACCCTCCAGCCCCTTTCCCCCTGGGGTGTACAGGTGTTTTCAGTTGAGCCAAGACTTTCATTCCCCTAGGTACAGCAGATCTGGGTAGAAAACACAAGTATGCTACTTAAAAAAAAAGCCAGATGTCTTCTGATTCCACAGGGGGCCCATTCGCTAGCCTGTAGCTTTCCACCCAGGATTGCGAAAGGGAAGGCAGGAAGAATGGAAAGTGGAAGTGTTTCCTGGAGCATAAAGGAACCTAGGCTTAGAGGTCATCATCCTCATACACAACACCCACCTACTGGATACTTGTATAGGTACTAGTGATAGGAGAACATAAATGAGCACTGGCCAGCAACCGTCCCGAGGAAAAGCGTATTATTTTAATGTCACAGTTGTACAATGCTTTTCAGTTCACAAAAGGCTTTCATAACCCGCATCTCGTCTGGACGTAAAGATCCTGAAGAAGGGTGCAAAGCAGCGCTTATCAGGATCATCTCACTGGGGCTAACGAGGATGGATTGGTGGGAAATGTGGGAAAGGGCCCTGGTGCGCCTAAATCTCGTCCAGGCTGTGGAGTCACTAAGAGCTGCCGGAAGAAAAGCTACTGGGAACTCTGGCATAAGTCTCTTCTCTCCGGGCCTCGCTCGCTTTCTTTGCACAACGGATCCACCCATCTCTTCTAGCTTAACGATACCAGAGCTGTTTCAAGCGTCAACAGAAACTAGCACACGCTGTAGGGGGTCGGGGGGAAGGGGTCCGGGGGCAGGGAGAACCTAGGCGAGCCTTAGGGAGGTCTCATTTCCTCAGCGCGTGGTGTGCGGTCCACCCGCGTTTACGGGTGCGGCGGTGGTCTTGCAGCACGTACAGATCGCCGGGCCTCGGCGTAGACCCGCAGGACCTAGATTCTAAGAGGAGTGGGCCTGCAACCTCAGTCCCGCCCCCTAGGTACTTGTCAACCAAAGTGGGCGCCGCCTACGCCTGGGGTTCGCGGGGCGGCCCGGCTCGAGGGGCGTCCCGGGGTCACCTTGAGCCGGTTCAGCTGGTCGTGCAGGGCCGCCTTCAACCGGAGCAGCGTCTCCTCCTCCTTGCGCAGCTCCTGGAGCCGGCTCAGCATGGCGCCTCCTCCCGCCGGCCGACAGGCCCGGCGCCCGGTAATGACGTCTGGCGCCCTCGTTCCCGGAAACCAAACAGCAGGCTGGGCGGGGCTGGCAGCACGCGGGCAGCGACGCTTCCGGCCCGTCTCTGAACTCTCGCTGGCTCCTCGGCGGGAGCGTGCTTTTCCTAGGAGAGACCCCTTTTTTCTTTCCTTTTATTATATATATATTAATATTTATTTATTCTGAGATAGTGAGAGAGAGCAAGCAAGGTAGAGGCAGAGAGAGAAAAGAACCCCAGGCAGGCTCCGTGTGGAGCTGGAACCCACAAACCGTGAGTTGACGACCTGAGTTGAAACCAAGAGACGCTCAACCGACTTGAGCCACCCAGGCGTCCCCCTGCATCGCACTTTCAATGTGCTGCAGCAAGTGGCTATTTTAGCGCCACAAGACCTGCAGACGCATTTGAGGGCAGAGACCAAAACCACAGTATCTAGCACACGGGTGCACAAGCTCTGTTATTTTTGCAGGCAAGGATTCCTCATGTCAAAGTGGTTCCTAGGAGGGTGTGCAAATTGGAACAGGAAGATAAAGCAGGGCTATCATTCTATTGGGACGTGGTGCCTTTGTATGCTAAGGGCTAGATTGCCCTGAATCTGCCAAGTGGAAGATCCATCACCTTGATGTGGATTTTTAAGTAGGTTGCCAATGGAAACAAACCTGTTGCAAAACAAGATCCCGACAGGAGACAAAAATAGGACAATTTAACTCTTAAGGTGGGAAGTCATGCTGGGACAGAACAGGGTAAGGAAAACAAACCAACGTTCTTTGGCGCAGATTTCTCTGCGTTTTTTTTTTTTTTTTTAGAGCAGAGCATGTGAGCAGGAAAGGGGCAGAGTTAAACGCTAAGCAGGGTGCAAGCTCAGCGTGGAACACAACACAGGGCTTCATTCCGCGACCCTGGGATCATGACCGCAGCTTGAAACAAGCCAGATGCTCTGGGTTTTAAGGATGGGACTTTGACTCTGGCCATGAACTCATGCTTCAGGAGTTGGGAGCGCCATACAAGGTTCTGCATTGACCGTGCAGAACCTGCGTGGGTTTTTTTTTTTTACTTATTTTTGATAGAGACAGAGCACAAGTGCGGAGGGGCACAGAGACAGAGACACAGACTATGAAGCACGCTCCAGGCTCCGAGCTGTCAGCACAGAGCCCGACATAGGGCACGAACCCACAAACCGCAAAACCATAACCTAGAGTGCAAGTCAGACGCTTAACCAACTGAGCCACTCAGGCGCCCCTCTGTTAAAGTCAGTTTCAACTAAGCCACCCAGGTGCTCCTCTGTGCTATACTTGAATGTATTCATCCCTTAGTAAAACTGCAAGTATCAAGTAGTTCTGAAAAACGCTTTGGACACCTTCATAACGTAGGTCAATTTATTGAGGGTAGCGTCTCTTGCAATAACTATACTCTATCGCAGCAGGTTCTAACAGGAACCTCTGGAGGAACCATCAATTTCTTAATGCAGTACCCCTAAATGTATATATCCTGCCCTCTTGTGGTACTGTAAAAGCCAAACCTTTATGGAATTTACCTATTTTTGGAAGTGTAGTGTTTTTTTTTTTTTGAGGAAGGGTTGCTAAATCCTAATAGCTCCATATCTGAGACCAGTCTTTTAGCCATCTGCTTGTTATCTACAAACTGGATTTTCACGTGGATTTATGCAGCGTTCTTGTTTCCATTCACCTGCATGGATTTACAATGCAAAGTCCAGTTTTATACCAGACCAAAAAAAAAAAAAGAAAAAAAAAAAATGGAAGCAAAAGACAGGAATTATGGGCAACAAAATAAAATTCTAACCAAGATTCACAAACACATCCAACAAGTCAGGTTTCTTACGGTCTTTGATTAGGCCTTTATTCATAATTAGCTGTCCAAAATGATTTAACTTTTATGGAATAAACAAATCTAAGTTTTATGCAGGTTTCTTTTCTTCCGTGGTGGGTTTCTTCTCTGCAGGCTTCTTCTCAGCTACTGGTTTCTTGGTCGTTGCAGGCTTTTTTCCTGCCAAGGGTTTTTTCTGCTTCTTAACACCAACAGCCTTCTTTCCTTTCTTCCCGACCACAGGCTTCTTGCCTGGAACGCCCTTCTCCTCGGATTTGGCTTCTAAGGCTGCTGCGGCCTTATCCATGCGGAGTTTGTGCTGCAACAAATTAAGAAGAAAACCTAAGAATCAAACCTTTCTAAAAACTTAACATACCAGCAAAAACCAAATTATCACTTACATTCTTGGCCTGGCGAAGAATGGTGTTCCGGCGCATTGTCTTTGCATATGGGTTCAGCTTCAACATGATTCTCAGGTTTTTCAGTGGATTCTTCTTGAGGACTCTGCGATGAATCTTCTTGCTGTAGAAAAGTAGACATTACAATATTAACAACTTCGTTCACATTATTCATGTTTCTCAAATAACGAATGGTAAGAGATTGGAATGAGATTAAGTATCACAAGTTTACCGTGGTGCTCGGAGGGCTCTCTGGATCTCAGGGCTCTTCAAGATTCTGCTAAGGTCTGTATTAAGCATCTTATGCATGGGAAGGCTGAGAAAAAAAAATGCTGACAATAAGATGCTCAATTCCCAATTTTCACTAACAATCGAAGCTCTCCTGAGTTAATTTCAACTACACTATCAACTTCTCAGAGTATCTCACCATTTTGGCATATCCTATCTGTACATGAGGGCACATGGCAAAACCACATTCGTTATTCACAAAACATGCAAACCAATAGCAAATGTAAGTATCTGCAGCATAAACACCCGTGTTTGATACATGAAGGCCAACAATACTCACTTGTAGTTACTCTTGAGGGAGGCAGCCTTACGCCAAGTGCCATACAGATCATCCAACTTGCGGAAAGCACTTTCAGTCCAGATGCAGAAACGTCCCACATGCCCACCAGGAGCAAGTTTCAAAATGTTCAGTTTGCTTACATTAAGCAAAGTAATTCCTTTTAAAGGAAAAAGAAAATTAGGGAGCCTGTATCTCAACACAAAAACACAAATCTTCTGTACTACTTTCGTGCTATGTAAGGTACCTGAGAGCTATGTTACTAATCAGGCAGTTCCAACCTTCACTGGTATACTCATTCAGCTGAGAATCAGAAGTTCCACCAAATCATGTGTTTCAGAAACACGGACCATACAGTGGAATCTCATCATAGTAAAAACTGAGTAAACTTGCATAGTATGGACAAGCAAAACATGCGTAAGCAGTACAATTACCGGGGATGTTTCTGAAGGCCTTGATGATACCATTGTCCTCATTATAGATGATGCAGGGTCCCCTGCGCTGGATACGACGACGGTTTCTCATTTTGCCCTTGCCAGCTCTCATTCGTTGAGAGGCATAGACCTAAAAAGCGAGAACATTTATCACTCTCATTAAAACATGACCTTAGTAATTCATCTTCGAACGTGATTTCAAGTAATTAGTCTCCACTGTAAAGAAAGGAGCCACGATGAATTGTCCAACATTCACATGCAACCGTAAATGCCAGGCAAGATTCAAACCTAAGTTTTATAAGGTTTTAGAGTCCTCGTACTCATAGCCCCTCAAGTTACACTATCCTCCAGTCATCTTTTGAAATTTAAATTCTGATTAAGTTAAGGACCACCAAACGGGAAATCTGTTCATTAAACCTACCTTTTTGATATCATTCCAGGCTTTAAGTTTCTTAAGAAGCAAAACAGCCTCCTTGGTCTTCTTGTAGCCTTCAACTTTATCTTCAACAACCAAAGGAAGTTCCGGAACTTCCTCAATACGATGACCTGACAGAGCCAATTAACAAAAACCTAGTTACCCCGAACCTTTTGAAAAATTGAGAAACATTTCATATAATCCACAAAAGCAAAATGGAATACAATGTGTCAAGTCAGAATTTCCACAAATATCATGTGTTTCAGAAACACGGACCAATTAAGTGGAATCTCATCATTTTGACAGTTGCAGAGTAGGAACGTGATGAACTGAGTGGAAAAGTTTGCCAATATATGAAACCCCTGTATTTCTATTAGTTTCCCAGTTACACAGTCTTCACTGATGACTTACTATCGGCCTAAGTGGTCAGAACTATTATTTAGAAGAGGGAAATCTAGTCAGGCATTCTGGGATGAACAGAATTGACACAGATCATTAACATGATTGAAATGGTTGGGGGGGTGGGTGGTGGGGAGGGTACTTTGTACCAGTCCTGTAAAACAAAATCTACAAACCTTTAGACATGACCAGTGCTGGTAAGGCTGAGGCAGCCAGGGCAGAGCAGATGGCATATCGCTTCTGTGTTGTGTTCACTCTGCGGTGCCAACGGCGCCAAGTTTTGGTTGGTGCGAACATGCGGCCCCCACGACACATCTATTTTCCCAGTTAAGAATCTCATTTCTCAAAATTTTGGCAATTAAAAAAAAAAAGATGTCTTGCTCAGTAAGAATTTTCGTCACCCTTCTGAACCAGCTTACTGACAGCAGGCAACTGTCGCCGAGAACAGAGTAAGACGCAAATTACGACATCATTGCAAGCAAAATTTCCTAATGCCAAGCCCCTGTCTGCCTAGAGCAGTATTTCACCTGGACACTATTAGTATGTTTGAAATATTTTCAACTATGTACAAGCCAGGTTTAATTCAATAAATTCCCGAAGAGCTGACCCATCTACATAGTGGAACAAAGGATACATTTCCAAAAGCACCCTGGCCAGAACGGTGAGTTCCACCACCTCGAACTCTGGGAATCCGAGCCACGGCTCTGCCAGTACCCCAAGACTCAGCACTGGTTTGATGACCTGAAATTAGGAAGAAATACAAGTTTTAGCTACCCAATCATACTAATATAGGACTATTATGCATGGTAGCAACAGCATCAGAACATCCAGGAAAATCATGTGCTTCAGAAACACGGACCAATGGAGTGTTATTTCATCAGTGCTGTTAAGCAGGTCTTAAAACATCAATCCTCGAAAAATCCATACCTGCTAATTCACTGACAGCATATGGCTGTCTATTGTTTTTGCGCAAGTTGGTGTGAACAAAGTTCACGATATCCGGTCGAATGGGAGCCTTGAATACAGCAGGCAGAGTAACATTTTTGCCAGATGACTCCCCCTTTTCGGAGTACACGGATATCAATGGACGAGCACACGCCTGGGAAAAAGGAAAAGATACTCACTGACAAAGCCAAAGGCACTATGGTCACGCATCAACAATACCATTAAAACCTCAACTACAGGAGACTGGAATTTGGGGAGGTAGACAACAGGGCTGAAACAGAGGCTATTACCAACACATTACGTTTATTAACTTCAAACATTCTTACACTGTAACATTTAGAATCTCAAGTTCAAGCACAAAATTGATCATTAAGCTTTCAAACCAGGACTTACACGGCAAAAACGATTCAAGGCATACTGTGAGATTCGAAAATGCTATTTAATACTACCATCTAGATAAACTCTTCAACCCCAAATGTCAGCATATCTTGTCTCCTACAGTTCTCCTTCAAATTTCTGCCTTGGCCCCCTTCATCTCAACATGTATCACACAACTTACCAGTACAAATACTGGCCATGTTTCTTTTTGCTCAACCTTCTCCAAAGGCTTACACCTGAAATCAAAAACTAAATTTCTGAGGATAGCCTACAGAATCTGTTGGATTTCCATCTCCCACACTTTTCCAGATGCTACTGTCTGTACCTACACCCAGGGCATACCCCTTCTCCCCCAGAGGTAAGTCGTCATCTTAAAAAACAATCTGCATGCTTCCTCACCCTGCTTCAGACCACCTTCTCTGAAATTTCTCTTATTACTTTAAAGCCCAACTACTGCCTCGTCTTCCATTCCCCATGTCCACAACACTACCATCGAACATTCTAGTGCTATTTTGTCCAAATTATCATCCAAGCATCACAAGTATAGGGTCTTTTTTTTTTCCACTTAACTATACCTGGCTAAAAAATTCATAGGTTTAGAGAACACCAATTAGAGCAACTTTTAAGTTAAGGAGATGACGAAGTTTTTGTAGAGGCACGTGTTAAGATGAACACATAGGAGTATTCAGAAAAATGTGGATATGCGGCTCTTTAATAAAATCTGCCTCGGCAAAAATGAAAATGTTCCTTCCTGAACAACACCTGAAAATACAAAGCCCAAAACTGATTATGGCCCCGATTCAGTCTTAGGCCCCAAGAGCTTCCCTATTTTCGGTAAAACTCACGCCTTCTACGATGCAAGGAAACTAGAATCCCAAAGATTCCTCCGCACCTGAGAGCGACCGTGTCGCCCATTCCTGGGACGCCCACGTTGCCTCTAAAATGGCTGCCGTAAATTAGCCGCACTACCCAGCTCCAACCCACAAACAGGTGATGCCTCCATCCCCTTTATCCTCGCTTTCTCCCCTACAGTTCTTGGGTCCTAACCCCCTAATACATTTCTGCCGGGACCCGAACGCAAGAAAAAGTTCGCCAGAATGGACCTCCACTCACCATCGCGGGGAGAGGAGAGGGCCACGCTCCTCTCAACCCGGCGGCTCCTATAGGAAAAGGAAGTGCCTATCACTTCCGCTCTATTTGTAGCCTTCAACTCGTCCGCCAACCTTCCCCGCCTCAGAACCATCCAGAGACATAAAATATCTCTCTACCACTCTATAAAAATAACAAATAGCGTATTATTTTTTCACATGCATCAAATTATGGTATCTACCCACTTTCAAAGCCAACAATATCGCTTAGAAATAAGGGACTCCTTTCCGCGGAATAATCCATAAAGAGGCGTGGCAACTCTCGCGAGACGAAGTGTCTTTTCCCTCTCAGCCGCTGCAACTTATTTTAACTTTTTCTTACGGGAATGGAAAATTGTTGGCAGAGGAAAAACTGCGGTGTGCTCTAAAACAAAAGATTAACTTGGTGGACAAACGGGGCCTGTCGGGAGTGGGTGGGGTGTAAAAGTAGTCCCGGCGATGGGGTCATGACCCAGGACGTCAGCGTCCGGCGCGCAGTTCAGTTTGGCGGTTTCGGATCTGCAGTCGAATTGGGGCATGATGTGGTCCCGAATGAACCGAGCCGCTGAGGAGTTTTACTCTCGTCTCCTGCGGTGAGTTGTAGCCTTTGCTGTTGCCTTGGGTGCGAGGACAGCACTTGTCCCTGGGTGTCGTTTTCGACTCCGCCCCAATCCTCTTGCCCCTGCTTTAGGGATAAACGCTCTGTCGCTTGTCAGTGGCGCCTACGTTACAGACTAAGGCAGCTTTCCTGGGTCTTGGAGTTGGGGAATGGCCGGTTGGTTATCTGTTCGAGTGTGGGGTTGACCCTGTGGGGGCTTGCTTGTAGTCTCGTATAGGCGAAAACAAGTGTACGTTATCAACGGAGGTGGAAGGTGACAAGTTTTTCAAGAGGCCCGTTATTCGTTCTAATAATGCACAGAGCTTAGGATATGTTAGAGGCACTTCTCAGAATACGGAAAACTAGATGTTGCATCTTTCATCGGTTTAAGCCTTTCTGTGTGAAATGTATTTGTTTCGGTTTCGTTACATGAGCTACAGTTATAATAACGTAATAGTGTGTTTTTGTTACATACCGTTATTTCACTGTGCTCTGAGACTTTATTATAGTGAATTGCTAGTACAAAAGGAGAGTCCATCTAGTTCTGCATCCACTTTAAAGTCGAATCCGTAGTTCTCAAACTTGAACTTGCTTCAGAATCACCTGGAGATTTGTCAAAACACAGATGGCTGGGCCCCACCTCCAGGGTT
The DNA here is from genome assembly GCF_007474595.2 of Lynx canadensis. Classification (NCBI taxonomy): domain Eukaryota; kingdom Metazoa; phylum Chordata; class Mammalia; order Carnivora; family Felidae; genus Lynx; species Lynx canadensis. The sequence goes on along the minus strand of NC_044308.2, from coordinate 38,478,891 downwards.
TCTGATTTAGTAAATCTGGGTGGCGCCAAAGAATTTTCCTTTCTATCAAATCCCGGGTGAAACATGCTGCTGGCCTGACACCACAACTTTTGAGAACCACTGATGTAATCTAACCTCCTATTTTCTAAATGCCATACTTTTTCATTCTGTAAAAAAAATTTGGCTTTTTAAAAAAAAAGTTTATTTATGTATTATTATTTTGAGAGCGAGTGAAGGGCAAGAGAGGAGGACGAGAGAATCTCAAGCAGACTCTGCACCATCAGCACAGAGCCTGATGCTGGGCTGTATCTCACAAACCTTGAGATACGAACTTGACTTGACATGACTTGAGCTGAAACCAAGAGTTGGACACTCAACCAACTGAGCCACCCAGGCGCTCCTCATTATTTATCTTTATTGCTTTTCTTTTTCTTGCAAAAGTAGTAATGCTTGCCAATTTTTTGAACATTATAGAAAGAGCTCTAGGCTTTTTTTTTTTTTTAACTAATAATGTCTTGAATGGCTTCCAGTATGACACCCTATAGATCTAGCTCATTGTTTTTAACTGCTGTATAATATTTCATTCTGTGCCTGTGTAATGCTTATTTAACCAGTCCCCCATTGATACTGTTTTATTTAGACCCTTTGTAGTTCTCAATTATTTCATGGATGTTATTCTTTTTTTCTACTTGTAAGCACAATGCCTCTGTATCCAGTTGCCTACTGGAAATTTCCATGAGAACCTCAAACTCCATATTTGCAAAACTGAATTCATCTTTTCCCCACAACCTGACTTTTTTGCTCCTGAATTCTTGAATTAATTAATTCTTGAATTAAGCCTATGAATTAAGAGCTCCTCAGAGCCAAGATCGTCACTTCTCTTTTCCACCACCCTCCACCCCCATCCTGTCTAGTCAGTCACTTGGAGCACTTTGCCCTCTATCTCTATTGCTTCTGTTCAGGCCATCGTCACTTCTTATTCGCAGCTGTTTTCCTGGCCTCCTTTATACCCTCCATCTCATGGTCAGAAAGGTGTTTCCCATTTAAAATCTTGTAGTGAGTTCCTCTTGGCTTTCAGGATAAAGTTCTAGTGTTAGCAAAATGTCTTCCATTGTGCTACCACAGCACCCTGCATTCACCTCTGTCGGAGCACCCAGCACCCTGTGTTGTAACTGTTGGTTTACTCTTTAGACTTCAGTCAAGAGTATGAACCAGGGACTGTGTTTTTGTTTTATATCCTGGACATCTAAGAAGAGTTCTTGCCTATGATATACATGATTGTTGAATAATCAAATAACATCTCTCAGTGATACATAAAAGACAAAATATCTTTAAGAATAAATCAAAATCTCGTCCAAAATGGCAAAAGCCAATCATTCACAGGGCTAGTTCTCCTGTTTTTATTTCAGTAAGAGTAGATCTAATAATAAATGGTATCCTGAAACAATTCCGATGGGTTCTTGTAGGACTTCAAAGATTTATTCTCTTTCGGAGTATAGATCAGACTGATACACGTTTTGGTATATTTAATGGTTTATAGTTAACATGCTTTGGGATGACTATTTTAAAACTTTCTTGAACGAAACCATAATTATTAAATGATATCTGAGAGTTTTGTGTTTACATTTTTATAGGGAATTGTTTAATATGAAATTTACTAAGTTTTTAGTGACAGCTCATAAAGAGAGGGAGAATAGATGTTTCTGTTTTAGCCATAGAAATCTAGGGCTGGGAACCTTAAGTAACTTTTCTGTGGTTACCCACTGATTCAGTGGCAGATCAGAATCCAGTGATTTTTTTTACTTCTTAAGTCAGGCTGTAAATTACAATTTTAATAGTAACTGAATATGTGTTCAGAAGATAGGAGAGTAGAGCTGGTAACCTGATCCTGCTGCCTCTGAGAAGGAGTTGTGAATAGTAGTCTATTACTCTCTACCACATTTCCTTTTTCTATTCCTAACTTATGCTCTTTTCTGCTTTTTTTTCCGTCTTCCCAATCATACATTAAGGCTGGTTTGTGTTTACTTTCCTCACTGGTGTCATGCAGAGATAAAGTGATGACAGACTTCTGAATTTAAATGTCAGAATACTGTAGCTCTATTTTTCACATGTGGTTCTGCATTTCAGGGAGTTTGATGAAGAAAAGAAAGGAATCCATAAAGACCCATTTATCTATGAGGTATGAACAATTTATTTGGTCTTTAAACACAACTCATTAATCCTAACATTCTGTTTTCAAAAGTTGGGTTCATTGAAGGGAGTTTAGAGTAAATTCCACCCTCTTAGCGTACAGTTCTATGAGTTTTTACAAATGCATTCAGTCATATGGCCACCGACATAATATCTAGAATATTTCTGTCACCTCCAAAATCTCATGTCCCTTGTTGTCAGCCCTTTGTCTCTGGCCTTTTCCAGAGTGTCATATAAATAAGATCATACGGGGCGCCTGGGTGGCTTGGTCGGTTAAGCGTCCGACTTCGGCTCAGGTCATGATCTCACGGTCCATGGGTTTGAGCCCCACGTCGGGCTCTGTGCTGACAGCTCAGAGCCTGGAATCTGTTTCAGGTTCTGTGTCTCCCTCTCTCTCTGCCCCTCCCCTGTTCATGCTATGTCTGTCTCTGTCTCAAAAATAAATAAAGGTTAAAAAAAAAAATTAAAAAAAAAATAAGATCATACACTATGTAGTCTTTTTTTTTTTTTTTTTTTTTTTAGCGTTGTTTAGTTTTTATTTCATGATCATAAACTTTACTCTGCAATCCAGCTAGACTTGGAGGGGAGTAAGGAAAACATGGAGCCCGTAGAACTGCAAGGAGAGCACAAAGATTATAGGAGATTTCGAGCAGATGGAGGTGAGGGGGGTCCTCTCCCAAGCTACAAAAACAATGGTCTGGTAGTTAACATAAAACACAAGTGAGATTTATTAGATTCGTCCACGGTCAGCAATGGTGGTCTTCTTGCTGGTCTTGCCATTCCTGGACCCAAAGCGCTCTGTGGCTTCCACAATACTCATTCCCTCCTTCACTTTGCCAAAGATCATGTGCTTGCCATCCAACCACTCCATCTTGGCAGCGCAGATGAAAAGTTGGAAACCATTTGTGTTGGGTCCAACATTTGCCATGGACAAGATGCCAGAACCTATGAGTTTCAGGATGAAATTCTCATCAATTTCTCCCCATAGATGGACTTGCCACTAGTGCCGTCATGGCATGTGAAGTCACCACCCTGGCACGTAAATCCTGGAATAATTCTGTGAAAGCAGGAACCTTTATAACCAAATCCTTTCTCCCCAGTGCTCAGAGCATGAAAGTTTTCTGCCATTTTTGAAACTTTGCAAACAGCTGGAAGGAGATGCGGTCCAAGGACTTGTTGTCCATGGTGATGTCGAAGAACACGGTGGAGTTGACCATGGCTGGGCAGTGTGGTCAGCCCCGGGGTGGCAGCCTCTGTGAGGCCTATACACTGTGTGTCTTTTGGGTCTGGTTTCTGTCAGTGAGCGTATGCATTTGAGATTCATCTTTGTTTTGTGTATCAGTAGTTCATTCCTTTTTATTGTTAAATACCACCTCACTGAGTGTGTGACAGTTACCCACTTACCAGTTGGTAGACACTTGGATTGTTTTTGATAGTTTTTGATAGTTATAAATAAAGCTGCTATAAATATTCATGGATTTATTAAGCATCTAATATATGCCAAGTGTTGCATAGGTGAAGTCCCCATAAAGTTTGATCCATAAAATAATTAGCGAACTAAAATTAATTGTATGCTAAAAGACAAATAAGCTGGAGATAGTCCTATAAGATAAAGGTTAATTACTCATATATATGAAATACATAAAAAACTCATAAAAATCAACAAGAAAAATGACAATCATGACAGAAGAATAGGCAAAGAACAAAAATAAGTAATTCCAGAAAGAAAAATACAAATAGCGTTGTTTCTTACTGTTTGAATTTTCATTAACCAAACCCAGGAACTAAGTATATCCGGGTAAATGTATTAATCCCACCTTATCTGAGTTCTTGCTTGATGTGTGTGGTAGTTTCCTAGGGCTGCTGTAACCACAAATTGGTTTGCTTAAAACAGAAATTTATTCTATTGCAGTTCTGGAGACTACGACTCTGAAGTGGAGGTGTCAGAAGGGCCATGCTACTGAAGGCTCCAGGAAAGGATCCTTTCTTGGCTCCTTCTGGTTTCTGGTGGTTTCCAACAGTCCTTGGAGTTTCTTGGCTTCTAGACACATTACTCTGATTTCTGCCTCTGTTAATACATAGTATTCCTGTGTGTGTCTATGTGTCTAAATCTTTCACACCTTACAAGTACATCAGTCATTGGATTTAGGGCCCCCCCTAATCCAAATTAATCCTCACCTTGATTACATTTGCAGAAACTTTTTTTTAAATGTTTATTTATTTTTGAGACACACAGACACACACATGCGTGCGGCGTGAGTTGGGGAGGGACAGAAGAGAGGGAGACACAGAATCCAAAGCAGGCTGCAGGCTCTGAGCTGTCAGCACAGAGCTCTACATGGGGCTGGAACCCATGAATTGCGAGATCATGACCTGAGCCAAAGTTGCATGCGTAACCAACTGAGCCACCCAGGTGCCTCATTAAAGACCCTCTTTCTAAAGGTCACATTCAGAGGAACCAAGGGTTAGGACCTCCCCATGTCATTTGGGGTATATTCAATCCACAATGGGACTTGAAACTCAAGAACCTAGTAGATTAGAATAAACACATCATCCTTTGCTCTTTGAACTTTGTATCTAAATGCTTCAGTATCCAAACTGAGAAATTAAACAGATTCAAATAATGAGACATATTTGTCAATAATAAGCATATGAAATTTTTGCTGTGAGATGATAAAAGTGAACAGTGAAAATACTCGGTTGTGGTAAGCGATTAGAATGCGAGTATGTGGGCATGGCATGTTTGCAAGGCAATTTGAAAATATCGGTGTGATTCTGGATACTTAAGAGAGGAATTCAAGGATGTTGATTATTAGCTGTTTATTATAGCACAGAACTTAAAACTATCCAAATGTTGAAGAAAATGGAATTCGTTATATGATGGTAGAGCCAAAGAACGTTTAATGGCACGACAAGCTTATGATTTAGTCTGTTGTATTTTTTTAAGCAAAAGCCTATGTAGATATCTAAATGCTGAATACATTTCTACTTAAGTAGATTAATTTATGTGTCTGCAAAAAGTTCTGGCAAGATATAGGCCAACCAGGCTACTTACAGTGATGATCATTCTAGCTAGTAGAATTAGTATGTGAGTTTTAAAAAACGTTAGCTGTTTTCAGATTTTTCTGCAATAAACATGTTTGCAGTAGGAATGGAAAAATAAGTTCCTATAATTGATAAAGTTCTAAACTCCATAGTACAATCAGAAGAGAAGAGCATATTTAGTAAAGTGCTAATTATATGGGACATGATTGTAAATATAGTATGAGTGGAGGGAAAGAATGTCCATGTGATCCTAATCAAAGGAAGGCTCGACAAGGCAGGGTGCACTTTAGGTGGCCTTCAAGCATTTGTAGACGTGAACATAAGAGCTAGATTTATCTAACATGAAAAAACAACCTGGCAAAGAATAAATGAAATCTTATCTTTAGAACATTATGTTTTGTTCAAATTTTCTTTTTTAGTCATTTGTCTACAACTGGTCTTTATGTGTTTAAATTATTTGCACTAATATATGTGTGTATATATAACATTGCCTGACAACTTTTTTTAACAGACTGATGTTCAAGGGCAGTTGATCGGCAAAGGCCAACCAAACCCTTTGAAAAATATTCTAAATGAAAATGATGTGATATTCATTGTAGAGAAATTGGTAAGTAGTGTTTGGGCTTTGTGCTTGTTTAATTCTTTTTTTTAATCTTATTTTTAATAAATTTATTTAATTTAATTTTTTATTTATTTTTTTTAACGTTTATTTATTTTTGGGACAGAGAGAGACAGCATGAATGGGGGAGGGGCAGAGAGAGAGGAAGACACAGAATCGGAAGCAGGCTCCAGGCTCTGAGCCATCAGCACAGAGCCTGACACAGGGCTCGAACTCACGGACCGCGAGATCGTGACCTGAGCTGAAGTCGGACGCCTAACCGACTGAGCCACCCAGGCGCCCCAAATTAATTTTATTTTTAATAAGATTAAAAATTCGAGTGGGGCTCAAACTTACAACCCTGAGATCAAGACTCTCATGCTCCATCAACTGAGCCAGCCAGGAGCCCCTGTGCTTGTTGATAACTAACAGCCAAATTCAGTTTATTGGGAATAATCTCAGATGTGCCCATTTTTTTATCAGCATATTAGTGAAAGCAGATTCTAATTCTTTTAGAAATAGAATTTCTAAATTTCTGCTTTAGAAATACAATGAGAATTGCATAGGTCATTTAAAAATTTTGTAGTAGCCTGATTTTTAAACAGTGAATAGGGCCACCTAAGGGGCTCAGTTGCTTAAGTGTCTGACTTTGGCTCACGTCATGATCCCACAGTTTGTGGTTGGAGCTCTGCATCTGTCTGCTGCTACCACAGAGACGACCTCCAGAGCCTCTGTCCCCCTCCTCGCTCTGCTCCTTCCCTGCTGGTTTCTATCTCAAAATAAACTAAAAAAAAGTGAAATTATCATATATAGTAAAATTGACCTTTTTTCTTTTTTGTCCACTTCTGTAAGTTTTAGCACATGTACAGATAGGTTCTGGTAATCACCACCACAATCAGGGCACACACAAATAGTTCCATCACCCTAACAACTCTTGTGCTAACCCTTTAAAATCCTACTTTTTTCTAACCTCTACCCCCTGGCAACTGCTGATCTCTTTTCCCTTGGTATAGTTTTGTCTTCTGTCATGAATGGAATCATACAGTTTTGTAACCTTTTGAGTTTGGCTTCTTTCACTCTGTATGCCTTTGAGATTAAGTTGTAAGTATATATCAGTGGCTCATTTCTTGTAATTGCTGAGTATATTCCGTGGCTGTACCCCTGTTTATTTACCGAGTCACCCTTTGAAAGACGTTTGGGCCGTTTTCAGTCCTCAGTGATCATGGATAGAGCTGCTATAATCATTTTTGTACAGCTTTTTGTGTGAGCGTAAGTATTTTCTTTTTTTTTTTTTTAATTTTTTTTTTTTTCAACGTTTATTTATTTTTGGGACAGAGAGAGACAGAGCATGAACGGGGAGGGGCAGAGAGAGAGGGAGACACAGAATCGGAAACAGGCTCCAGGCTCTGGAGCCGTCAGCCCAGAGCCTGACGCGGGGCTCGAACTCACGGATCCGCGAGATTCGTGACCTGGCTGAAGTCGGACGCTTAACCGACTGCGCCACCCAGGCGCCCCAGCATAAGTATTTTCTTGATACTAAATACTGAGGTGTGGAATTGTCTGAAATTAAGTTTAATAATGCTTTTTATTTACTCCTGTATATTTAATAATATTTCAATGCCTAGTTAAGATAAAAATCTTTGAGATATTTTGAGTTGTTTTTTTTTTAATGTTTATTTTTGAGAGAGTCGGAGCATGAGCAGGGGAGGAGCAAAGAGAGAGAGAGAGAGAGAGAGAGAGAGACAGAGCACAAGCAGGGGAGGGGTAGAGAGGGATGGAGACACAGAATCTGAAGCAGGCTTCATGCTCAGAGCTGTCAGCACAGAGCCCGACTTGGGGCTCGAACCCATGAACTGTGAGATTATGACCTGAGCTGAAGTCGGATGATTAACCGACTGAGCCACCCAGGCTTCCTGAGTTGTTTGTTTGTTTGTTTGTTTGTTTGTTTGTTTTTTCCATACTGCATCTTCAAAACCTGGTGTGTATTTTACACTTATATCTTCATTTGGTCTGGCCGTGTTGCCATTACTCAATAGCCACATGTGGCTAGTGGCTGTTGTACCAAACAGCACAGTGTATGTAGGTATTACGAAGTTCTACTTTAATTTTTGTTTATTAAACGTAACAGAGAAAACTTCTTGTCTTTTGCATCACTTTATAATTCCAACCTTAAACCTTTGTGTTTTAGTTACGGTAATTATTTTGGCAGAGCAGTTATAGTAATTTTTATTAAGTGGTGATAATGTTGTCATGCTACACAGTTGCTTTGGGGCCAGAACCCATTCTTTGACTACATGGTTTTCTGAAGTGGGTTGGAACAGACTAATGGGGGAAGGTGGAAGTACTTTTTTTTTTTTTTTTAAGTTTAGTTTTTGAGAAAGAGTGTGCACAAGCGGGGCAGGGGCAGAGAGAGAGGGAGAGAGGGAATCCCAAGCAGGCTCCACATTGTCAGTGCAGAGCCTGACGTGGGGCTCAAACCCACAAACCTTGAGACCATGACTTGAGCAGAAACTACGACTTAACTGACTGAGCCACCCAGCTGCCCCAAAAAGTGGAGGTACTTTTAGAAGGAACACCTCTGCTCTAGGACCCTCATGTTGTCTGGATGGGCATTATGGCAAATGAACAGGGAGCTTTTTATTTTAATGCATACAAAAACTCCTTTTGAAGAGGGGGGTAACTTATTTGTCTGTTATATTAATAAAATGGTGTCATTACTGCTTATCTATGGTAGACAGATGTTTGGAAAATAATTATAGGTGAATTAAATGGTTGAGTTTAGACTTTTGCTCTGGGGAGAAGGGAAAATGTATATAGAGCAAAAGTGGAATAAACAAAGATGGTCAGATGAAGGTGAGTTACCTAGGAAAAGATAAGGATGAGCCAAGGGGGATGTGGAGATCTGGGTTAGGAGACTAGTGGGGATGCAGCTTGCAGTTGGGAGAAGGTTCCAGGAATTCATTGGGACCCTGGCATTTTTGGATGAGGAACAATTAAGACTATTGTCTCTGCAAAGATCGGTAGTGCTTAAGGTACACATTTTAAGTAAATGGGTATTAGAAAAAAAAATAACATTTTGGGTACCACCAGTTCTAGGAACTATTTGGAGAGCTGGGCCTGGAAGGGAAAGAGGTCTGCAGTCTGGCAAAAGAAGTTCAAAGTCGAGGAAATATTCAGATCTGATACCTGTTAAGTGGGCAGAGGATTTACTGTCCAAAGAGCTTCAGGGATAAGAACCTGAGTTTTGAAGTCAGACTGCCTAGATTCAAAGGTTGCCTTTGCCACTCACTGGCTGTTATTTTAGGTGAGTTATTTAGCCATTTGCTACCTCAGTTTTCCCATCTAAAAACAGGGTTGTTAATAGTATCTATTTCAGGGTTTTTATGAAAAGTAAAAGAAAACTGAGAATAGTAGTTGGTATATTGTAATGCTCAGGAAATGTTAACTCTTGTGCTTATTGTTTTTATTGGCAAGGCTGAGCTGTTTACTTAAATGTGTAGATATTAGAAACATAGATTTATTTCAGAACCTGTAACACAAATGAGAGCTGCTAATCCTAAGAGGAGCAGATTTGAGGAGTAAGGGCTGTGGACCTTTGAGTTTGGGGAGTGCGAAATTGAGAGTCTCCCATGGGTTTCCCCATGGGGTGCTTTGTCTTTCATTCAGCTTTTTATATGTGTCCGAGTACTTCCTTTTCTAATGGCATCAGATGCTTCTGCTGTCAGTAGCAACTTCATTATCTTTTTATAGGGCAGTGGAAATGCTTGTAATGGCAAAATTTATTGGTACCAGACTGCTTTGTAGCTATGCTTCTTGGCATAACCCAATCATTTGTGCTTAAGGTTTAGAAACCAGTACATTGTGTTCTAGCATAGTAAAGAACTGACTGGTGAGTGTTCTTTTACCTGGCTAAATAATTAAAAAAATATTTCTAAAGCCTTTAGAGAAGGAAGAAACAAGTCATGTTGAAGAACTACAGTCTGAAGAAACTGCTATTTCTGATTTCTCTACTGGGGAGAATGTTGGACCACTTGCTTTACCAGTTGGGAGAGCAAGGTAAGTTTTTCTTAGTGTCAGGGTGGGAGGAGGGCTGGAGGCTGGGATTTAAAGTGTTCTTACAAACATTGTGGAAAAAAAAGTCTGGATCTAATCCAGATCCCTCCTTCTCCCTCTCCCTCTCCCTCTCCCTCTCCTTCTCCCCCACCCTCTCCTTCTAGATGTGTATACCCAGCTCTGCATGAATAGCTTTAGTTGAATATCCCATAGGTATCCCAAGCGTGACCAAGAAGACTGTGTTGTCATCCACTTCTCCACTCCCATATACTGTTTATTGTTGTTGCTTCTCAATTTCTTTGTATTTGGTACCCCTACAGTCTTTTTTCCTTGCTGCTGCCAGAGTGATTTTTTTTAGAATTCTTTTTGATGTTTATTTTTTTGAGAGAGGCAGAGTGTGAGCGGGGCGGCAGGGGGCAGAGAGAGAGAGAGGGAGACACAGAATTTGAAACAGGCTCCAGGCTCTGAGCTGTCAGGCATGGGGCTTGAACCCACGGACCGTGAGATCATGACCTGAGCCGAAGCTGGATGCTTAATCGACTGAGCCACTCAGGTGCCCCCAGAGTGATCTCTATAAATCCCTGAAGGCCTGATCATGTTGTTTCCTAGCTTAAAAATCCTTCAGTGGTTCTCCTTGCCTCATGATAAGATCCAGATTTCTTATGAATAGAAGCCTTCATTGTAGAGTCCGGTGGCCCTCTTCCCGGCTGCCATACTCAGTGGGCATTTGGAAATATGCAGGGGCACTTTTTGGTTGTTACAGTGACTAAGGCAAGCAGTTGGCCTGGGCAATGTTCAGTAAACATCCTGCAGTGCATGGGGTTCTCCTGCACAAGGAGGAATCCTCCCACCCAGATGCCAGTAGTACCCCTGTTAGAACCCCTGCTGCCCCTGTCTGCCTTGCCAGCCTCACTTTCTGCCTTCCCACTGTGCAGTTCTCCCTGGCTGGCCTCTCTCACCTCCAGAACCAAAGTGTTTGCCAGGAAGGAGTTCTGGAGGATAGAGTCATATAAATAATAACATTAGACAGGACTGTAACAATATTCACAAAGTGATTCTTTTTCAGGGTGGTTTTTTGTTTTGCTATGTTGAAGCTTTTAACATTTTTATGTGGTTAAATCGATCAATCCTTTATGGCTTCTGGATTTTAAGTCCTATTTGGCCTTTTTTCTCTTCTCCCCCCACAACTTAAACATGATTTGTATTGTTTTTCTCTGTCCGGTGTTTCTTTGGATTTATCCATATGCTTATCATTGCTTTGCTTTGCATTACAGACCTTCCTTTTGGAATTACTGTATTTGCTTTTTGAAGTACAGTCCCTTAGAAATTCTGTTGTTGAACATCTGTTGGTAATAAATTAAGTTTTCATCTCTTTGAAAATTTTAAGCCATGTTTTTTGGTACCTTTTAATTTTGATAGACTTTCAAATTTAGAGAAATGTTGAAAGAGTAGCGCAGGAACTTCTCTATACCCTTAACTCCGATTCACCAGTTAGTTACACTTTGCTGCATCCGCTTGGTCTTTCTCTCTCTTATTCCACCTCCTATTCTTCCCCCACTCTGCCACCTTTATAAGGGACACTCATATCACCCACACACATTTTTAAAAACATTTATTTTTGGGGCGCCTGGGTGGCGCAGTCGGTTAAGCGTCCGACTTCAGCCAGGTCACGATCTCACGGTCCGTGAGTTCGAGCCCCGCGTCGGGCTCTGGGCTGATGGCTCAGAGCCTGGAGCCTGTTTCCGATTCTGTGTCTCCCTCTCTCTCTGCCCCTCCCCCGTTCACGCTCTGTCTCTCTCTGTCCCAAAAATAAATAAACGTGGAAAAAAAAAAAATTTATAAAAAATAAAAAAAAAAAAAACATTTATTTTGAGAGAGAGAGCGTGTGCCTGTATCAGCGGGGAGGGGCAGAGGGGGAGAGAGAATCCCGCACTGTCAGCGCAGAGCCCCACTTGGACTCGATCTCACGAAACTGTGAGCTCATGACCTGAGCCAGAATCAAAAGTCAGACGCTTAACTGACTGAGCCACCCAGGCACCCCTATCTGTAGTGAAGTATTTAGAGGTAAAGGAACACTGTCTCCAACATACTGTCGATATTTCATAAAAAATGTGTGTGGGGGCACCTGGGTGGCTCAGTCAGTTAAGTGTCTGTCTCTTGATTTTGGCTCAGATCGTGATCTCATGAGTTGGTGAGATTGAGTCCCGAGTCAGGTTCTATGGGATTCTCCCTCCCTCTCTCTGCCCCTCCCCTGCTTGTGCATGTGTTTCTTCTTTCTCTTTCTCTCTCTCTCAAAATAGACATTTAAATAAATAAATACTTCACTAGGTATTTGCTAAGAGCAATTATATTCTCTTATGTAACCACAGAACAATGATCAAAATCTGGAAGTTTAACACTGTTATGGTGCTGTTACCTAATTCACAGTCTATTCAATTTTCCTTAAGTGTTCAGTGACCAGTGACCTCAAGCATCTTTTCATGTGCTGATTGACTCCTTTTTTGCCCCAGCTTTATTGAGGTGTAATTAACATAGCCTACCTATTTCGTCTATTTCTCTTGTTTAATCTCACAGCCTGCTTTCACTCCTACTGAACCTCTACCCTTACCGAATTGGATTCCCCATTGGTAGAAGTTATGATCCTGTCACAGTCTTGTCACTTCCTGCTGTGTGCATCTTGATCTGCCTGGTGTGCCCTTCTCCCACTTCTTCACTGGGTGAATTGTTTATGTATTTTGCCACTTAATTTCCGGGTTTTTGTTTCTGGGATACTGGGGTATTGGAATTTATAATCAGAAACATATCTGGTCTTTGTCCATGGTTCCTGGCAAGGAGTCCCTAAAACCCTTGTAATTTCTTAAGTGGGGAGAAAGAGAGGTGTCTTCTGTGATGTTAATGAGATGGCTTTTGGAAAGTCCCTAAGTAACCGGTTTGGGGGTTGCTAGGGGAACCAACCCAGTGATTTTGAGGGTTAGAATATTTAGCCCCACCCCTACCTTCAGAGAAGGGAGAAAGGCTGGAGGCTGAGTTCAGTCACCAGTGGCTGGTGATTGATCAGTTCATGTCTGTATGATGAAGGCTCCATAAAAACCCAAAAGGAGAGTGTGTGGTGAGCCTCTGGGTTGGTGAACAGGTAGAGATTTGGGGAGAGTGGCTCACTGAGAGAGGGCATGGGCGCTCCACACCTTTCCGCATACCTTGCCCTGTGCGTCTCCCATCTGTCTGCTCCTGAGCTCTATCCTTTTATAATAAACCGGTGATCTAGCAAGTAAAATGTTTTTCTGAGTTCTGTGAGCTGCTCTAGCAAATTAATCGAACCCAAAGAGGAGGTTGTTAGAACGTCTGGTTCACAGCTGGCCCTTCAGAAGCACAGGTGTCAACCTAGACTTGCATTTGGCATCTATAAGTAGGGGGTGGAGCCAGTCTTGTAGGACTGAACCTTAATCTGTGGGATCTGATGCTGTCTCTGGGTAGATAGTGTCAGAATTGAGTTGAATTGTAGGATACCTGGCTGGTGTTAGAATTACTTGGTATGAGGAAAACTCCCACATAATACAGTTGGTGCAGAATCTTGGTGATCAGAAGTAGGATCAGTGTCACAATCGTAAATACCCTTCGTAGTATCTTTGAAAAAGAAAAGTTGACTGGTCAGCAGTCACTATAATTTATTCTTCGTACTCTTGTTTTCAAGGCAGTTAATTGGACTTTATGCTATGGCTCACAATCCTAATATGACCCACTTGAAGATTAATCATCCAGTTACTGCCCTTCCTGCCCTGTGGGTGAGGTGTGACAGTTCAGATCCTGAAGGGACCTGTTGGCTGGGAGCTGAGCTTATCACCACAAATGACAACATTACAGGAATTGTCTTATATACGGTCAGTTCTAAAGGTGAGAGCTCACTCTTCTTACTTTTGTGGGGGTGTGAGTATTTATTTGTGTCGTTATTGTGCTGTGATTTGTACTGAAAACTGAAATTGTTAAGAGGGGAAGTGCACACGATGGAACTTGTCAGCCACTATGGACCTACTCTGGTGTGTAACTTGGGGCATACAGGAGATACTCCAGAAACAGATCTCCAAAACTCTGAACAGAAGTTTATGGTTTTGTTTACTAGTTTTATTTGGGTTTCATTTGATTTATATGTGTGTATTTTTGGAAATTTTCATTGGAAGATTAAAAAAAATTGAATGTAATGACAATATAATTCCGATCTCATAGTAGATGTTTAATTATACTTTTGGTAGAAGCATTGTTACTGAACCCTAAAATCAGATTTGTGTGTTCAATCTGCAGTAAACCTAATCCCTGAGTCACTGGGTTTGAGGCTGAGAAAGTTTTATTCTCAGAAGGGCAGCCCATTGAGAGGGCTGGGGAGTAATTCCCAAACTGCCTTCCTGACTGAGATTAGAGCAAGTTTTTTATAATCATAGGAGTTGAGATCGCATACTTACTGAGGAAAAGGATGGGGGAAGCTTGTGACTATGCTTGGGGAAAGATGGAGCGTGCACATTGAGCAAATGTATGTAACGTCTATCCCACGTTCCCTTTGGAGTGGAGATTAACCCCAGAACAAGGCATGATATGCTTCAAGAGCCCGTATAAATTGGATAATGGCGTCCGGGGCTCGTTACCTTGGGTAAGGGATGCAGAGCCTTGCTTTTTTATTGGCTGGAGCCATTTCTGTTGACCCCGAGTCCAGGTTTCTAGAGAGACATCTAGTAGATTTATTAGTGGGATCTGAAAAGACACAATAGCTGATTAGAGAGAAACAGGTCTCTGAAAAACAAGCTTTAAATTTTCTGCTGTTTCAACTTTATTTATCGTATGGGGCATGGTTTCAGTATTGGCCTTTGCTCCACTTTTCTCCCCCCCCTTTTTTTAAATGTTTATTTATTTATTTAGAGAGAGAAGAATGTGCGCACAAGTGGGGGGCAGGTGGGCAGAGAGAGAGGGAGAGAGAATCCCAAGCAGGCTTCCTGTTGTCAGCATAGAGCCCAACTTGACTCGGGGCTCCATTTCACGAACTGGACCATGAGATCATAACCTGAGCCAAAATCAAGAGTTGGATGCTTAACCGACTGAGCCACGCAGGCACCCCCTGCCCCCCCCCCCCCCCCCGCAACTTTCCTCCTTCTGTCAACATTTCATCTGAGGATTTATTTAATTTTAACAATTACTAGTGTTAAGTTGTGGTGCCCTTAGAATTTGAGGGATCCTAGTTTTTTTAGCTCTAACCATAGAATTTTGAATTGTACCTTTAAAATGATGTTTCCTTTTATGTTTTATAGCTGATAAAAATTATTCTGTAAATCTTGAAGACCTAAAAAGTTCACATAAGAAAAGACATCACTTGTCTACTGTAAGTATTTCTCTTCTGCTCACGTTATTTTCTTCAAACTGTTATGGATGTGCCTCCCTTGTTTAATGCTTTTTTCACTCCTAATAAGACTAGATGTGTTTTTTTTATAGTATCAAAATGTTTGTGTTTATTTTCATATTGGCTAGTGACTAAAAGTAGATGCCTTCTTGCTTTTTAGCTAGTCTCTGTGATGAAAAAGAATGGTCTTATTTTTCCATTTGGGATAAAATTGTGGTGCTTTTTCTTTTGCTGGGAAAAGAACCAACGTAGTTTTGATAATGGGCCTCTGGCCATGTGAAAGCGTAGCTAACAGAGGGTCGGGTTGGCTGGATATGCTTTTTTCAGGTAACAGCCAGGGGCTTTGCCCAGTATGAGCTGTTTAAGTCCACGGCCTTGGACGACACACTTGCCGCATCACAGACTACGATCACTTTGGATATTTCCTGGAGTCCCGTGGATGAGATTCTTCAAACCCCTCCACTTTCCTCAACTGCAACCCTGGTAGGAGCAAACTTTATTTTACGTTGAGTTTATTCAGTGTGGATTTACTCTTCGCTTGCTTGTTGCTGGTGCTGCATGCTGCCAGCGCCAGCCCTAGCCCTCGCAGGACAGCTCTGAGGCCCAGCTTACCCCTGAGGTCTCACCAGGGCAGTGGGTGGAGGTTTTGCCGGGCGATCTGATCTGTCAGTTGCCCACAGTGCTGCAGTTATGTAACTTAAGAGTTTTCTAGTGATTAATAAAGTCTCTTGAGTTGGGACCCGAGTGAAATGATCAAAATGACTTATCTCTCCTGTTCTTAAAAGATTGCAGATACTGACAATACAGTAACTTGCATTAAATTTTGTATTTTCATAAAAGTGTTTGCTAGTATCATTATTATTTAGTTTGTGTTCAAAATTTTTTCCAGTTGTTATGTATTCGTTAGATACGCTTAGCAATTTGGGCTGTCTGTTAGGCCTTTTCGCTTTATATTTATATTTCTAGGCATCTGACTTAAGAAGTTAATCGGAATTGCTGGCAAAAAATTTATGTACAAAGATAGTTTCATATCGTGATAATAACCGTGTTTCTAAAATATTAAAAACAAACCTGAATGTTCAATAGGGAAATGATTAAAGTAGATTTCCCTAATGAAATATTGTATATTCTTTAAAAATCATGATGTAAAATGTCTTTAATAATAACAGGAAATTCTTATTAAGCAGAAAAAAGGAAGATGTACAAAACAGTGTATACAGTAGGATCTCAACTATGTTTTTTTTTTTTTTTTTTTTTTTTTTTTAACGTTTATTTTATTTTTGGGACAGAGAGAGACAGAGCATGAACGGGGGAGGGGCAGAGAGAGAGGGAGACACAGAATCGGAAACAGGCTCCAGGCTCTGAGCCATCAGCCCAGAGCCCGACGCGGGGCTCGAACTCACGGACCGCGAGATCGTGACCTGGCTGAAGTCGGACGCTTAACCGACTGCGCCACCCAGGCGCCCCTCAACTATGTTTTAAAAAACTCTACACGGAAGCCTGGACGGGGTTAATTGTTATTCCCCCAGGGTGGCGGGATTATGGATAATTATGTTCTTAATGCTTTTCTCTTCTGGCTAAGACAGCACACTGTTGGTTTAGTTAGGAGTCTACTGAACATATTTATTAGGGGGCGGTTATTTTTGGTACATGGAAATGAATGCTAAGTTTGTCATTGGGTCTTAAGATGTATTTGTTTACATTTCTCCCACGTGTCTTTTGGAAATTCAGTGAGAAAGGGCAGGAGAGCAGATGTTCCACATAGGTAGGATGGCGGAGTCGAGAGTGGGTGGTGGCATGAGTTTAGGTTACTGTATCGGGATGGACAGAATCTATGGTGTCTCTGGGTATGATATTCTAAGTGCAGTATTACCCTACTTAACGTTCATTAGTGCTTTAGGAGATACATGTTTTAATGTGTGGGGAATTTGAAACGCAAGTAACTGTGACCCTTATGCAGAAAAGATGGGATTTCCAGTGAAAACTGACTTTGGGAACTTTTTAGAATATTAAAGTGGAATCGGGAGAGCCCAGAGGTCCTTTGAATCATCTCCAGAGAGAAGTGAAATTTCTCCTTGTGAGTATCCTACTGGAATTTGTAACTTGCATTAAATTTTACATTTTCATAAAAGTGTTTGCTAGTATCGTCATTATTTGTGTTCAAAATTTGTTCCAGTTGTTATGTATTCATTAGATATGCTCGGCAATTTGGGCTGTCTGATTTTACTGTGTGGTAGTTGTCCTTTACGGGTATCCTTTGTTAGATAGTTTATAGCTGCTCTTCTTCCACCTTTTTACGAGAGTATTTGGTTTCTATTCTTACAATGGATTCCCCTCTTTTAGGTGGATCAGCTGCCAATTTATGCCAAATGCGTGTATAATCTGCTTGTTAATAACTGGGATTTTGATTCATGCTAAAGATTAATGAGCATGTGTTTCAAGAACTTTATGTTTTGTTGAGTTTTACTCCATTCTACAAATTGAATCTCAAGAAGGTGTCCTGCCTACTTCTTTTCTTTTTAAGCTTTATTGAGATACAAGTTAATCCCATAAAATCCACTTGTTTTAAGTATACAATTCAATGGTTTTTAGTATACTTACAGAGTTGTACAACCGTGGCCATATATAATTTTAGAGCATTTTTATCACCCTAAAAAGAAACCCTGTGCCGATTAGCAGTCACCTCCCACCCTCACCAGCCCCTAGCAGCCAGTAATCTACTATTTTGTAGTACTCTGTTCTTTTCATTGCCAAATAGCATTCTATTATATAGATATACCACATTTTGTTAATCCATTCATCAGCTGATAGGCATTTCGATTGTTGTTACTTTTTGACTATTATGAATACTGCCATGAGCAGTCTAGAGCAAGTTTTATGGGACATATGTTTTCATATCTTCTGAATGGAGTTGCCGGATCATTGTGGTAACTGTGTTTAAGCTTTGGAGGAGCTGTCAAACCATAACCGTTTTCCAAAGTGGCTGTACAGTGTTACATTCCTACCGGCAGTGTCTGTTCCAGTTGTTCTGTATCCTTGCCAACGCTTCGTGTGGTCTTATCATTATCAGAGCCATCCTAGTGGGGATGAAATGGTATCTCGTTATGGTTTGGGTTTGCATTTCCCTGATGGCTACTGGCTGTGAAGAATCTTTTCCTGTTCTTTTTGGCTCTTACTTTAACCTCACACCCTACTTTTCCCACTGACCACCCCCCCCCCACCCCCAACCCTGGCCTGTTTACAGTACCTTGGTCCTGTCACTCTGTCACTTTGTGGTGAGTGTGTCTTGACCTGTGTAGTGTGCCCTTCTCCCACCCGTGTGCCGGGCGAGCTGTCTGTGACATCGTCACCAGGATGATCGCACTGCTCCCTCAGAATGGCGTGTGTTGCCTCTGCTTTGTGCTGCCAGAGCACTTCACACACACCGCTTGTCAGGTGTTTATCAACCCCGGTAGTCTGTTTACTTCTCTGTCTCCCCTCCTACACTTGAGTGCCAGGTACTCTGTGTCCTCGACATCTGGCATGGTACCACGCATACATGGTACCTTTACCTCTGATTATTATTTCCCTTTTTGTACAAAATTCGGTACCTTTCTTTCTGGAAAGAATCCTTTCTCAGGATCCTTCCTGTGGCCTTCTATCATATTTCTCTCCACATGTCTCTGCCCTCCTCTCCCCACACACTGGCAGAGAGCTCGTCCATTCAGTGGTTTGACTAATACCTTTATGAGGGAACTCCAGACTCTCTTTTTCTTTTTCAATTATTTTTTTTAACGTTTATTTATTCTTGAGAGGCAAAGAGAGCACAAGCGGGGGAGGAGCAGAGGGAGAGGGAGACAGAGAATTCGAAGCAGGCTGTCAGTACAGAGCCCGACGCAGGGCTCGAACCCATAAGCTGTGAGATCATGACCTGAGCTGAAGTCGGACGCTTAACTGACTGAGCCACCCAGATGCCCCCAGACTCTCTTCTTTTCTTTAAGCTGATACTGGTCCACTGCTGTTGCTCTCAAACTCAGTATTTCCAAAAGGAAACTTGAGATCTTCTCCAGACTAGATCTCCCTCAGAGAACCCCCCATTTCTGGCTGTGGTTCTCCCATTCCTTCAATTTTCCAGGCTAGAAACCTTATATTTTAGTTTAGTGAGAGCTATTTTTACCGCTACCGCTTAACTACCACAACTAGAAGCTGCCACTGTGTTCCATCCATGTGGTGCTAGATGGTTCAGTTACTTTGCTTGAGACATTAGTAGTTGGTTTGTGGAAGACCTGATTCAAAGACATGTCAGTCTGTCTGTCTGACTTGCAAGTCCATGTTTTGTTACAACCTCCCTTATAACTTCGCAGGATCTTAGATGTGCACATGACCGCAGTCTCTCCAAGTTCAATGCCTTGTATTTTTGTAAATAGATAGGATTTTTTCTTTTATTTTTCCCTCATCTCCTTCCCTCTCTCCCTCCCTCCCTCCCTCCCTCTCTAATAAACTGTTCTTTTTTCGCCTTTAAGCTTTTTGTCACTGCCCATCTTAGTTAAGGCCCTTATCACCTCCTTCCTGGACCAGTCTAAAGGTCATTCATTGTTTCTCAACAGGGACACTGGTGGTGTTTTAGGCAGAATCATTCTTCGTGGTTTGGGAACACAAGGATGCTAACAACCTTGGCCCCTACCAGACTAAATGCTCAAAGTGCCCCGGTACCTCCAGTCACTGTGACACCAAAAATTATCTGCAAATTTTTCCAAAGATCCCCTGGGGGTGGAAAATGATATCACTTCTATTGAGAAACCTTGTACTTCCTTTTTTCTTTAGAATCCATCTTGGGTATTTCTGACATGAATTCTTAACTACTTGGTCATGTCATTTTCCTACCAATCAATCAACAATGGCTGTTGTCTTTCATATGAAATAATCTTTTCATGTTTTTGTTTCCTTTTTTTAAAGATTTTATTTTTAAGTAATCTCTATAACCAATGTGGGGCTTGAACTCAAGACCCTGAGATCAAGGGTCACATGTTCTTCTGACTGAGCCAGACAGGTGCCCCCAAAAATCTTTCCAGGTTTTAAGATCTGTATTTCTGTATAGCCCCTGTTCCTTCTGATCTCATTTTCCACCGTTCCCTGCATGTTTTCTCCACCGCAGCCGGACTCCACCCCACCCTCTTCATCTTCTTCCGTGCTCCTTCCCTTCTCTACAGCTCACAGTTCCCACATTTGAGTTCAGCTGATGTTTCACATTGTTCCCGTGGTGATTCCAGCCTATGTTGACCCCCTTTCCTTTGGTTTAGATAATGTATATATAGGCATATACATTTATATTATTTTTATATAAACTTCCATTCAGTTTCACATTTGTTGTTCCCTGATTATTGCACCGGGATTATCGGTCCTTTTTTTTTTTTAATGTTTATTTTTGAGACACAGAGAGAGCAAGCGAGGGAGGGGCAGAGAGAGAGGGAGACCCAGAATCCGAGGCAGGCTCCAGCCCCTGAGCTGTCAGCACAGAGCCTGACGCGGGGCTTGAACTCACAAACCGTGAAATCACGACCTGAGCCGAAGTCGGACACTTAACCGACTTAGCCACCCAGGTGCCCTGTTGGTCGTTTTTAACCAAAGTTAAAAGCATCTTCAGGGTAGGCTCATTACTCTGGAATCCTCAGCACCTATGCACATGGCATCATCGTTAGAACACCGTGTTTTGTATCGGATTACTGGGTGTATGTCCTTGCACTGTCAGTAATGTGTGACCTTGAGCAAGTTACTTCACCTCTGGTCTCAGGAAAAGGGATGATGGTAATGTCTGCCTGATGGGGTTTTTGTGAGGATTACGTACCATACTACATATAAAATACTTAGAACTATTCCTGGCTTGTGGTTAGTCATTCAAAAAATTTTATGATGACCAATATTATGAAATATATTCCTACTGATTAAATTATGTTTTTTGCTAAAAAATTTTGGGTTTCTTTTTTTTTTTTAATCTCCCATAGGTCTTGGCTGATGGTTTGAGGACGGGTGTAAGCGAATGGCCTGAGCCTCTGGAAGTAAAGTCTGCTGTTGATCTTGTGCAGGAATTTCTGAATGGTCTTTGTTTTCCTAACTCATGCTCTCTTTATACTGTTTATTTTTCTTAGTTGCGAATTTATACTTTCTAAATTCAAAAATAAGTTGTCTTTTTAGGCGTGGTATTCCTTTTGGTTGGGATATATATGAAGCTGTGAGGTCTGTCATGGTCAGAGGGACAGATTTGTTCTGAATTACTAGTAGTAGAGGTCTAAGTAATTTTAAGAATTAATATTGAATTTAAATTTTATATATCGCAGCTGTATTCGAGATTGTATGAAAAGAGGGATGGAAGAGAAACCTTTGAGCACCTACCATGTGCCCAGCAATGTGTGTCAGGGGCTTTCACTGTATCTCAGAACACCCCCACACCCCTACCAGTTGGGTATCTATCATAACCTCCATTAGAGAGTTAAATAATTTGTTAAAATCCCTGGTTGTATTTCTGCTGTCCTCATTTACCATTTGAAAGTAGGATTAGGATGGAAATAATTTAGAAAGCAGAAAGATAAAATCTAGAGTTAATAAGCTTTTGCTACTTTTCTAGACTTAAATAAGCTGGATGGATTTGGTGATTCTACAAAAAAAGACACAGAGGTAAGCAATCCTTATCAGTTAGCAACATACACTGAAACAGCTTTTACGATTTGGTTGTACTGTTACCCTTCATGTCCTACCATTTCAAATGGATCTGGTACAGCAAAGGCAGTGTTTTGAGGGTAGTTTTTTTCTTGGTCTTTAAAGTCAGCACTGGTGATTGTTTTCCTTAAGAACTAATAAATGCTTTTGATGAGAACTAATAAGTACATATTATTAGTTGATCAACTGCAGAGAAGCAGAAATGACTCTATGTTAATATGCTATAAGATGGTAATGCCTTTCTTGGTATCATTAAGTTAAGTTACATAGGTTGTCATTTGATGAACAGGAAAATGGAGACAAATTCATTTAATTAAGTATTTTTGCATAGAAGGAAAGTTGAATGCTTGCTTTAGGCATCACACTTTTAAAACAATTTAAGGGTCCAATTTTTCACGGTCAGTTGATTTGTATCTCCTCATTAGTGAATGAAGTTCTAGAAAATTCACTCACATCTGTGGATCCACATTTTCTCAGAGCATGATTTAAAAGCTTGCTGTCCTTAAACTATTTTTCTTTTTGTTTCTTTTTTTTTTTTTTTAAGTCTATTTATTTATTTTGAGTTGGGGGATAAGGAGAATTTCAAGCAGGCTCTGTGCTGTCAGCACAGGTCCCGACTCGGGCTTTGATCCCACAAACCATGAGATCATGACCTGAGCTGACATCAAGACTTGGACGCTTAACCAACTGAACCACCCAGGTGCCCCTCTTTTCTTTTTTAATAAACTGAGTCTTCTCTAATGCTTCTTTCTCAGACAGTGAAGCATGACAGTGCTGCAGTTGACCGTACCATCGAGTGTCTTTTCACAGTGCGGGGCGATCTCGATTTTGCTGAGCAGCTGTGGTTCAAAATGAGCAGTAGTATGTGTCTACCATGATTGTAAAATAAAATGTTTCCTGTTATTTGTTAGGCTTACTTTTTAAGTCTTTGAAAATCATACAATGTGTACTATTAGTCTTGTGTGGAAGCCTGGTTCCTATTTTATCAGATTCATTTCTAATAATGTATTGGCACATTCTACTCAAGAATTGTACTAAGACAAGGCAATTTATAGAGTCCATTTTTCTCCTGCCTTGAGCATAAGACGTAGGTGGTTTTAATGTTATGTTTATATGAACCAAAACATACACCTTAGTGGCATTATAATTATTAGAAAAAGGAAAAGGATGTTCCTTAATGTTTCACTATGTTATTTTGTGACACTGAGTTTACTTCAGAAATGTGTTAAATCTTTCTGTTCGTCTTTATTTTCTTTCCCTTTCCCCCATCCATAAAGTACAGATACTTGTCCTCTACTTACTTGTGTATCCTTAAGATTAATGATGTATTTGATCTGCAGAAATACCATGAAAGTAACGTTGGACTGACTTGTTTTCCAAGGTGTGATTTCTTATCAAGACTTGGTGAAATGTTTCACACTGATCATCCAGAGTCTACAACGTGGTGATATACAACCATGGGTAGGTTTAGTAGTGTGCATTAGAACCCTTTTTCAGCAGCTGAGCATGAAGGTTAAGGCATAGGCTTGGGAACAGACTGCCTGAGTTTAATTCCAGCCCTGCTGCTTTCTTAGCTGTGTAAACTTGGGCAGGTGTCTTTAGGTCTCTGTGCCCCAGTTTCCTCATCTGTAAAGTAGGAGGAGGAAGAGTATCTACCTCGTGGTGTTGTTTTAGGGTTAAATATTCTCCAGATGTATCATGCACGCCCTTTAAATCATTAATTTGTTTCTTTGGATCCACCCTGAGCTCTACACAGGAATATGTATCAAGATTTTATGTATTAGAATAGTTATCACAACCTCATTTCTGGTAGCAAAAAATTATAAATGACATAAACTTCTCGTTAATGAACCATAAGTAAAGAATGATACAGCACATCTTTGCTAAAAATGGTGCTGACAGATGATCGGTGGAGAAACGCTTACAATCTGCAGTAAAAAGAAAGGATTATACACTATTGCTTTAAAAAAGTAAATTTTGAAGGGAAAAACCTGGATACAAATAAATCAAAATGTTAACAGCAGTCACCTCTGGTGCTAGGGTTACAAATGAGGTTTTCCAACTGCATTATACATTTCTATACTTTATGGATTTTCCACAATAAACTTGTGCTTTTACAATCAAGAGAAAGCTAAGTAAAAAACTAGAAACATTCCTCATTTTGTAGGAATTCTTTGAAATAGTGTATCTGCCAGTTCACGACTCTAAAACTTAGAAACTTCTATGGGTGGGAACAAAGATAAACTGCAAAGCAAAGGCGTGTGAGCTCTGCCCCTAACTGGACAATGGTGGCTGTAGGTGTTTTAACAATGGCCATAGAGTTTCTCTCATCCTAGTCTCTGTGTGAGGCGTTTGCAAGTATATCCCTGCCCTGTGCAGTGAGTGCAAACAACACGAAAATCGTTTTTATTAAACAAAGGGAAATGCAAAAGGTGATGATGAAGATTAGAGATAATAGATATTAGTGACAAAATGGCCAATATTTCAGGTATCTCTAAAACAAAGTGCTTAACTTTGGAACATCTGTTAGGTCTGTAAGTTCACACATCTTAATTTGCAAATGATCTAGTTAGGATGTCTGTAGCCAGGGAGTTCCTCCTGACCAGTGAATAGACCACCGAGGGAGGGAGTTTTCCGTGCAGATGAAGACGTTCAGTTTAGGAAAGACACCCAGGAGCACTTAATCAGCTAGGAGAAAAGAATTGCTAGTTGCAGAGCTTCAGAGAACCAACTCTGTCTTCTCTTTGGTGGAACCGTATCTGGGGGTGATAAGTTGAAACTCTTCATAGTTGCTTTGGACTCAAGCGAATCATATAGGAATGACCCTTCAGGAGCTGACACGTTTGTAAATCAGGGTTTTTTATTCACACTATTTATAGTATCAGGAGACTAAAAATGCAAGCTTATACATTTTTAGCTCGTAGCTCATGCAGTTTGTTTTTCTTTTGTTTATTGATTTGTTTATATTTTTATTTATGGTTTTATAAATTTGTTTTGATTTCTAGCTCCATAGTGGGAGTAACAGTTTACTAAGTAAGCTTATTCATCAGTCTTATCACGGAACCATGGATACAATTTCTCTCAGTGGGACTGTTCCAGTTAAGATGCTTTTGGAAATTGGTCTGGACAAACTAAAGAAAGATTATATCAGTTTTTTCATAGGTGAGTCCCTTTCCCTGCTCAAAAAATGAAAAAGCGTGTCACAATCATCAGCCATAAGTATTCTCAGATTTTATCTTTCTACTTGGCCCTAGTCATTTATAGCCCTGGCTTCACCCCTGGTTCTCTGTGAGACCAGCACTTCTCTTTGCTGGGACTTACTTTCCTCCTTGATAAAGAGATTAAATTTAACTCTAGTTTTGGTTTGTGTTTTTAGTTCAAACATTTTGAGATTCTATGAGGTTAGTGTATTAAATAAAAAGAAACCTTTCTGTGAGATGCTGTTTTAATACCCAACACTTGGTTGTTTTTATTAGAGGCAAGCTGTGATCACTTTTAGAATAGTATTAACATAAATTCATGGTGTAATGTGCCAGAAAATTTGTCTATTTCTGGGGAACTATTTGGCTGGAGCATCTCTTTTATATAGGAGCTCTGCAAAATTTTACTAAGGTTCCTTAACAAGTAATAGGCGATACCTAAAGCTTATTTGTATATCTGTGTGTTTTCTTACTAGGTCAGGAACTTGCATCTTTGAATCATTTGGTGAGTTTGTCCTTTTATTCTTTTTTTTTTTTAATGTTTATTTTTGAGAGAGAGAGAGAGAGAGACCGAGCGCAAGTGGGGAAGAGGCATAGAGAGAGAGGGAGACACAGAATCTAAAACAGGCTCCAGGCTCTGAGCTGTCAGCACAGAGCCTGATGAGGGGCTCGAACTCAGGAATGGCAAGATCGTGACCTGAGCCGAAGTCTTAGGTTGAAGCTGAGTAAGGTGGAGGTAACTCAACCAACTGAGCCACCCAGGTGCCCCTGTTTTGTTGTTGTTTTTTTTTAAATGCTTATTTAGTTTTGAGAGAGAGAGAGTGTGTGCAAGCAGGGGAGGGGCATACAGAGGGGGACAGGGATCTGAAGCCAGCTCTGTGCTGACAGCAGCGAACCTGATGTGAGTCTCCAACCCACGAACCACTATATCATGACCTGAGCCGAAGTTGGACACTCGACTGACTGTTGATTGCCCCTGTTCTTTTATTCTAAAGTTGGCTTTTCTTTTAATTCAGTCATCCTACCTGCAGATACTAAATACCTGTTCTGTGCCAGCCCTTGTCCTAGGACCTAGGAAACATAGATAGACAGACAGACAAATATATAACAGAGAAAGGGTATTCTTTATTTTCATGTATTCCCCACCCCACCCCACCCCCCGCCCCAGTCATTTCATATGCCTGTTTTTTTCTTTTAATATGGTTTGACTCCAGGCTTTTGACATAGTAGTCCTTAAATTTGGAGAACCTCCTAGAAGGCTAGTTGAATTGCTAATTCCTGGGCCCCAGTGACTCTGTAGGCCTAAGGCACAGAAAGATGTCTTTTAAAACAAGTCATCTCCTACTTCAAATAATTCAAATGCTTTTCCCTTAGTGTTAGTTTCCTGTTACAACATAACAAATTATAGTAGTTCCCGTCTCTGGGGGATATATTCCAAGACCCCCAGTAGATGCTTGAAAGTATGGTAGTACTGAATCCTGTGTATACTATGTCTTTCCCTATACACACTTCCCTATCATAAAGTTATGCACAGAGATTATAAGTTAGGCACAGAGATTAACAGCAGTAGCTAAAAATAGAACAATTATAATAAACTATAATAAAAGTTACGTGGATGTGGTCTCTGTCTTAAAATCTTACTGTATTGTACTCACCCTTGTGATATTACAAGATGATAAAATGCCAGTGAGATCAAGTGAGGTGAAAGATGTAAGTGTTGTGAGCTAGTGTTTGGCTACTGTTGACCTTCTAAGAGGTTTGAAACCATGGAAAGTGAAACCTTGGATAAAGGGGGGACCACTGTACTACAAACTTAAAAGCTTAAATGAACACAGACTTACTGCGTCACAGTTTCTTGGGGTTGGGAGTTGGGCACATTTTAGCTGGGTAGTCTGCTAAGAGTTTCACAAGGCTGAAATCAAGGTGTCTCCCATCTGCTTGACTAGGGAAAGATCTACTTCTAAGTTCCCCCATTTGTTGTTGGCAGAATTCATTTCCTTGTGGCCTTATGACCAAAGTTCCCATTTCCTTGCTAGTTTTTTGGTCCAGGGCCGGTCTCAGATCTTAGGGATTGTTTTTGGGTCCTTGCCATGTGGCCTTCTCCACAGCGCGGGCAGTTTGTTTTTTCAGAGTCAGCAGGAGAGCATCTCTAATGCTTCACCTTCTTTTAAAAGGCTTACCTGATTAGGTAGGTCATAGTGACAGTCTCCCTTTTGATCAATTCAAAGTCAGTCACTTAGTAACCTAATCATGGAAGCACCATCTGTCAAGTTCTGGCCTATGAAGGAGAAGGGATTATTACAAGATGTGTATTTCAGGTGGTGGGAATCTTGGGGGCCATCATAGAATTCTGCCTACTGTTATTTACCGTGGATTATTTCCTTAGGATGTTTTCTCAGAAATAGGATGAGGTCTGAGTATTTTATGATGCTTGACATACATTGCCAAATTTCTTTTTTCAAAGGGTGGTACCTATTTACCAGTTTCAGATGTGACTGGAAGCTTATCAATACACTTGATTAATTTCTTGGTACTTGTTACCTGTTTTTAGAGGTGGACACTCCCATCAACCTGGCAAGGGTATTGAAGTTAAGAATTATCTTGTGGATTTGCCAGTCATTCCATCTGGAGAGCTTGGTGGGTAGTATTAGTTACCCACTTGGGCCTCCTTGGTGAGGCAGTTCTCGAATTTGTGTTAACCAGATAATGTAACAGTTTGCTGAGCATGTTCTCAGTGACAATTTTGCTTATAGTTTAGTTTGAAGAGTAGTATTGAAAGGTGGTAAATTCTGTCTGGCTGCCTCCATTTTTTACCCCCCTATTAATTAAGCATAGTTTAGGCTTAGCAAGCATAGCCATATTCTTCCTAAAGATTGCTTTTCTAGGGGCGCCTGGGTGGCGCAGTCGGTTAAGCGTCTGACTTCAGCCAGGTCATGATCTCGCGGTCCATGAGTTCGAGCCCCGCGTCAGGCTCTGGGCTGATGGCTCAGAGCCTGGAGCCTGTTTCCGATTCTGTGTCTCCCTCTCTCTCTGCCCTTCCCCCGTTCATGCTCTGTCTCTCTCTGTCCCAAAAATAAATAAACGTTCAAAAAAAGAAAAAAAAAAAAAAGATTGCTTTTCTTCTTCTTCTTTTTTTTTTTTTTTAATGTTTGTTTATTTTTAAGACAGACAGAGAGTGTGAGCAGGGGAGGGGCAGAGAGGGAGGGAGACAGAATCCCAAGCAGGCTCCATACTGTCACTGCAGGGCTAGAACCCAGGAGTCGTGAGACAGTGACCTGAGCCGAAACCAAGAGTTGGACACTTAAATGACTGAGCCACCCAAGCGCCCCAAGATTGCTCGTGCTCTTTAACTCCTTATTTTGCTGTTTTCTGTTCCAGGAATATTTCATAACTCCATCAGTAGATATACAAGAACAGGTGTGTCGTGTTCAAAAACTTCACCATATTCTAGAAATATTAGTCAGTTGCATGCTTTTCATTAAACCCCAACATGAGCTCCTCTTTGCTTTAACACAGTAAGTATTGCTCTTGTTCCTTCCACATAAAAATGTAGTCTCTTATGAAATAGGTGGGGCCAAAATGTGTGCAGTTTTTATTATCAGTTTGGGTAGAATCTGTACACCCTATCTTCACAGTAGCAGAATAGTTCTGAGCCCCTGTCAGAGGAAGGAAAGGCTTTGGATTCAGAAGGACTCAGGTTTGATACTTGGCTCTAGCATTTTGGGACTTTCTGAGGAAGTTTCCTTTCGCTGCATCTTATTTTCTTATCTGTAAACAGGAACTAATAACTTGAAGTGTTTGTCGTCAGGATGAAATGATGTAATGTGTCTAAAGTACCTGACACCTAACGGGTGCTTCATGAATATTTCCTTCTTCTTTTCTTTATAGCCTTATACATTTGGGCCAAAGTAATCATTGCTAGACCTCCAGTGGTAATTGAACGAAACCAAATACTATTATCCGACTTCTGCCAATAGCACTGCTGTAATTTTAGAGATTCTGCCGATCAGTTTGGCTAGAAACAGTTTGGAATGAGCCTCCTACATGGGTTGCCGGTGTCTTATGTGTATTTGAAGCCTCACGGTCGAAATGAGTGAGCCATCCAGTGGATGGACTGGGTTTCTTATTCCCTGCGGAAGGAAATGTACCATTGCCTTTCCCGAATTTAGAATTTGCCTCAGTTGTAAAGGGAAATATTTGAAATTATTATTGTTTACAGAATCTAACATTTATTTTCATTAAAGATGAAGAGTGTAAATGAGTTAACTCTTTAATTCCCCAGAATCTGAAAACCATGGAGGCTGTATCTTTGTCTCTCTTTTGATTCTTACTGGTTTTCTTTTTCTGATAGCACTTCCTCCCCCACTTAGTTAGGCCTTTACTTTGGCTTAACTTAATAGGCCTTCTATTAATTTTTACAAATTGAAAAAAAAATTGAGATATCCTTTCAAAATAAAAAACAACCTAACTTTTTTGTTGTGGGGGGGAGGAGGCATTGTTTTTTTGTTTACTGTTGTGGCCCTGAAATTATTCTTCTGCTGTTGTTTTGGTTAGTGGTACTGGGTGAAATGTTTCTCTTATGAGCTTTAGATTACCAGAAAGCCTTTATCTCCAAGGGACATTTTTTTTTCCAGAAGAGGTTCTTTTTTTGTTGTTTTCTGTTTGTTTTAGATCCTGCATAAAATACTACAAACAAAATCCTCTTGACGAGCAACACATTTTTCAGCTGCCAGTCAGACCAACTGCTGTAAAAAGCTTATATCAAAGGTCAGCAACTTAATAATTAAATTATACTTTAAGTCTGGCCATAATTCCTGGGCAACTCTTCTGTCCTTTCCCTGGGGGTCTCGTGACCAAGAGCTGTGCTCCAGCTCTGCAACCTTAATCATCTCTGTCCTGCTCTTTGACTGCCATCTGGTAGAGTTCACCCTCTCTCCTCTCCCAGACCTTTTGTCTTCTCTTTTTCTACCATTGGGCCTCTAGTCTTTCATTTTTCTCTCAACTTGTAATTCCTTCACAGTATAGGGCAGAAAGTGTAGGCAGAAGGGAAATGATAGATTGGGAAGAAAGTGATCGGGGTAATGACGACAAGTCGAGGATATGCCTGTGAGGAATGAGAGGGTTTGGGATTGGGGAGGTATGGGACTGTGAGGCTAAGGTGACAGATTGGCCATCCACATGGACTCAGGCTGTGTCAAATGATAGGTTCCTCTGCTCTTCCCTCAACAGGTAATGTGCTTGAAATTTCTCTCATACTGAAGCCACTCTGTTTTTATCCTCCCTCTATTTTGTTCCCGCGTAGCCAAACCCTGTCATTCCTTGAAACTGCTCTGGCCGAGATCACTGGTGGTCTTCTAATTACCAAATCCAGTGGACGACTTGCCAGTAAAAGAGTGTGCTTTAGCCCCTGGTGTAATCAGCTGGCCCCCCAATTCTTTCTCCTGATGAGTAAGCACTTAGAAGGCTCTTTGGCATTTAACACTATTCCTTTCTTGGATCTCCGTCCTGTTTCTTCATTTCTGTGACACAGCGTTCTTTGTTAATGTTAATTCCACCTCTCTGGTCCCCCTCCAAGACCGAGAGGAGTTCTCTCTTCAAGGTCTTCCTCTGCCTGCTTCTTGTGTGGCTTTTCACCAGAACTCCACCTTCTGCCTTCTTTTCTTCTTGCTTTCCGTCTTCCCTGGGTGATTGGACTCACACTCAAAGCCTCAATTCCTCTGGGCTAATGAGAATTCATAACTCCCATCGCTAGCTTCTCCTGAGCTTCAGATCCACGTTTCTAAATTAGGTGTAAATCCCCAACTTCAGTGTCCTGTAGGTAGTTCAGACTCAAACCCCGAAATTTAGAGTTGCGACCTGTTCATCTCTTCTTTCTCAGTGCCTCTCACATGAGGACTTCGCTAATTGTGAGTATAAAAGGAAGGAAGGAAATAACTGGGGCTTTTTTTTTTCCCTTTGATGTTTCTTCTTTCCTTAGTGAGAAGCCACAGAAATGGAAAGTGGAAATCAGTGGTGGTCAGAAGAAGGTGAAAACAGTTTGGCAGCTGAGTGACAGTGCACCTGTAGACCATCTGAGTTTCCACAAACCTGGTAAAGATGGTTTGTAATCTATTCAGATAAATTCCAGTAGAAAATAAACTGAATCTTTACTGGCACATTATGGTAGCTCTTGTGCCCAGTTTTAAATAATTTTCCTGAACTCTAGGTGTAAAACATATTTTTTCTGGGGGAAAAAATCACGGGAGAGTGCTTTTTCTCATCCTAGATAGAGGAACTTTTATTAAAAGAGGTCAAGCAATAGGGATACAAGGAGCAAAAATAGATGAGAAGATTGAAATGCTAGCTCATACTTCACACTTTTGTGCACTCTTTCAGTGATGATATTTCTACCCTGATGTCTTCTCTGGGAGTGCTGGGAAAAGGTTGAGATTTTTTTGTTTATTTATTTATGGCTCTGTGCTGCCAGTGCAGAGCCCCAGCGCGAGGCTCAAACTCGTGAAACCATGAGATCAGCTCTGAGTCAAAACCAAGAGTTGAACGTTTAACCGACTGAGCTACCCAGGTGCCCTGAGATTTTTTTTTTTTTAATGTGTATTTATTTTTGAGAGGGGGCAAGCACGTGTGTGAGCATGGGAGGGGCAGAGAGAGAGAGAGAGAGAGAGAGAGAGAGAGAGAATCTCAAGCAGGCTCCGTGAGGTCAGCGCAGAGCCAGATGCAGGGCTCCATCTCACGAGCTGTGAGATCATGACCTGTGCCGAAATCCAGAGTCGGATACTTAACTGACTGAGCCACCTAGGTTCCTAGGCGCCCCGAGCTTTCTAATGTTCTGTCATAGATGGTCCACATCAGTCAGAGAATGCGTTTGAGCCCTTGGTGTAATAAGCCAGTTCCAAGTATTCCTCCTTTAGTAAGCACCTGTAAAACTGTTATTTTCAAGTATGTGGATTGCAAGATTCTGTCCTCTCTTTGTGTAGATTTAAAAGGCTTCATTCAGATATTGCAGTGATTATCTAAAATCATATCTGATAGTTTTAAGACCATCTGAAAAGATTTCAGAAGCCTGTAGTCAACGAGTGCTGGTTATTGAACTACAGAACTCTACAAATAGTTCTAGATTGATACCTTGCAAAATTGTTT
Source organism: Lynx canadensis (assembly GCF_007474595.2). Classification (NCBI taxonomy): domain Eukaryota; kingdom Metazoa; phylum Chordata; class Mammalia; order Carnivora; family Felidae; genus Lynx; species Lynx canadensis. The sequence continues at coordinate 38,446,616 of NC_044308.2, read as the reverse complement.
CCATGAAAGGTTTATTCTCCCCCAAATATTTTTTGATTCAAGCATGATGGAAACTTCTCTGTTCATATGGCTGAATAGTAAAAGCCCTAAAGAAATGGAAAAATTTTCCTGAGAACCATCAGTTAAAATCATCCTGTCTTTTCTAAGTGTGATATGAAACCTGGAGGGTATAAAGCTTGAAAATCAACCATATAAAATTAGAAAAGTTGCAGCATGACAGAAAAATACCAGAGGCAAAACAAATGATAAACAAGGAAGATTAATTTGCAGCTCATGTTCAGAAAAGAGGCTCCATTGCCTACTACCTAAAGAACTTTCAAATCAGTAAGAAAAATATGTTAATAATTCAATAGAAAAATGCAAGTAAGATGAACAGTTTGCCAAAGAGGAAATTCAGATGTCATCTTCAGAATGAAAGCTGCCCAGGCCCACTTACGCTAAGAGAAATGCATATTTATATTATAGAGATACCATCTTTTGCCTGTCAGATAAGCAAAGATCAAAAAATTTGTTACCACGGTACTGGCGAGGATGTGAACAGGCAGGCGGTCAACCTCACACGTTGCCGATTGAAGTAGAAGTTTGCATAGCTTCTGTGGAGGGCGATATCCGCCAATATTTTAAAATACAATTTTTGGCGCAGCAGTTTTTTTAGTAGGGATTTATTCCATACATAAAACCAGACATGTGCAAGAAGACCTATGCACAACCTTATTAAGTGTGGTATTGTTTATAGTATTAAAAGCCTGGAAAAAATATGGAGACAGAGGCATAAGAAAAGGTCTGGAAGGATACAATAAAATTTTAACCCTCAGGTGTGGCATGGTGAGGGCAGGGGTGGTTCCCAGCTTTAGGTGAACATTAAAATCACTTTAAGGAGGTTTTAAAGTCTTAATACCAAGACCAAGTAAGTCAGAATCTTTGGAGCTACCGCCTGGACAGCAGTGACTTTTTAAAAAATTCTCCGGGTGATTCCATTGTGCAACTAGTTTGAGAACCACCAATTGAAGCATTTTGTTTTAACTGCAAATGTTGTTTAAAAAGATCTATATTTTATGATTAAAAAGAAAGTTTTAAAGCTGTGAACATATGTGATACGTTTTGGAAAATGCTGTTTTAAATAAATTTTATTACATAAAGATTAAACGTGTTTTATGAGGAAATTCATGCAAGATTAAACACCTTTTTTCAATGATGCTGGATAAGTGAAGTAGAGTGAACGTATCTTCTAGAGTCTTTTTGATGCAGATTACTTCAAAAAGGAGTGAAAGTTATTTTGAATGAGTTAAAACAATTTATGAATAAATACTTGGTCCAGTGACTCCTATGAAAATAAAGAATTCTTATGAAATCCTATATTTGCGTGCTTGGAAAACCACTCACATACTCCATTTTGGCTAGAATTTTGTAACCTCTTCTACCCGTCGTATATTCCTGATGTGTTTGTCTAGAAATTATTCTGTCACCTCCAGCCCAAAGCAAGACCCACTGGTGAAGGACACCCTCATTTGTAAGTCACGGGCTATTCATACAAAGCCCCAGTTGTAAATATTAAAGCTCAGTCATGATTTATTTTTTGCCAAAGATTATATGCATTTAAGAGGTTAGGCTTTCTGCTTCATTGGACTGAACTGAGCACTTAGGTCCAATACTAGCTTTTCAAGATATCTGATACTGTGATACTGTTGAGTAAAACATTGAGATCAAAATCAGGAAGACCTAAAAGAGAAGAAATGTCGGGAAGAAAATAATGATTTGGGGTGAACGGGAGCGAACAACAGCGTCTGGGAGAGTGCTGCTCGCCCTGTGGGTACTCTGCAGATGATTGTTGATCATGGTGGGAATATGAAAACCAAAATGTTGACCCACAAGAAAGTGAACATAAGCTCATTTAAATGTCACTTGCATTTGTTTTTGAAATACAACAGTCTTCAGTAGAGAAAAAAAGTGCATATTTGCCTAGCCCTAAGACTACAAATCTCAAGTAGAAATTGTTTTCCAAAATATATGTTAAGATTGGAAAAAAGAGTTGAACTATAGTGGATGAGGCACAAAAATAGAGCAGTATGTTCCCAAATTAAAAAGAGAAGCTTTGTGAAGTGGCAGTATCGTAGCCAGTGAGATTTATCTGAGGTACTATTATTGCTAATTGAAAAATATAGAATTAAAACAAGTCTGCTTTGTATTTTCTTTAGTCATGTTTTCAATGCATCAAAGTTTACCATTTAAAAGAATTGTCCACGCTGGTTTTTGTCCCCTAAATTCAAAATAGAAGACACATGCCATTCATATTACCTCTTGATTATTATAAAATTCAGCCGTGTATATGGTAGAAAAGCCAGCAGGCTGGTAAGCAATTCTGATCTCTATCTGGTTACAGATGTTTCTGAATTAACATTAAACGGTAGCCTGGAAGAAAGGATGTTCTATACTAACATTGTCACCTGCAGCCAGGTGCATTTCAAGTGAAGTGTGCCAATGGAGTCCTCTGTAAGGTAGTATGTTCGCTTTTTGTTCTCTAAATACTTTGTAGTGTATTAAGTATCTTATGTTTTAGTTTTTTCTACAACAGAAGTATTGATTTAATACATTTGGAATATGGATTATTTTTCAGTAATCATGTAAAAGGCTTATCAGATGGTATTGAGCAATGCACGTCTTTAATTTCCTTTTTACCTTCTGTAGTCAGTAAGCCAGATTAATCTTGAAACCAGAGAAACGAAAACATATTTTTGAGTGGTAATGTCTTTGCATTTTAAATCTCTGTGTATAGTAGAGAGTTTGATTTCAAAAACATTGATGTGAGAGAAAAACCCTGAAGGAGCCTATCGATTGATGTTGAAAGCAGAGTTCTATTAAAAACAAATCTACCCCAGCCCAGTTGTAGGACTAAGCCCCAGATGTAAACACCCTTTTAAGATGTTTAAGATAATATTAACCAAGAAAATTAATGCAATAGCAGTTTCTACTGTCTTACTGTTTTTGTGTTTTAGAAACAATAGAATCAGGTAATGAATAAAATGTCTCTTATTCTTTCTTAAGCCATGTTTTGTCTCCAAATAAATATTGTTTAATTCTATCAATTTAGCATAGTTAAGAGTAAAGTGGACCTTTATTAAAAAAAACAAAACAAAACAGAATATCTAGGCACAGAGAAGATATTAGACATATTTCTTTAAGGTACTTCAATGAAGTTAATTACGTTTAGTGGAAGAAAGTTTATCTCAGAAAAGTGTACGTGCTCATTTACTTGGTACCCACCTAATGCGTTTCCCTGGTTGCTTGATAGAATTTAGAACCTGAAGGGATTGTTATGTGCAGATGATTGACTGTCCACCCTGTGTAGGACAGTGCTAAGATGGCAGTTATTTCCACATGAAAGTAATATTACTGGACAGATTTTTAAAAGGAAAAAAAGTAACGAAATAATTTGTGCACTATGATTCCTTTTTTGTAAAGTGAAAGTAGATGCATAATAGACAGCAAAATATTAACTGACTCTGACAGGTGATTTTTACTTCATTCATGCTTATTTTTATTTTCTAATTTTTAAATCCTAGCACAAGCCAAAACAAAACAACAGCAAAAAAAACCCCATTATCACAGAGCCTGAAACCAGAAATGTATATAAACCTTCAAGGCAGAAAAAGGAGGCATGTCCAGAGGATTCTTTACGAAAGACGGATTTATAAAATGGGTAACCCTGTCTCAGCTCTGGCTCTGAAGGAGGAGCATCAGGAGAACTGCGGAGATTAGTATGCAAAGCGTGCAGACTGTAGGTACCACAATCTCCGTCACCATCTGCATGTGACTTAGTAACGGCTCTGAAACGGGAGGGAGAACACCACAAATGAGAGTGTCGTCATTTTAGCGAATATAGCTTCATCTGGAAAGATTCCCCTGCATTGGGGAAAACTTGGAAAATGGCATCATCAAGCTTTGTAATTAATCTCACTTGCTATAAAAGAGAACATGGTCCTCTTAACGTTATAAAATGTTATTTAAAAAAAATTACGTGAGGGCTTTGTAATATCCTTCAGAAAATATGGAATAAAGATTGCCTACATCTGGTTCTTCCATAGGTACTGGAATAAAGTCTAAATGTGTGTTATACTTGCACTTACCATAAATTAATGTGAGAATATTGACAGCCATGTTCCCTGGTTTCTGTAATTTTCACTGGGGGGATTTATGAAAGAAAAATCCTTGGCAAACGTCTCCCAACCTTTCAAAGATGTTATTCAAAGATGTATCTTAAGAGGTGGAGGAGTTGCCATATTTTTGTGGGAATTCTTGCACTGTTAAGTAAGTATCTTGAAGAGTTGAATAATAAGTGTATTTCACATACGTGATTATATTAATGAACATGTATGTAATTCCTACTGTAGGTTTTGTGCCAGGCACCCTGGCTACGGAGATAAATAAGGCACAGACCCTGCTCCCACAGATTTCATAGGCTCAGCAATAAATTCTACATCATATGTCTAGGTGATTAAATAAGTTTATTTTGGGGGCGCCTGGGTGGCGCAGTCGGTTAAGCGTCCGACTTCAGCCAGGTCACGATCTCGCGGTCCGGGAGTTCGAGCCCCGCGTCAGGCTCTGGGCTGATGGCTCAGAGCCTGGAGCCTGTTTCTGATTCTGTGTCTCCCTCTCTCTCTGCCCCTCCCCCATTCATGCTCTGTCTCTCTCTGTCTTAAAAATAAAATAAACGTTGGAAGAAAAAAAAAATTAAAAAAAAAAAAATAAGTTTATTTTGGTTTAAAGGAATATACATCCTTAATATTACCTGGTTATTCAGATGGGAGCAGGGCACAGTGGTATAAAACAGCTATGAAAGTAGCTGAATTGGTAGGATTTGTTTGGTCTAGCACTTTCCACCTCTGGTACCACATTAAAGATGGGTTTGTTAAAACAGGAAGTATATTTCTCTGATTGCCCTCATAGAGAAAGACCGAATTCAAAGAAACAAATGATCTGTGCTGGCCTTGTTGATGTGTAGATGCGTCTTTGTTATTCCACATCTCTGAACCTTGGGAACCATGCCTTCCATGAAGTCAGGGACCTTGTTTTATTTATTGCTGTATTCTAGTTACAACACCCCCTAGCTAATAGTGAGTGCTTAATAATTACTTGCTGAATGAGTGAATATAAAATCTGGAGTGTTCTTTGACTTTTCGATGTTTATTCTATTTGACTATGGTTCCACTTTTCCCTCCTTCCACAAAGCCCACTATAACAAAAATAAGTTTATAAATTGACAGTATGATTCAGAAAAATAAAACTAGAGTGGATAAAATATTTCTCTTTTCTGGTAGATTTTTAAAATATTTGAAATTCTTATAAAATAGAAGTTTGACATTGCTTCAAAGTGAAGGAAAAAATTCATTTTTAATTGTGTGTTTTGGAAAGATTGACTTTACATAGATCCACATTTTGAGGTTTTGGTAACATCATTATATGTATAATTATGTGCCTTAGTTGTTAAAGGGAAGAATTAAAATATACTCACCTGCAGCAAGCATCTGATTGTTGATTGCACAAGTTTCCAAGGCTTTGAGATACCAACTTTCCACCTAATAAAAATCCACTAGGTAAGTAATGTCATCTTAGACTAATTTTTTGCAGTTTGAAATCTTGTTTTTGTTTTTGTTTTTGTTTTTTTTGAGAGAGAGCCCATGAATGAGAGAGGAGCAGAGGGAGAGGGAGAGAATCTTAATCAGGCTTCGTGCCCAGCCGAAGATCCCAACGTGGGCTCCATCTATCTCAAGACCATGAGATCTTGACCTGAGCTGAAATTAAGAGTCAGACACTTAACTGACTGGGCCACCCATATGCCCCTGAAATCAGTTTTAAAATAATGTAGGATTAAGACAAATTTAAATCTGCCTGAAGTTTAGTTAATATTTATTGAATACCTATGTGCATCTTTGTGAGGGAGTAAAAAAAAAAAAAAAAAAAAAAGTCTTTATTTTTGAGGAGTTTACAATCTAGCGCTTTTCTAGAAACACCAGACTAGTGAATGCCTATCAGTCACTGCTTCTTTATGTTGCCAGTGGGCTCATCCTAAAAGAATGTTGGTAAACAAGTGAGATTTCTTTTTAGAAATTTTCTTCATGAAGACATTCTAAATTACCATTTTAATTGCCTGTCATCGATAGCAACTTAGCTGGTAGAAACATTTGTAGGTTACTGAAAATGTTTGGTAGGTTTTAAAGGATTATTAATATTAAGATGAATTATTTTTAATCTCACTTAGGAACTAGTGGGAAAAGAAGTGAAAGTTGTGTGGTCATTATACATTTATTTTACTATTATTTACTGTAACTGTTTTCACATATGTTGAAGAGTAAATAGGCAGTATTTGTTTGCATTAAAATATAACATTTAGAACATTTAACTAGAAGTCTCTACTGACTGTCATAACCTAAAACATTCAGGATTCCTACATAACTAGTTTGCCCTTCACGCTCTGTGAGTTAGGACTGAATTTTAAAAGTTAGGATTTGGGGTGTCTGGGTGGCTCAGTTGGTTGGGCGTCCGACTTCAGCTCAGGTCATGATCTTGTACTCTGTGAGTTCAAGCCCCGCATGGGGCTCAGAGCCTGGAGCCTGCTTCGGATTCTGTGTCTCCCTCTCTCTCTGCCCCTTCCCCACTCATGCTCTGTCTCTCTCACAAAAATGAATAAATGTTACAAAAACAAATTTTAAAGTTAGGATTTAATTTTAAGGCAGGTTTACTCCATTCTAAGCAAATGAGCAAAGAGGTGGCACAAGTTAGGGGAAGAGACAAAGGCCCACAAAACCCTGTTCTCCATGGATGAAGGGAGGAGGGAGTCTCACCACCCTCCTCACCCAAGCTGCTTAGCTCTTCCAAAATCTAGAACAAGTGAGGGGCACCTGGCTGGCTCAGTCGGAAGAGCCTCCAACTCATGATCTTGGGGTTGTGAGTTTGAACCCCACCCTGGGTGTAGAGATTATTTAAAAATGCAGTCTAGAACAAGCAACCTCAATAATTTGCCCTACCTCTCTTCGATTGGGAAACCCATTGGCGGTGATAATCTTCTTGTAATATTGAACTGACGCCTTTGGATAGCGTGGCTTATTTCTGTTGTTAAATTCGACATAGTAGAATCCGTATCTATCTGAATATCCTTTCTCCCATTCAAACTTATCCAACAAAGACCAGGAAGTATACCCTTTGATATTAACACCATCTTTTATAGCTGCAAAGACATTTTGTTCCATTTTTAATATATTTCATTTACTTGGAAACATAATACTGTGAAGATAATTTTAAATGCATTCATTTCTGAGATTCAGAAACAAGCTTCAGTCGGTCACGTGTGTTATCAAATTCTGTCCAAGTTAAACAGAAAATTTGTGAAGACAGTGTTGGTCTATAGCTCACCTTTTAGCATTTCGTTTATGTAGCCTTTAAGGTACTGAATTCTCCACTCATCACATAATTGAGTACAGTGTAGTTTTTGAGATGCTCCATTTTCTGTCACGTAGATGGGAGGGTTGCCGTATTGAGTCTGAAAGTGAGTCATAGTAAGGAATATCTTAAAAATTCTGACCTCCAATTGGGTTTCCGAGTCTGAGGCACATGCGAGCACTTAGTCAAGCCTGCTCTATTCTAATCGAGTGTGTTTAGCATTTAGTGGATGCCAGTTTACACATTTACTTGGAGGTGAGTGTAGACAGGACAAAGTTCATACGAAAGACTACATTTCTCAGTCAATCAGCATCATTGCAGAGAAAATATACTTCAGGCTGTGTTCTTTCTCACATATTTCAAGTGAGAAGGGGCAGCAAAATAAACGTGGGATGAGAATTTGTAGCCACAGGTACCTACGTTGAAGCGGTAACTCATAGTCAGCGTTGGTCTGTAAAGCCCAGATCTGGTGGCCTCTGAAGAACAACTAACTGAGCTTGTTTTATTAACTTGAAGATGTAGGCACTCTGACTAATTGGAATTAAAATAAAAACTTAAACTAAAATGTAGGCCCCTGGGCCTAAGCTGTAAGATCATGAATTGGGGTAAAAAGTGCCCGTGAAATAGCCGAATGTGATAATCACCTGAGCGAAGTGGAGAAGCCTCCTAAACCCCCATGGCACAGACTGTGGCCACGTCGACCCCAGGTCAGGCCAGTTCGGGTCAACCAGCTCTACTAAGTCACGGTCATTGTGGTAGCTGGGCCCCTGGCGGGAGGGGTAGTTCCTTTCTGTGATGTACCGAGTGGTAAAGTGACCTAATCCCAAGAAATCAGATGTGCCTTTGATGTAGCTCTTCTCCTGGAGCGAGAACACCGGTAACCTTGACATGTCCAGGCCTTGCTCCGCACTCTTTTTCCCTATTGAGAGAGAAAAATAGAATTTCACCAAGTTTTACTTTCTCACGATTCTTTTGCTGTTCCTACCACGATCATAGTGGCATGTTGACATAAAAGCTGCCGTCCAGATCCCGGCCTTTGGGACTCGTTTGTATGGAAAATATAACCTTAGCCTTTTAAGCTGGAATTTTAACATTTGAATACTATTCAAAATTTTTAAAGTTTATATTGCGCAAAAGCTATATTTTCAGGGGCGCCTGGGTGGCTCAGTTGGTTAAGCGTCTGACTCTTGATTTTGGCTCATGATCTCAGGTTGTGGGTTAGAGCCCCGCGTCTGCACTGTGTCAGCACAGAGCTCGCTTGGAATTCTCTCTCTCTGCCCCTCCCTCATTCATGGTTTCTCTTTCTCTCTCTCTCAAAATAAATTTAAAAAAATTTAAAGTGATACGTTCCATAGATTACTCAGTAAGTGGTATGCAGGCAACATTGTGGCTATATGGAAAAGTGTGGCCTTAGATGCCTATATTCTTAAAAACAAAATTGGTAATTTTGCTTGCCTCTGGGAAGAGATGTGGAAGGTCATTGGTGGTGCGGGCCATGGGTGGGGACATATGGTCACATTCACGTACTGTTGTAGTGTAAGCTGGTACGACCTCTGTGTCGGGAAATTTTGTCCTAGCATTTAAAACTGTAAAAGGAGGGGCGCCTGGGTGGCTCAGTTGGTTAAGCATCTGACTTTGGTTCAGGTCATGATCTCGCATCGCAGTTCATGAGTTCAAGCCCTGCATCGAGCCTTGTGCTGACAGCTCAGAGCCTGGAGCCTGCTTCGGATTCTCTGTCTCCCTGTCTCTCTGCCTCTCAAAAAATGAATGTGTTAAAAAAAAATTTTTTTTTAACTTGGAGAAAGATAGGTCCTTTCCCTGATCATTTCCATATCTGTTCATCCTACCTTTTACTTGCACGTGTAAAAGGATGTATACAGGGATCTTCATTGTAGATTGAGTAGCAAAAGATTGCAAACAAATGTCTCTCGAGAGACCGTTTAAATAAATCTGTGTACCCGTACAGCTCTGTGAAGTCATCAGAATGATGACTATATACCAGCACTATTGCCAACATGGAAAGAATGCCAGGACACATGTTTTAAGTGAAAGATGCAAAGAATTGCGTTTAACAACTACACACATAGAGCAGCAGTGTTTTTGCCCACATGGGCACAATCCATCTCTGGAAGTATGCTTCCTCCCAGGGGTTGGAAGCAATGAGGAGAGGGAGGGAGGGAAGCTTGACTTCTCACTTTTTACTCTCTCTCTCTTTTTTCTTTCTTTCTTTTTTTTTTTAGGTGATAGAAGTTTATCGAATACACTGGAAGGGAGTGGCGGGCAGGACAGCAGAGGAGAGGCTGTCTGCCTGTACTCTCTTGTACTTTAAAAAATTTGAAACCTGCGTGTCTCTGTAGAACGTATGCAAAAAAAAAAAAAAAAAAGAAAGGGGTTTTAAATGAATAAAAAAGACTAACATTGGTATGAGTTGTAAAATAGAACCATAAAAATGTTTTCAAAGAGGCTATTGGTTTTTAAACGGGTGAAAAGCCTGTATTATCAAATACCTTTATGATCTTAGTGTGTTTTTTTCAGTTACATTCAGTAACTTGAGAAAAACCACCAGGCATTGTCTCTGGACCGTCTAATACAGTAGCCACTGGCTACATGTGGCCATTGGACTATGGCCAGCGTGACTGTATCTCTGGGTCAGTCACACTGAAGGACTACGTTTTTAATTTTTAAAAAATTTGAATTTAAATAGACACAAATGACTCCAGACTCTTGTATCAGAAGTCACAGATACAGAACTTCTCTCCATCATCACTGGAAGTTCTGTTGGACAGCACTGGCCTAGAAGTACTTTTGTTCACATATTTATTGCGCTTATGAGATGCCTGGAAGTCATTTGTGTACAAGGTTTCTGGCAGAATGCTTTCACTAAAGAAAACATGAACTGCTCAGAGAATCCTTCCGTACACATCATACAAGGAAAACTCCATTAGAGTTACCACAAAATTGGAGCGGACGGAGTCTGGAATTACTGGCCTTAAGCCCAAGAACTGTCCTATGAGCAATAATTCGGCTCCTTTAGTGTCATCCTGCTGTGGCTCCCGCTACGGCCTCCGAGGGTCCCGAGAGTGAATGTGCCGTGTGAATGATGGGCTGTGCCTGCAAAGCGGGGTGCCGGCCCCGTCCTGAGGGCTTTTCCTTGTGCACCTTGAGGAAATCCTTCTCGGGATTTCGAACACATGGGCGTAGATAGATGTGTCACGGACCTAGTTATTGCCAAGGGAGTTTTAGAGATTATTTGTGTAATCCTTCCTTTTCAGATGATAAAAATGACAGCCGAAGAGGTGAGACACCGTGCCCAGAACCGCTCACTGGTTAGAGGCAGAGTCAGAAGATTCCAGGTAAGTCTGATAAGTGGTGCCTTAGAAAGAGACAATTTTGAAATGTCGACAGTTCTCTCTTAGTCAAACATCCAAAATAGCCTTGCCGTGTGAGATTGTAACCTATTTACAATCTTAATCTTGTCTCTTTTTTTAGGGGCACGCAGACCGATACCTCTAAATAAACAGAGATAATACTTTTAGATTCGTGTGGCCAGACACGATCGGCTGCCCCCCAAGTCAGTAGCGCCAGGCCTGTCTTCTTTCTTATCCTCTTCCACATCCTCTTCCAAGGGGCCATATCCTTTATGAGAGTCCTGGCTTCCCCAGCCTCTGAGGTCCTGGTGGTCTAAGGCATTTTCTGGGGCATGTGACAATTCCATCCCTTGAGGACATCCCTTGTAGGGAAGTTGGTTGTGAGTGGAGGTTGTTTTCTGGGGAGATTTTCCTTGTTCTTAAAAAATGGGTATGCTGGAGCTATTTCCGTTTTTCTGGAAAGATGTGATGTGGGAAGACATGATGCCTGGAGCTTCCGCAGTCATTTTGTGGCTGATAAGAGCGTTGATGGGCTGGCTAAGGTGCCAGAGTCAAAGATGGAATGAGCCTTGGTCCACAAAGACATCCCTGAAGGCTGGAGTACCCGGCCCTGGATCACCCTTTTCTGGACTCAGTACCTGGGATGATAAATCCCCTACTTTTCAAGCCATTTTAGTTGGCGTTTTCTGTTATATGGCACTTAAAAGCACCCAAGTTGATTCAGCCTTGGGAGCTCTATGTGTCTTTATTCTCTTCTCGGACACTGTGGAAACCAGAGCTTGGAAAGCATTCCTCAAGTAATAGAACCAACGTTAGAACTGACACTGCCCGTGACTGCGTCTTTGACCTCTCTCTCTTACTTCACTTAAAATGAGATGGAGTGGAGTGGGGAGAAAGAGGCAGGACGGCAGAACGCAAAAGAAAGCAGCCCAGAAAATTGCTGTGTTTCCCCCTGGGTTCTGAAACTCCCAATCTCCACGTCTGGGGATGTGTCCTTCCTCCCCTCGCCCCAACTCAAAAAACCAGTTCTCAGTTCCTTGGGGGCTGGGCTACCCCTTGAGTGCCTCACCCAAGCCCAGCGTGTTCCTCCACCCCGTCTCCCGCCTCTCCACCCCTTCACTTGGGCTCAGTACTGTTGCTGTGGTGCCTGGAACTAAAGTGTGATGTGGCTCACCGATCCGGTCCTTCATGACTTGGGGGTAGTCGCCGGCATAGATAGGGTTGGCAAACCAGCCCAGGCAGAACTGTAGGTATCTCTCGGCAGCTTCTATGTCCTTGGGGCTATTGATGTCCATGGGCTCCCCCCAATCGCAGTTTAATGAGATCCCCACCAGACCTTAAAAGAAAAGACAGGGGAGGGGCGCCTGGGTGGCTCAGTTTGTTGAGCTTCCGACCCTTCGATTTTGGCTCAGGTCATTGTCCCGTGGTTGTGGGATCGAGCCTCACGTTGGGCTCCGCACTGGGAATATGGAGCCTGTTTAAGACACCCTCTCTCTCTCTTTCTCTCTCTCTCTCTCTCTCTCCCTATGCCCCTCTCCCTCACTCTCTCGCTCTCTCAAAAAAAAAAAAAAAGGGCAGGTGGTGGCAGGGGTGAAGGGTATCGCCCCGCGGGGGGTATGTTCCTAGCATGTGGGTGGTGAGGCTCACCTTGCTGCTTGCCGCGCCACGTGCTGTTGTAGGAATGCCAGGCTTGGGCGTGGGCCTGAAAACAGAGGGGGTGCATCAGAGGTGCCTGGCTGGCGCACGTCTCCCTCTGTCCTGACTAGGGATCCAATTTGACTGAGAGTCCCAGGTTTTCCCTGGGTCCAGCCTTGATTATCCCAATCCCTTGTCTCCCTTCTTCCGACCTCCAGACGCACGTGTTTCCTTTGTTCTGTAGAGAAACTCGGTCTCACTCTGGCACAAACACACAAACCACCTCTTTGTGATATTTCTTGTTTCTAAGATTTTTGCTAAGGCTCCTCGTGTTGTTCCTACTCGTTCTCTGTGGTTAACTAGGCAATACCTTTCCCAGAGTTGCTCAGGAAGTTAGGAAAATACCAAGCATCTGGAACAGTCTTAAGACTAGAATTGAAAATGTGCTGACATGCCTTCTCTCCATACTCTCTTGCCGGTGACCCACTGATGCCTTCAGAGCTCTGCCCTTCAAGTATCCATGGTTTAAGGACTCATATGCCAAGCGTAGAAGGAATGAGAAAGTTCTCTCCCTGACAGGAATTTGAGAGTCTAGTATGTCACTGAGGGGCCCGTTGGCTTCCTGCTTGATCAGATTGTCCCCTTCCACTGAGAGTCCCCTGGGACCATCCTGTCATGCCTCACACCCCTGTTCCCTAGGCAACATCGCCTGTACCCTCCTATGTGTCCTGCAGTGTGACCCAGTCCCTCCCCCTTCTAAAAGCCTCTCCAGCAGCCTTGTAATACCTGAGTCACCCCAGCGTCTCCTCTGTCTCCTTCACTCCCGTGCCCTTACTGAGCTTGGCTGCCCCAAAGAACACCCCCAACGCAGCTCTTCCAAGAAGACGCCAGCTTTCCCCTCATACCTCGCATACCTTAAGGTAGTGTCTGCCTTGCTCCTTCCTGCTGCTTCCAAACTATTTCTCCTTCCAAAATCCCAGGTCCTTTGAAGTCCATGCTCTGAGACAAACACTCCTAACTCCTTACCGTTGTCCTTCGACCTCCAGTTACTGCCGCTCATTCATTGAAGACTTTAGCCCCTGGTTGACTGGTGTCCCACCCCTTCTTCCTGTCACCAGTCCTCACAAGGCTATTTAGACATGTAGATGACAAGTTTTCACATGCATGCGCTCCATCCCCTTGACTGGATTGTAAGCTCTAGGGAGCAGCCACTCTATTGTCTCGGCAAGTGCCCAGCACTGGATGACCGGGCACTCCCTCCATAAATCCTCATGGGATGCAAGTGAGTGGTGCGAAGGTGTGGTGGAATATGCTGGAACCGCAGATGACGGAGCTCAGGCTCAGACCCCTGGGGCAGGCTGAGCCGACACTGAGGGTTGTTCCTCTGCCTTGAACCCCACCTTCACTCCCACAAGGACCCACCTCACCTTAATGATATGGTGTGCCGCCTTGTACAGGCCCGTGCCGTGGAGTTGCAAGCCGGGAGCGTGGTGGCCCGTCTCATAGCCTTTTTCTGCCATCGTCTACAGGGGCAGCAAGTGGGGCCCACAGGGCCTGTGAGAAGCAGCAGGAGCGCCGTGGTCTGGGAAGGGGGGCTTCCCCCCTGGAGAAGGGCCCTGCTTACCCGAGGGTCACTGAAAGTGATCCAGTGCTTCACCCGGTCCCCAAAGGCCTCAAAGCACAGATCGGCATAATCACGGAAGTAGTTGGCCATGCTCACATTCTGCCACCCGCCGTACTTGACCTGGAGCAGCTGGTGGAGAGAGAAGCAGGTGCCCCAAGGATCTGTCTCCGGAAAAGACTTTTGGAGTCGATAGGCCATGCTCGTGGGAGAAACAAGGGTGATGACAACCACAGAGGCTGTTCAGAGCAACGGAGAGCAAAGATGGGGAACCTTGGATGTGACAACTTGAGGATGGTGGTCAGCAATGAACCATGAGGCAACATCAGTGTGGGGACATGTCACGCCTTATATAAACAAGAGGGAAGGGACAGAGAAGCTGTGAGACTCTCCCGCTTGGAAGGAACGTGATAGATTGAATATTTAAGGAAACTGGCCGAGGGGGAGAGGTCTGATACTGGGAAAAGAACCTCGAATACACATTCAGAAGAAATAAGAGATGATGCAGGACATGGAAACTCTGATTAGGATTTTGAGGGCCGTGCGGATGTCAGAAACCATAGAAGCTCTATTGTGAGGATGGGCTCTGCCTTCTTCAGTGGAAGACTCTCTTCCAACCAAAGGCATCTGCTTGTGAAGGTGGGATTTTCCCAAGATGCATCATTCCACTGAGATTGCCTGGTGGGTTTGAGGGGATGCTAAAGGGCTAGGTTAGTGAAAGCGGGGGAAGAAGCTGGCATGAGGCTTCCGGTTTGTCTCCCTGAAGTCTGCTCTATGGCCCCAGTCCCAGCATAGAGGTCTCCGGCGGCTCCCCTTCCTGCAGAATGATCCCAGTCATCTTAGCTCAGCAGTCAAGGCCTCTGGGGCCTGGTCCCAAGCTACGCCTCCAAACCTCCATCCCTCCTCCTCCTGCTTGCTCCCCAAACTCTTAACCCCATCACTTGCCAAGCCCCCTCAAACCAGAGCACCCCTTCCACCCCACGCCCAGCACTTTGAAGCAGTGATGGGACCCCCGCCTCTTCCCAACATCTTCCTGAGGCCACATCTCTGTTCTCTGACCTCCTATGACCTGTGTCACAGAGAGTGACACACACGGCTCCTCTCTCAGGGGGTCTTGTGGAATGAAGGAAAGAATTGCTTGAAGAGTGAGGTCTGGCAGTGAGGTTGAGACTTAACAGAAATGGCTTGGGGGGCTGTACTCCTATGATACCAGCTCAGACAAGTACATTAATTGTGCCACGTCATGAAATCTTACTTAAAAGAGGTTTCTTTTTAGTTTGGTTTGTTGTTTTTAGGCCAAATGTTTTTGGAAAACATCAAAATCTGCCCTCATCGCCTGTTACAAACATCAGTTAAACCAGCCCGACGTCCTCCATGGGCGGATCAGGCTTCTTCACTCCTTCCCATCTTCCAGTCCAGACCCCAGCCTCTGCCCCTGCCTTGCCAACCCCAGTCCCCAAATCAGGCTCCCCGTGCTGAGCGGAGCCCCCCGGGCCTCCGTCTGGGCTGCATTAGCCTCACCTGCGGGAGATCCCAGTGGTGCAAGGTCACGATGGGGGTGATGTTGCTCTTGAGGAGGGCGTCGATGAAGTCGCTGTAAAACTTGACTCCCCTCTTGTTCACCTTGTCAGCTGAGGGTGAAATAAGGGGGCGTTGGCCTTCTGAAGCACAGTGCTCCTGGGCCCTGTGGCCTTTCTTGGGCCCGAAATCACCCCCAGCTGGCCCGATTCCGTGTCTGGTACGACACGGGAGCCCAGCTGCCTGCAGAACCTGTAATGGCTGCTGCCAGAGAAGCCATGTTCCAGGCTGCTCTCCCTCCCCAGCACTCTATAGTGTCCCCTCAAAGCCAACATGGCCAAAAGGACCCGCACTTGGGCTTGGGAGGGGCTGCCCTGTCTCACCTCGGATGCCTGTGGGCAGGAGCCGGGGCCAAGACAGGGAGAATCGATAGTGGTTCACATGCAGCTCCCTCAGCAGAACGACGTCCTCCTGTGCAGACAGGGGCGCCAGGTGGGGAGTGGTCACCTAGGACTCTGGGTTGGGGCTCATGCTGCCCCCCTCCCCCCCATGCTCACTCCTCCTCGTTCATACAATGGGTGTGAAAGCACCTGCCCCCTTTCTCCTGGGGATATGTCAAGAGTCAAATAAATGCAGGATATGGGGATGCTATGAGATGTCAATTGGGGTGTTCCTAATAAACTTGGGTGATGAGTCCCCCAAGAAGTTGGCCCAGAGAGGAAAAGTGGGTCCTGAGCAGAGGGACCCCCTCCACGGGGCCAATTCACAAGAGAGACCAAGGGCTCAGGCTACTGTGGCCTGTAGACCCCAGGGTCATGGCATCAGCCTTTCAGCTGTCCATCACTTGGACTAAGGCCCTGGCTCAGGTGGGGCCCTGCTATCCTTTCCTCCAACGTCTACCCTCCCACCTCTTGCACATCCCCTGCCCCCCCATCCCCAGCCACCCATCCCCATCCCCACCTCTTTTTCCTGCAGTGGACTAGGGGGTGTTTAACAGAACACTAGATTGACATTGTCCTCCGGGCTCCCCAATGTGTCACTGTCCACCTCTCAGGTGCGTACTCACCTGCACACACACTCATCACTCACCTGCACTTTGTAGTAACCATCACAAGCCACATCTGCTGTCTCATCCCCAAGCACCTTTCCCTTCCCACTGTGAGTGAAGGCATCCCAAATGCTGGGCCCTTTCCCATCCTGGTCCCAGGCTCCCTCTGTCTGGAAGGCAGAACTGCCCGCGCCCCACGAGAAGCCTGCAAGTAGAGACCTCAAACTGGGCCCTGGGCCCCTTCCCGCTCCCCACCCAGAACCTGGACTCTGGGCTGTTTGTCCTCAGCCACGGGGCAGGCCCCCTCCCCAGCCGCCTGCCCCCGGCTCCCTACGAGTGGGAACCTATGGGTCAGGGCGAGGGCAGACATAATACATTTAAAACACGTATTTGCACAGTTTTAGCTGTGATTAACGTTAACTGCCTGTATAGTAAGCTTAAAGAAACCTGTTCGGAGGTTCATTTATTTTAGAACAACAATACGGAGTTACTTTTCCCATCCTACCTGTCGGGAAACGAAAACACCAAACTCTCTGGCAAGCCAGCCCAAGGTGGGCAAGCTGACAGACAGACGGACAGACCAACAGAGGAATGGACATACCAAGTGGGAAGGTTCCATAGTAGAAGGAGGCCTCTTCTGGGGGTCCCTTCCTGGTGGCCCCCAGCCTGGACACCAGCAGTAGCACCCACCAAAGTGGGACAGCCCGCACTGGCTTCATGGCACCCGGCCCTCCCCCATTCCTGAAAAAGCAGCCAGGGCTGGGGGGGGGGCAGGTCCCAGCTTGGGGGGGCAAAGGTCAGGAGGGGAGGAAGATGGGACGAGGTGGGGCTGCTCTATCTAGAGAGGCGTTGGCTCTCTCTAGAGAGCTGGGCCCTTGCCCTGCTGGGAGCCACCAGCAGAGGCTGAGGCTGAACACCAGGTCTGATAAAGGAGGAGATGGACACTGGGCTTGGGGGGCTCCGGGTCTGATGCGCAAGGCTCCAAACCACCCCTGCTCCCCGTCTGACGGGGGATACCCAGCCCATACCCTGTGAGAGGCCCTGATTGCATGGGAAGACCACTGCTGCCTTAGGGAAGCTCCACTCGGTGGGGGAGGCGAGACAGCCCCCAGAGCCCCTGCAGCACCCCCACCTATATACCGTGGTGTGTGCAGAGGCACAGACCTCTCCCCAAGCTGGGGATCATGAGCAGGGTTGCCGCCCCAGGGCCTCCAGTCCTGAGGATCAGGACGATGCCCTCCCACTGGGATCCCCGCTCTGGTGCAGCCCAGCCAGGTTACCTGGGATTGTCGTGGGTGCCAGACACCCCCAGAGTAGCAGTGGCAGCCAGAGTGCTCTCAGACTGAACCCAGGGCCTGTGTTGCCCCTGAGAGCAGAGCCCAGAGCATAGCGAAGGCTCTGGTTGGGGGTGTGGTCAGCGGCCTCACCTCCCTCTACAAAGCGCTTCAATAGCCCCATTCAGTGGGGAGGGCAGGAATGCTGAGCTGGCCAGTGGGGCCTGAGTCAGCAGCAGGGGCAGCTTGGCCCTGGGCCCTGGGGCAGCGAGTCAGCCCCCTCTCAGGGCAGAGGGGCAGAGACCCGTGCCCTCTGGCCCCTTCTGGGCCTGATGCGCCAGGTTCCACACACCTTTCGCCTGCGAAGCTCCCGGTGGGGGTGGCGTGGTGGGAATCAGCATTTGCAGGCATCTGTGTCCACCTCTCCCTGCTGCCAGAGAGAATTCATGGCAGAAGGTGAAGTTGGTTTTTCTACCTCGCCTCCTCTGTCTGGAACCTTCACTCCCTCGCTCACTCAACCAGAACTGTTGCTGGAAAACCCTGGAGGCCCAGCCCCTGTGGCTTCCCATCCCAGCTGCCCAGGTCCCCCAGTGTGATTCCCTTCACCTCATTCACTTCCAGCTCCCCCGCCTTTAACTGAGCCTCTGTGGGGCTCTCTCAGCTGGCTGCCTCGTAGCCCTCTGTGGTTGATGATGAACCTCTTTCTGGCTGAGTGGCACAGGACTTGGCCTGTGCCCTCCACGGGCTCCATGTCTGGGGAGAAAGGCCGGGAAGGAGAGGGAAAGTGAGGTGGTTCTAAATACTGTACTGAGGGCTCAGGGCTCTGATGGAAGGATAGGACCCTGTGGAGGCTCACGGAGGTGGGGCTGGCTTCACAGGAGAGGGGACATTGGACATGACACTTGAAGGCTGCAGAGGTGTTGGCTAGGTGGCATGGAACAGGGAAGGCATGGGAACGGACAGAGAGAACAGCCTGAGCGAAGGCCCCGAGGTGTGTTTGGGGAACTGGGAGTTTGATATCTTGTCTTGCATCTGTCGTGCAGTGCCCAGGTAGGGCCATGTCCTCGGGGTGAGCAGGCCGCGTGGACAGCCACCGGAGCGGCCATCTCTGCTGGGTGTGGACTGCTGTGGTGTCCGAGGTCAGTGCCCTGCTGTTTGCACCAGGGCTGGTGCCTGCCTCAGCAAGCTGGGGGCTCTGGGGACTCTGCTCTCTGGGCTGAGGTAGGTAAGAAACGTGAAACGTTAAGAGCTGATGTCATCTCTGAAAAATGCCCCCTTCCTGCAGAGCCAGGGGCCCAGTGTTTGTGTTGGAGGGGATGGTCAACCTGGCATGGCCGGAGCTGCTTGGGGCCGTCTGTCTCCACTGTCCCATTCCTGTTCTCCTTTCCACGAGCTCCAAGCCTGGCTCTGGCTGGGAGGACCTGGGTCTCATGGCAGGGTGACTGACCCTTCTACTACTTCTCCCCCTCAGTCCAGGGGCTGGTTGGGTCCAGCCTGAGGCCTGCAGCAACGAGGGCAGACCCTTCCTTTGAGGAGGGGGGTGGGTCTGAAGTCCCTGAGGGGCCAGGCCTGGCTGAAGAGCAGTTGTGTTGAGGGACCGGAGTTTTGGGCCCTTGTAGCTCCTCCTCTCCCCTCCCTGCAAGGGGCTTCAGAGTTGGGGACCCCTCTCCCAGTAGCCCCTGCTGGACCCAGCACATAACCCAAGCCCTGTGACTTTTAGGAAGTGACTTGGTAAAGGCAGAAGTCCGGGGAGCGCTGGTGGGTGCCAGGTATTTGGGTATGGATATGGGAGGGGCTTAGCTCTGCCTGCTCTGTGGCTCAGGACCCTTCAGAGCCACCTGAAGGGCTGGAGTGGGAAAGCCACTTAGGATTCAGGAAAACAGATTCCTGCCTCCATGTAGCCAAGGAGCTGTGGGATCCAGTGACGGTGGCTTTCTCTCTGTGGGACTGAGACTCCCTATCTGTAAAATGAGAGCGGCTCTCTCCGGGTTCCCGGGGCCCAGCGATTCTCTGGCCCTAGGAGCTCGTCTCTTTTGCTCCAGCGGGTTCTCTAGGCTCCATCCACCGCTACTCCCAGCCCTGCAACCCAACTCGGCCTTGTCCAGACCTGAGCTAAGGGGACAAGTCCCAGGAGACAAAGTTTAATCTTGGCATGCTGTGTGACATTGGGCTACCCATTGCCCCCCTCTGGGCCTTTGTTTCCTCCTCTGTAAAAAAATAGGAGGCTGGCTACCAGCTGTCTGGTCTTCCTGAGCTCTGGGGTCCCATGAAAGAGGCGATAGGCTGTTTTCAGGTTGTTGTGGTTTTGAGCAGCACTGAAGATGCTGGGGGGAAGGTAGGGGGTTTGCTGGGGTGACAGTGGGGCTGCATCACAGGAGCTGGTCGGGAGGTTGTGGTGTGTGTGTGTATGTGTGTGTGTGTGTGTATGTGTGTGTGTGTGTCTCCAGGGAGTGTTGGGGAGAGGAGCCCGTTCCAGGGTGCAGAGTCGTCCTGGGGAACAGGAACACAAGGACAGGAGTGGGGTGCTTGGTTTATAAGGAGCACTCTGGGCCCAAGTTAGACTTTCTTTCTTCCTTCCTTCCTTCCTTCCTTCCTTCCTTCCTTCCTTCCTTCCTTCCTTTCAGTTCATTTATTTAATTTGAAAGAGAGGGAGCAAGCAAGCGGGCGGGGGAGGGGCAGAGAGAGAGGGAGAGAGAGAATCCCAAGCAGGCTCTACACTGTCATCACAGAGCCCAACGTGGGGCTCGATCTCACAAACCATGAGATCACGACCTGAGCCGAAATCAAGAGTCGGGTGCTCAACCGATTGAGCCACCCAGGCGCCCCCTGAGTCAGACTTTCTTCTGAGGATGGAGCAGAGACAAGTTGTCTGTGACAGGCCTTTGGGAGAGGGGGTGGGGGTGGGGTGGAAGGGATAGGGTGGGTGGCAGGTGGAGCAGGAAGGGGCAGTGGTTAGGATCGAAGGGTCTGGAGTCAAATATAACTTTGCATCCCAGCTCAGCATCTGCCAGCTGAGTGTTACATCCAAGTTCCTGAACTTCTCTGAACCGTTTCTCATGCATAAATGGGGCTGACAAGAGGCACCTGGGTGGCTCGGTCGGTTCAGCATCTGACTTTGGCTCAGGTCATGATCTCGCGGTTCGTGAGTTCGAGCCCCGTGTCGGGCTCTGTGCTGACAGCTCAGAGCCTGGAACCCGCTTCAGATTCTGTGTCTCCCTCTCTCTCTGCCCCTCTCCTGCTTGTGCGCTCTCTCTCTCTCTCTCTCTCTCAAAAATAAATAAACATTAAAAGTTTTTTAATAAATGGGGCTGACAATCATATACCCACTCCCTGGGGTCATTTAAACATTAAATGACACGATAGGTATAAACGCTTACTACAGTGCCCGGCAGAGAGAAAGTCCCCAGTAAATGATCCCTGTCATCAATGCCATCATATTGTCACAGCTGAAACCCACTTCTCAGGGTGCTCTGGGTGAGGCACAGGGCCTGCGAGGGTAGGTGCTCCCTCATGGTCTGATGAGGGGTTTCCATGATCTGAGAGCTTTGTTTGGGGGATGCCCAAATCCCGCCACGCTGTGGGCTCTGCCCCCAGGAGCCAGGCCTCTCTGTCCCTGCTGAAGCGGAGCTCTGCGTCCTAGAACCCCTGTCACTGCCCGTGGGCAAGGCGCCCAGGGGTTCAGTGGATTTGGAGGGCTGCTGCTGGCTCTGGCCGTGTGCACAAACGTAGGGTCTTAGCCTTCCGGGTGTGGATGGTAACTTCCATAGTCCGCTTGGTGTCTCAGAGTGCCCCACCTCTTCTTATAAAAATAGTCAGGGCACCTGGGTGGCTCAGTCGGTTAAGTGTCTGGCTTTTGGTTTGGGCTCAGGTCATGATGTTGCGGTTGGTGAGTCTGAGCCCCGCACTGGGCTTTGTGCCGACGGTGTGGAGCCTGCCTGGGATTCTCTGTCTCCCTCTCTCCCTGCCCCTCCCCCACTCGCCCTCTCTGTATATCTCTCCAAATAAACAAATAAACTTAAAAAAATGAAACAAGAAAATAAAAAGAATGGTCAAACACACAGGAAAGTTGAAAGAATCGCATAGTCTGGACCATGCGTCCACCGTATGTCCGCTGAGACTGTATTTTCCCAGACCTGCTTTATCACGCACCAATGACCCTCCTCTCGCCAGCCAGCTGTTCATCTTTTCCCATGCGTTTCATGCCAGTGCCGGTCCCCTGCACCCCTAAACACTTCGCAGGCATATCAGTAACTAGATCTGTTGACGGTTCTTTTCTTTTCGAGGTGAGATTTGCTGACAGTGAAATGCACGCATCTCAGGTGCACTGTTCTGCGAGATTTGACAAAAGAAGTCACATAGAAGCAAACCAGCACATAGATATAGAATATGAGCTTGTTCTTTCCTGACTCTGGGGCACACTGCATCCTTCTGAGAGCTTTGGGGAAAAATGCCTGCAGGTCTGAAGAGCAGGAAGCCATGTCTCGTTTCTGGGGGGGCTCTGACCGCTTGGAAATGGTGTCTCCATCTGTGGCCCCTCTCCAGCATGTGCCCAGGACTTGACTTCTCACTCTCCGTCCCCCCTGATTGCCCTGCCTCTTGTTTTCTTTCTTTTACTTTTTTTTTTTTTTACTTTTGAGAGAGAGAGAGAGAGAGAGCGCGCGCGAGCACAGGGAGGGGCAGAGGGAGAGGGAGAGAGAGAATCCCAAGCAGGTTCCGAGCTGTCAGTGCAGAGCCCAACACGGGGATCAGTCTCACAAACCGTGAGATCGTGACCTGAGCTGAAATCAAGAGTCGGACGCTTAACCAACAGAGTCACCCAGGCGTCCTGACCTGCCTGTTATTTTTCGATCCTGAAGTATATACAGCTCTACAAGGTGGTTCTCAAATCCTTTTTTTGGAACAAGACCAAAGGAGTGCTGCATAAATAATCATGTTGGAGTCTTCAGGATATTTCAATGGTTTGTGGTGTCCAAATATGTGAAATTGGGGCTGTTCCAGTACATCTGGAATGAGTTGACACCTTATCCACAGAGCACAGACCTATGTGTATGGTGTGCATCTGTACACACACACACACACACACACACACACACACACACACAAGAATGCTTTTCTTGGTCCAGACACTGGCACGAGCTGTGAACCCATCAATGCTAAACCCAAAGAGCCCACTCAGCAGCGACCTTGCAGCCCAGGCCCCTTGCCGGACAGAAGTTGGGGAGGGGATGGCCTTGGATGTCTGCTGGCCAGCGCCACCAGCACCGATGATGGCGATTGTCCTGGAATCAGCCTGCCCCAGTGGCCAGCGCTTCCCCACTGGAGCTCTTTGGTCCGAGCTCATCTGCTGGCCACTTCCAGGGTCCTGCCTTGCATTTTCTCCTTCATCTCTGCTGGTGAGAAGCACTCCCAGGTCAGCCGCTGAAGACCCCAGCCAAGCAGGTTCCAGTTCATGGAGGGTGGAAAAGGCGAGGACCGGGGTGGGGAGAGGCGAAGGCTCTTGGCGAAAATGGGAGAAAAGCCTCCCTAACTTTTCTTTCTTCTGAACGTTGTCTGGGTCTGTCTTCCGGAGCATCCGTGACAGGTCCCATCTCATGTTTACTTAGGAGGCTATTTGATTAGAGTCTCTCTTCACTGGACTCCAATCTCATCTGTTTTTATTCACGACTGAATGCTGTTTGTTTAAGGAGTAAATGCAAGAAGGTTTCGTTTGGTTTTTGCCTTCCTCCCTGCACAGAGGGTGTGAGAACAAGCTCAAGGGATCACCTCCGGGCTGGGGCTAGGCCCGGGGTGGGGGCTGGTGTCCTCGTCAGACCGACCTCAGGGCTGCATAGAGTGCCTCATTACTGGGAAGAGGTGCCACCTTGGAAGAGGGATCCTGGGTCCTTCTGCAGAGAGGATTTCAAGGAACCATGCTGATGACTCCCTCCTAAGGGGCCATGAGGCCCAATGATGATCTCAGAAAGTCTCAGAAACGATAGCCAGGGATCCAAAATTTTAAAGATAGTGAAAGATTCTAAGTCATATGTGTGTGTGTTTATAGGTGTATATATAGTATAAAAATTGTATGTAAAAAAATATATATGTAAATTTTAAGTTTAAAAAATTACACAGGGACACCTGAATGGCTCAGTTTAGCGTCTGACTCTTGATCTCGGCTCATGTCATGATCTCACAGTTCCTGGGTTCAAGCCCCGCATTGAACTCTGTGCTGACAGTGTGGAGCCTGCTTGGAAGTCTCTCTCTCCCTCTCTCTCTGCCCCTGCTCATGCTCTCTCTTTCTCAAAACAAATAAACTTAAAAAAATTACACAGAAAATACATGGATATATTCCATGTATAATAATATACAACGGTATATAAAGCAACAGTAACCATCCCTGAACTAAATGAAACAAAAAGGGGTAAGTTCCCTTCTCTTTGTCCCCTTCTCCCACCTTCCCTCCCTGAGATGACCACTTTGGACAACGACCCGCATCCCTCCCTGCATTTCCTCTGTGTTTTCATAAAAATTAGGTACATATAGGTAGTTTTGATTTTTTATGTCAGTGGAGGTAGATAGGTAATATCGTTAGGCAACTTGCTTTTTTCTTTTTCTAGCATATGTTGGAGATCAATGCACCCAAAGCCACCTCGTTTGTTTTAATGCCTTCACAGCGTTCCATTGTATGGATGTTCCATAACTGATCTAACCAGTCCCCTGTGGTTGGGCGTTTTTTCCCACAGTGCTTTGCTCTCACGCAGAACACCGCAGTGAAGATGCCTGTACGTGTCATTTCATCCCTGTGTGTATACATCTGTTCCGAAAATGGAGTTGCTGAGTCCATTGTGATTTTGATGGATGTTACCAAATCATCCTTCGTGAGAGGTAACCTCATTCTTTTTAACCAAAGCATATTCGGTGTCAACATTTAACCATTGCAACTGGAGAGAAATAAGAAAGAGGGAGCCAACGAGGCCTGAGGCTGGAGGCTGGGGAAGGGCTTGGCCCCTGTGGGGAGCTCAGAGGCAAGACAGGGGTGTATTTGCTCTCACTAATCCCTGAAGAAACCATCACTGCTCCAGGGCTTTCCGGTTTATAGAGTGTATTTCTGTGTGTGATCAATCTCTCGTAAGCCTATGGAGTGAGGAAGGGCAGTATTACCTATTTTCATACCACTCTGTGGATGAGGAAACTGAGGCTTGAAAGAATCGCACTCAAATGACCAACATGCTCAGGGTCTGAGACTCCAACTGGCAGATATTTTTCCACTGTGTCCAGCTGCTCTCCCCTTTCTCTCTGGGTCACTTTCTGTGTCTCCACTCCTCACCACCCCCTCCACACCAAATCCTCCCCAAATAATCTGCTCTGAGGATGACCCCCCAAGCCAACTCCTCAGGCCCCCGTAAACCCAGGAATATGTCATGAGATTAGAGGTGGTCAGGATTTGCCTGAAATACCCCCCGCCCTGAGGCTGTCCCAGTGTGGGAATTTATAGATTCTTATTGCTGGGACAGGCTCAAGGACAGATGGTAGAAACAAGACTCCTTCTACCCAGCCCCTTCACCCCCCGTGCCAGAAATTTTGTTACTTAAGTTTGAAGAATAAATAATTGGGGTGGGGGGGAGGTGTGTAAATTAACACATGTGTAGAAAAGCAAAAAACCTAATTTATTTTTTAAATAATTTTTCTAAGTTTATTTCTTAATTTTGAGAGAGACTGAGAGAGCCCAAGCAGAGGAGGGGCAGAGAGAGAGAGAGAGAGAGAGAGAGAGAGAGAGAGAGAGAATCCTAAGCAGGCTCTGTAGGGTCAGTGCAGAGCCTGATGTGGAGCTCTAACTCACAAAACTATGAGATCGTGACCTGAGCCAAAACCAAGAGTCGGATGCTTAATAGACTGAGCCACCAGGCGCCTCAAGCAAAAAACCTAATTTATTCATTTAAAAAAAATTTTAAATGTTTATTTACTTGTGAGAAAGAGACAGCGTGAGTGGGGGAGGGGCAAAGATAGAGGGAGAGACAGAATCCAAAGCAGGCTCCAGTCTCTGAGCTGTCAGCACAGAGCCCAATGTGGGACTCGAACCCACGATCTGTGAGATCATGACCTTATCCAAAGTCCGACGCTTAACCAACTGAGCCACCCAGGTCCTTCACAAGAGACCTAACTTCTAAAGGTACTTTATCAAGCAGACCCCATTTGTTTTTTTGGTGCATACAGCTGACCCATGAACAGTGTGAGGGTTAGGGACACTGACCCCCCCCTCCCCAACAGTTGAATATCCATGTATAACTTTTGACTCAACCCAAACTTAATAGCCTACTGTTGACTGGAAGCCTTACCAATAACATTAATAGTCAATCAACCCGTATCTTGTATGTTACATGTATTATATATACTCCATTCTTACGATAAAATAAGCTAGAGGGAAAAAAGTTATTAGGAAAATCATACGGAAGAGAAAATACATTTCAGTGCTGTACTGTACTTACTGATACTGTAAATTAATGTCATTTGTTTACAAGATGAATCACGTGTCAGTACCCACATCAACATTGTCTTACATGATACAAAGCACTGTAGATATTCCATGTATTAATAACACTGGGCGTTAAAAGTGAAAAGATAGGGGCTGAGTGGCTTAGTTGGTGAAGCGTCCCACTTTAGCTCAGGTCACGATCTCACCGTTCGTGAGTTCAAACCCCACGTCGGGCTCTGTGCTGACAGCTCAGAGCCTGGAGCCTGCTTCAGATTCTGTGTCTCCCTCTCTCTCTGCCTTTCTCCTGCTCATGCTCTGTCTCTTTCTCTCAAAAACAAATAAACATTAAAAAATTTTTTTTAATTAAGAAAAAATGCAAAGATAATGTATGATCTATGTTTGTGTGTGTAAGTTTTAATAAATCTTAACTTCGTAACAGATTCATGTGCATTCTATCATGGATGAGCACCCACATCTGCTTTATGCATTCAGGACATACCTAATTTTTCTTAATTTTTTTGTTATTTCTAGGCTACCCGGTTCATCTGAGTTTTTCTCAAATTGCCACAAACCTCCAAAAACTTGCCAATATATTTAATTGAAAAAAAAGCTGTGTAAAAGTGCACCCACGCAGTTCAAACCCATGTTGTTCAAGGGCCAGCTGTAAATGTGTTTTTAACAAATTTCTTCCCATCCCTTTTCCCTGTTGTATTCTCACTCAGATGTGTTGGCGTCGTGTATCCGGTTTCGAATTCTGTTGTCTTCATTTCACTTAAGATCATAAACATGTCACATATGCTCTGTGGTAGGCAGCTTCCAAGATAGCACCCAGTGATCTTGATGGGGTTCTGGACACGCTAGCCCAAAATATGGCACCTTGGCATATTGAATATTTTAAGCTGAAAGAGTCTGAGGAAATAGGAGAAGCAGGAAGGTCACTCTGACCTTTCCTCTGCCTTTCTCTCCTGAAACAAGTCATAAACCCTCATGAGAGAGGTACTTTTCCTGTCCTGGCAGAAAGGACTACCAACTATCCCTGAAGAGAGACACCAAGAAGAATCTGAACAAACAGGCCTTGCTACGTTTCCCCCAGTTTCCTACACCTACCTCACATTCTCGGACCTGTCGTATTTTCACACGACTGCCCACTCTTCATCAAACTTAGCATAGAAATACTCAGGTCTGTTTTTCCTGGTTTTCATTTTCTTAGGAAGGCTCCTGTGTCACGCAAAACTTATATTAAATAAATTTATATGCTTTTCTTCTGTTAATCTTTGTTGGTTTAATATTCAGACCCAGTCAAGGACCCTGAGAGTCGAGGAAAACTTTTCCCTTCCCTACAGTCCCTATCTCCTGGAATTCACATGCCAGTGTAACCCTCTCTCCTTGAAATTGGACTAGACCTAGAGATTCATTCTTTTTTTTTTTAAGTTTGTTTGTTTGTTTATTTATTTAGAGACGTGGGAGGGGTGGGGAGAGAGAGAATCCCAAGCAGACTCCACACTGTCAGCATAGAGCCTGAAGCGGGACTTGAACCCATGAACTGTGAGTTCGTGACCTGAGCTGAAACCAAGAGTTGGACACTTAACCGACTGAGCCACCCAGGTGCCCTGAGACTCATTTCTAATAAATAGAATACAGCAGAAATGACAGGAGGTCACTTCCAAGATCACGTTACAGAGGACCGTGCCTTCCGGGTCGCTCACTTGCTCTAAGGGAAGCCAGCCGTCATAGTGTGAGCTGTCCTATGGAGGGGCTGATGTCTTAAGAGCCAACAAGGACCTGAGTGCCAACAGCCATGTGAGTGAACTTGGAAGTGGATCCTCTTCTAGTCAAGCTTTGAGATGACTACCTCCTCCTGAGACACCTTGACCCAGAGGCTCCCAGCCAAGCCATGCCTGGATTCTTGAGCCAAAGAAACTCAGAGATAATAAATGTCTGTTAGTTAAGCCACTAAGTTTGAGGGTAATTTGTTACTCAGAAATAGGTAACTAGTACCCATTCTACGGTCTACATTTTCCTATTGCTGGATGTCTGGGCTGTTTAACTTCTCATTAATATAAAATTTATTAATATAAAATTCACTTTAGTGAATATTTTCCCGTCCAACAAGCCTGTTCTGAATGTAAGATTATTTCCAGAGG
Organism: Lynx canadensis; assembly: GCF_007474595.2. Taxonomy (NCBI): domain Eukaryota; kingdom Metazoa; phylum Chordata; class Mammalia; order Carnivora; family Felidae; genus Lynx; species Lynx canadensis. The sequence continues at coordinate 38,418,122 of NC_044308.2, read as the reverse complement.
GTGACTCCATCAGGGAGATGATGAAGGTCCAGATTAAGACATGTAAAATTTTTCATCAACATCCCCAAATTGCTGTCCTCCAAGGAAAGGGGGACCAAGTTGGGCCATCAGGAGCGTCCACGTCGCCATTTCCACATGGCCCTGGCCAGCACCTTTCTTAGTCTTCCTGTTGATCAATGTTTCCAACAGCAATCAGGTAACGATGGTACCTTCCCTGCCTACCTCTCAGGGTTATTGTCCAACATGCACACAGAACCAAACATGCACATGGAACCATAGGTCTCTCCCGCAGCCCCTCAGGACCCAGAAAATCCACACATTTCGAGAAAAGCTGGCCCCAGATCCTTCCTCCCTTTACTGACCTGGTTATCGAACAAACCACCCTCATTTGCACCCACTGAGTCCAGTAACTACCCCTTGTGGCTCTGCCCGGCTCACTTCTCCTGCCTCTCAAGGCAGACTGTCCCCTCAGCTCCAGCCTCCTCCTCTCTCCAGGCCCCTCTCTTAGGCCATGAACCCCAGCCCGGTTGTTTCCATCCCCCTCTCGTTGTGGCCAAGAAAACAGGAAGCGTCTGAGTCACCCGTTGTCCCCTGGGCTTTGGTTATCTGGGCCCGAGTTCTGGAGTCAGGGAAGGACAAGGAGGGAAGAAGCTGGCTTCACAGAAGCCTGCTGTCTTGTAGAGCCCACGTTTCCAGCACTGCCTTCCAGCTTGGGGGACCCTAAGTAGCAAGTGTGCCTGGATCCTCCCCAGTTCTCTTGGGATAAAGAAAGAGCATTACCTCAAAATCTGGAGTTTTAGAGTTGGCTCTGCTCCCCACTGGCCCTGGGCCCTTGGGCTTGTCCAGTGGTTCTCAGTCTTGATTATTTATTAAAATCACCTGGAGTGCTTTAAAAACTACCGTCCCCTGGGTTCCACCCCCAGAGATTCAGGTTTAATTTTTAAAAGCTCCCCCGATGATTCCAAAGTGCAGCCAGGCTTGGGAACCGCTCCCTAAGCCTCAGTTTCTCGCCCATCAGGGCTAATGATGCCGACTTTCCACAGCTGCTGAGGAGCAAGATCTCCCGGGTGCGTTCGGGCACATCGAAAATGTAAACACTGGTGTGATAAGTCTTCATGTGTCTGCCTGTGGGAGGGCTTAGGCAGAGGTGGGGTACCCCAAGGGTTCCCTTGGCCTTTAGAACCCAGGTCAAGATGACAGCGTCAGGACATTGACAAGTGTGCTAAAGAACATAAGCAACCCTGTCTCCTGTCCCTCTGTGATCGTGCTCCCAAGTGCCAATCACCTGAGCAGAGGAAATTTAAGGGGAAAACAGCAGGTATCACTCCTGGCCCGGGCCCCAATGAGTTCTTGGTCCAGTGGAGGAGAAAATCAGGAATGCAATGGCCCAAAATACAAGGCAGAGGGATAAAAGGGTTCCAAGAGAGGAAGGTCAAAGCAGAGAATGAGATGCATTCTCACTGGAGGGAGTAAGGAAGGCTTCCTGTAGGAGATGCCATCTACCCCAGGGGGCTCCAGTAGGGTCTGGGAACTCCAGACTGAGTTCCTGAAAAGCAGGAACAAAGGCAGAAAGGTAGGAGGGAAAGTGCATTCAAGACTTCCCATGGTCGCCTGGGGGTCAGAGTGAGCATGGAGGGGACAGGACAGGCAGGAGGCCAGCTCTTCCCCCTTGGGAACATATGAGTATATACTGTGGGACTCCGTGTATGAACAAAACATGCACATTTGTTTTACACTGGGATCTCATCACTCCATATTTCAAGGATTTGTTTTTGATGTCTTTTGTTTCAGCTGGTCTGTGACTATGTCGTCACCTGTGTGCCTGGTTATCTATCTATCTATCTATCTATCTATCTATCTATTATCTATCTGTTTTCTATCTATCGTTCATTTATAAATTTCCCCAAGTTTTTGTGCCTGGTTATCTTTGATTATAGGTTGAACATTTCTTTAGAACATTACCTTTGGAAATTACTTGATGCCTAAAGTGATGTCATCTGCCTTCAGCTGGGATTCCTTCAGGCATCTGGGGCACTAGCAACCTTGGATCATGGTAGTTAGGTGTTCAGGCTTAAGACTTTGCGGGTTCCCCCGGGGAATTCAAAGCCAGCGTATAGAACTTGCAAGGGCCCGTTTGCTTCTGGGTCGCCTTTACTCTAAGAGTGCAATCCTTTGGATTTCCCAGTCCTGCATGGGGTCTAGTTCCCAGTTCTCTGCCCTAAGTTCTGTTCCTTGACCCTCTCCTGGCTCTCAGGGGCTTTACCCCACTTCCTGGCCGCTTCTTCCAGATCAGCAGACTCCTCTGTGGCAAAAATGCCTCCCGATGCTGGACTCGCTGACCAGGCGATTTCTTGATACCTTGCTAGCTCTTTGATGCTTTTAAGATTATTTAAACTTAGGGTCGCCTGGGTGGCTTAATCAGTTGAGTGTCTGACTTCAGCCCAGGTCACGATCTCACGGTCTGTGAGTTTGAGCCCTGCATCGGGCTCTCTGCTGTCAGTGCAGAGCCCGCTTCAGATCCTCTGTCTCCCTCTCTCTCTGCCTCTCTCCAGTTCATGCATACGCATGCTCTCTCAAAACTAAAGAAATGTTAAAAAAATAAAAATAAAAAAGATTATTTCAACTATTGCAGCCAGTTTTTCTAAGTTGTCTTCAGTAGCAAGGTTGGTCCAGACATCTAAATCTGCCTTTGCTGAAAATAATGGTCCTCTCCAATGTGATTCTACAGTGAGAGGGTTCCTACTTAATTTTTTTTTTTTTAAATTTTTTTTTTTCAACGTTTATTTTTATTTTTGGGACAGAGAGAGACAGAGCATGAACGGGGGAGGGGCAGAGAGAGAGGGAGACACAGAATCGGAAGCAGGCTCCAGGCTCCGAGCCATCAGCCCAGAGCCCGACGCGGGGCTCGAACTCACGGACCGCGAGATCGTGACCTGGCTGAAGTCGGACGCTTAACCGACTGCGCCACCCAGGCGCCCCCCTACTTAATTTTTTAATCCTATAATTGTACCTCTTTGTCTTTTAAATCGAGAAGATTGATAGCCAATTAAATACACTTATTTGCTATTTCTGACAATATGAAAAAGTGTTCAAGGCAATAATACCAATACGAATAAAAACACGCAGTGGGAGGGGCGCCTGGGTGGCGCAGTCGGTTAAGCGTCTGACTTCAGCCAGGTCACGATCTCGTGGTCCATGAGTTCGAGCCCCGCGTCGGGCTCTGGGCTGATGGCTCAGAGCCTGGAGCCTGTTTCCGATTCTGTGTCTCCCTCTCTCTCTGCCCCTCCCCCGTTCATGCTCTGTCTCTCTCTGTCCCAAAAATAAATAAACGTTAAAAAAAAAAATTAAAAAAAAAAAAAAAACACGCAGTGGGAGACATCCAGCCTTCATCCACCTGATGTATTTGTCTCCGGTCTATGCAGTTCTTTGGGATCTCGCTCCAGCTGTTCCTCAGGCTGCTGGGGCTGCCCTAGGCTACATTCTCCCTATCTAGGCTATTGCTTCCAGGAGAAATAAAACTGGGGATACCCTTCTGGACTTTAAATTCAGCTTGCAAATCCTATTATTCTATTTATGAGCATCAACTTTTAACAATCTCCTTTGGGAAGTCTTTGAATAATGTTTGGCCCAGTTTATAAACTTAGTTAATCAAATATCTGGGGCACCTGGGTCGCTCAGTCGGTTAAGTGTCCGACTTCGGCTCGGGTTATGATCTCACGGTTCATGGGTTCGAGCCCCGCAACGGGCTCCGTGCTGACAGCTCACAGCCTGGAGCTTGCTTCAGATTCTGTGTCTCCCTCTCTCTCTGCTCCTTCCCTGCTCACACTCTGTCTTTCTCTCTCTCAAAAATAAATAAACATTAAAAAATTAAAAAAAAAACAAGACAAACGCACGAAATAAGAGAATAAATTTAAAAAATTATTCAGTTATATACATTCAATTAATAGTTATAAGGCTGTTGCTCTAAAAGACCACATTACCTTACACATTACAAACATTAGAGTAACAAATACACACTGTTGACCTCAACACAAAAATATCAATGTCATGGTCAAGTAGCTCACATCCGTAGAGTCAAACGTTCTACAGACTTCCCAGATCTTCTGGTGTAGTTTCCTTCCAGACTGATTGGATTTTGCATTTGACCCTTAAACTAGGTGTGATAGGCAGAATAAGATCCCTTCTCCCCAAGATAGCCACAGCCTTATCACCCAAACCTGTGAATATGGTACCTTACATGGCCCAAAGGACTTTGCAGATGTGATTATGTTAAGGATCCTGAGATGGGAGATTAGCCTGCATTATCCAGGCAGGCCCAATGTAATCACAAGGGTCCTTATAAGGGAAGAGGAAGCAGGAGAATCAGACAGACAGGTGATAACCAAAGGAGAGGTTGGAGTGATGCGATTTCCGGTTGAAAGGGAGCCAGAAGCCAAGAAATGAGAGCCAATTCGAGAAGCTGAATAAAGGTGAGGGAGCAGATTCTCTTCTAGAGCCTCCGGCAGGAATACAGTGCTGCCAACACCTGATTGTAGCCTAGGGAGACTTCCGATGTCCAGAGCTATAAGAGAATACATATATATTTTCTCTGTCTCTCTCTCAAAAGAAATAAATTATTTATTTATTAATTAATAATTAAATAAATTATAAATACTTTATTTATTAATAAATAAATACTTTATTTATTAATAAATTAAATAAATTATATATTATTATATAAAATATTATAAAATATATAAAATATTATCTATAATACATTATATATTATAATAAAATATCTATATAATATAATCTATATTATATATTATATTATTATATATTATAATAAAATATATATAATAAAATATATTATATTATATTATTATATAATATAATGTATTATATTATATATTATAATAATATATAATATTTTATAATAATAAAATATATTAAAATTTATGATAATATTTATTATAAATAGATAATAAATAAATAATTTATTTCTTTTGAGAGAGAGACAGAGAGAGTGCACGTGTGCAAGCGGGGCAGGGCCAGAGAGAGAGAGAGAGAGAGAGAGAGAGAGAGAGAAAATGCCAAGCAGGCTCCTCCATGCCATCCGTGCAGAGCCCGACATGGGGCTCAGTCCCATGAAACATGAGGTCATGACCTGAGCTGAAATCAAGAGTCAGACGCTTAACTGACTGAGCCACCCAGGCGCCCCTTGTTTTAAACCACTAAGTTTATGGTAATTTGTTACAGCAGCAATAGGAAAGTAATACACTATATAAGTATAATTTTTCATGTGACCCTAAGATGTCTGAATTCAGTATGAGCCTAAGATACATAAATATACGTTCTATTGAATTTTAAGGACTTTTAAATGATCGCAGCAATAAAATTACTGAAAAAAATGGAAACTCAACTTTTTTTTTTTTTTTTTTTTTACACAATTGTGTTTGCCCAGCACACCCCACTGAAGAGGTGAAGTTCTGCTCCTTAGAACCCGCCCTTACTGAATGTGATTGTTTGGGTTTGTTTCTGATCAGACAGGGTTCACATTCTACAGCGGACCGTCCTCCGTTCTTGGAATGTGGTTTCCACAGCTACTGAGTTTCTCATGCTTTTCAGGCACCCGAGGGCAGTTGTAGAAGTCAGTTCTATCAGCGACTTTAGGAGACAGGTCCCCAGAACACTGGTAGTGGCAGCCACAGAGAGCAATCATGATGTGGTGTGGTAAGTACAGGGACAGCCAGCTGTGTAGAACATCTTTCCATCATAGAGGAGGGAGAGCGGGAGGGGGCGGTCAGGGTGATCTGGGACACATGGGCTGAGAAGGGGCACCACACAGACTGAAACTGCATCCGGCCAGGCTGGGAAACATGAACGAAGGGTTGCCATGCCTGGGGGCCCTTGGTGGGGAAGTGAGGAGACCCAGGCTGGAGCTGGGAGGGATCCCTCTGGAGCCTAGTCCTTTCGTCAGCTTGGTTTTAGTCCCAGCCCTGTCTTGTCCCTCAGTTTCTTCATCTGAACAGTGTTATTCATGCTCGAACCTTCCTCTCCACAGGGAGGCAGGAGGCCACTGGGAGGGCAGGCAGGAAGATAAGTCCAGGAAGCTTCCGTCCAAGAAGATAAGCCAGGCTCCAGCCGGTGCAGCCACTGGGAATCTGAGCCCACCTACCTTGGAGGGAATCCCTTGCCTGCTCCCCACTCCGCCAAGCCCATGCCCAGGCCTTCACTTGCACCGATGATGAAATTGGCAACAGACCCAGTAAGGGGTGTGTGAGACTCCAGACTACACCGAATGCACCAGAATCTGGAGGGGGTGGGGGTTGCAGTTCTGGGAATCTGATCACCAGGGGACCCTGGAGTGTCGCTCGAATTTAGAACCGCTGGGTCCAGGCTCAGGACTAAAGTCTGGGTCTACACGGACTGCCCCTGACCCACCCCCTTTCACTGACAGGCTCACGCCTCAGGCCTGGCGTGCTTATATTATAGTGACATTCTCCAGGTCCACCTTCCCACGGTGTCTTTGGGGTTTGCGCAGAATGCCCAGTTAAATTTTAATTCCAGACAAGCAACTTATACTTTTTTTTGGTAAAAGTATGTTCGAAGATGTGCATGGGACATACTTATACTAAACACATTACTTGTCGTTATTCTGAAGTCTAAATGACCCAGGCATCCTATAGGTCACCTGATAACCCTGCCGCCTAGGCCTGAGGCATCTTCCTAGTTGTTCAGACATACTCATGCCCCCGGTGGATATGCCGATGCTGTAAGCTCTGTGAATTGGGCCTCTCCGCCTCTGCCCAGGAGATTTCCCACCTGGGCCCGGCATTGCTGGCTGAAGTATCCAGGGAAGCCTTGCAAGAGGTGACCGCCTTGAGGATCGAGTGGTCAAATGAAGCCTGGACGGTGTCCCCATAAAGGGGACCAGGCTGAGAGAGGTTTGCTTCTAGGCTCTGACTCCCTTTAGGCCCCCAAGGAAGGGGGAGAGGGTACGTTCCACCCCTGCCCCCCCACCCCTGGCACTTCCCTACCCCTCTACCCAGGTGCCCAGAATGGTGGAAGGGCTCAGAATCAGTGGCGGTGAATCTAGATGGAGTTCTGGAAACAGACGTGGCAAGATAAGGATCCCTCCAGATGGCTCTGTCTTCGACTGGATCATCTAATTCGGGGCTTCCTTTGGGCTTGTTTCCTGGGGAGAGGGGCTGATGGCCTACAGAGGGCGCCCGCCCCCACAGGTCCCACAGGTCCCCATCTTCCCCTTGGTGCTGGCCGTGGTGGAGAGTGACGAGAGGGTCTGTTTGGGAGACAGGTCAGACCGTGAGGAGGGAACTCACCCAGGTCAGAGGTTCCTAATCTGTCAGAGCCCCCACTTCCTATATAAAATATTGAGGACGCCCTTTTCACCATCCTGCAATGAAATTTGCAGATATTATAGCCAATCCAGAGACACAAATGAACAACAAATGTACGGCTTTGATTGTAATAGAAAGGAGAAATAAAAAGAAAGCAACTGAGAATCAAATAAAATGTATTTCGGTCTGTAAATGTTTAAGCATCTCTACACTAGGGAGGACTTCAATGTTTAATTACCTCTGGCTTTTAGCTGTAAACAGAAGCCCTGAATGTGACAGTAAAATGTAGGTACTTATAGGGCAGTTGTTCTGGTGGGTCAAATACCTGCCGTGATTTTTTGAAAAGGGAATATTTCTTTTTTTAAAAAACGTTTATATATTTAATTAATTTTTTATTTGAGAGAGAGAGAGCGCATGCGTGTGCCAGGGAGAGGAGCAGAAGAAAAGAGAGAGAATCCCAAGCAGGCTCCATGCTCAGTGCAGAGCCCAACTTGGGGCTTGAACCCACGATCCCGGGATCATGACCTGAGCTGAAACCAAGTAGGATGCTCAACCGACTGAGCCACCCTGGTGCCCCTATTTAGTTATTTTTAAGTAATCTCTACACCCAACATAGAGCCCAAACTCACAACCCCGAGATCAAGAATTGCATGATCTGGGGCACCTGGGTGGCTCAGTCGGTTGAATGTCTGACTTCAGCTCAGGTCATGATCTCGCAGTTGGTGGGTTCGAGCCCTGTGTCGGGCTCTGTGCTGTCAGCTCAGAACCTGGAGCCTGCTTCGGATTCTGTGTCTCCCTCTCTCTCCGCCCCTCTCCGGTTCATACTCTGACTCTCTCTCTCTGTCAGAAATAAATAAAACATTAAAAAAAAAAAAAAAAGAATTGCATGCTCTTCTGACTGAGCCAGCCAGGCGCCCCTGAAAAAGGAATGATTCTCAATAAAATTCTAAACTGAACAAAGCACGTATCTTCCCTTGATTTGCATAGTAGTTGTATTCCAAGAAAATTTGGTGTATGCTTTTAAAGCCATACTACAAAATACTTTGTGTTTATATGTAAAACAGAGTTAGGTTCTAGATTGGAGATTTATAAATAGGTTTTTTTGCCACTATGAGACCTTAGACAACTCTTTGTTGCAGGACCAACCCCCTGCCCACCGATGGCGTCCCGGCCCCCCGTCACCATGATGACCAACACACGTGCCCACAATTCTAGAAAACGTGTCCCGGGGGCAGCATCTGCATTTTGTGGGTCAGCGTGAGGAGGCCACATGGGAAGCCGGGAACCCCCAGCTTCCAGCTTTGCCCCCCTGGGCTGACTTCACCTCTGGTTTCCAGACACCCTCTGAACTCAGCTAGCCCCTGGGGTCTGTGCCAAAAATGGTGTTTGGGGTAGAGGAAGGAGGCACAGGATACAGGACTGACTCCCCTTCTCTGTCTCCCCTTTTCCATGGGCTCTGTCTGGAGCAGGTGGGGAAGGTGACAGCTACATGTCCAACTGTGGTGGACAGGGTGACGCAGCCCCCAGGTCCCTCTTCTGGGAAGGACTTGGTTCCCTAGCCGTTGGGACTGCTTCAGGCCTCCCTGAAGGGATGGGGCCCCACCGCCAAGCTGCCTCACTAAGGTTACCCCCCCTTCTCCAGGTGGCCCACGCCCCCTGACTTATGATGCCAGGAATCTGAAGGCCTGGCCATCTCAGCCCCGCCCAGGACACCTCTGAAAGGCACACGTGCTCCAGAGCTCCCGTGGGGTTGGCTCTGCACCATAGCTCTGCCTCTCCCTCTGCCCACTCCTGCTCTGCCCACTCCCTTTCGCACGTGTTGATCCCAAGGGCCTCCTCAATAAACACCTGTACCTTAAACTCCATCTTGGAGTCTTTCCCCAGCACCCTACCTGTGACACCTGGCAACGGGCAGTGTTGGTGAGCTGTGTGACCCAAGTTCTGGAAAGCGGAGCCCAGGAAAGGTGGAATCAGTCCTGCTGGGAGCATTTGGGAGGGCCCCGGAGCAGTCAGCGTTCTCCAGAGAAAAGGACCCACTAGGGTATGTACACATGGATAGAAAGAGATTTAGGGGCACCTGATGGCTCAGTCGGTTGAGCGTCCGACTTCGGCTCAGGTCATGATCTCACGGTTCGTGGGTCCGAGCCCCGCGTCGGGCTCTGTACTGATGGCTCAGAGCCTGGAGCCTGCTTCGGATTCTGTGTTTCCCTGTCTCTCTGCCCCTCCCCCGCTCGCGCTCTGTCTCTCAAAAAATAAAACATAAAACAAAAAGAGAGAGATTTAGTATGAGGGCCTGGTTCATGCGCTGTGGAGACCATACAGTCCCATGGTCTGCCGTCGGCAAAGCTGGAGGCCCAGGAAAGCCGGTGGCAGAGCTCCAGTCTGCAGCCAAGGGCCCGAGAAGCAGGAGCGCAGTGGCATCAGCGCTGGCCTGAGTCTGAAGGCCCAAGAGCCAGGCGTGCTGACGTCCGAGGACAGGAGCAGGTGGATGTCCCAGCTCGAGCAGAGAGCACATTCGCCTTCCCTCTGCCATTTTGTTCTATTCAGACCCTCGGACTGGAGGACGCCCACCCACAGTGGTGAGGGCGATCTTCTTCACTCCGCTTACGGATTCAAATGCCAATCTCTTTTGGAAACACCCTCATAATCACACCCTGAAATACTGTTTCCCCAGCTATCTGGACACCCTTTAGCTCAATCAAGTCCATGCATAAAGTTAACCATCTCAGCCCTCCTGGAGGAGGTGGGATTTGGGCCATTTTGAAGGACAGGTAGGACTTTAAGAATCTGAGATTGGGGGGCACCCGGTTGGCTCAGTCAGTTAAGTGTCTGACTTTGGCTCAGGTCATGATCTCACGGGTCATGAGTTTGAGCCCCACCTCGGGCTCTGTACCGACAGTGTGGGGCCTGTTTGAGATTCTCTCTTTCTCTCTCTATCTCTGCCTTGCCCCTCACTTACACGTCCTTTCTCTCAAAATAAATAAATAAACTTAAAAAAAAAAAGAATCTGAGATTGGAAGATAAGAAGGGCATTTCAGTTGATTACTCTCAACATCATAGCTGATGATGTGGCCCTTGTGGTGGGAACACATTCCACAGAAGCAGGGAGGCCTGTGGGGAAGAATGGTGAGGCGTGGGGCACCTCTGAGGCTCTGAGGGTCTCTGATGGGAGAGAAGGCTGGATTGAATGGGAACGCAGGCTTTATCTGGAAGGCAAAGGGTAGCTTCAGAACAGGGAGGGTCGCTGCAGGGTCAGCATTTTCAGAAAGGTCTCTGTGGTACAAACGCACGTTGCATGGAGAGTTTGAGGCTTTTGCTGAGGTCTGAGTGAGATCCCGCGGGTCCTGCCCAGAGCAGTGGCCGTGGGGATGCACGTAGGAGGTGGCTGAGTGAGGGGTGAAGGATGGCCCCCAGGCCGGCCCCAGCCCAGAGCTGAGCATGTGAAGGATGGTCACTGGGCAGCTGTGGGTGGCTGCAGGGGACCCTATAGCTTTCCTCAGTCTGGGGAAGAAGTGAGATCTCCCCTGTCCGGGGTCTGCTGGGGACCCATCAGACGTGATGGGTTGGCCTGAGGGGGAGGGCCAGGAGAACAGGGGCTGGTATATCATGGTAACACTAGCTAATGGAACATAGAACACCTGTACTCCCAACACACGCACACGCGTTTCAGTGCCTTAACCCAATACGGTGTTCACCCTCATAACACCCTAATGCAGGTGTTCCTGGTTGGCAGGTGACTCTTCTTCATGGTGACCAAGGCTCCTCTCTACCTTGTGGCTCTATGAGGGCCTTAGTATGCCCTGTACTGTAGTCAACATCCCTGAGAGCGTATACAATGGCCCCCGTGCAGAAGAAGATTCCGTCGAGCCAATAGAGAGCAGTGATTCCGTTAGGGATAGTGAAAGTCGTCCTACACAATAACCCTCCTCTCGTCTCCCTCACACCACCCACGAAGGTTTTCAAAGGTAAGTGCAGATCAATTTGTTTATTTTTCTTTGTATTTTCTTTATTATTTTGATTATATTACAATATCATAGTCATTTTTATACGATTATTTTTGGGTTGGGGAACAAATCATCTGAGTTTCCATTATTTTTGATGGGGAAATTCACTTTGATACACAGTGCTTTGGATTATAAGCATGTTTCCAGAATGAATTATGATCGCAAACCAAGGTTTTACTGTATTAGTTTTCTGTTGCTGCGCAACAAACGATCATGCATTTGGCAGCTTAGAGCAACGTGCGTTGATTAGCTACAAGTCCAGGTGGGGATGGTTGGGTTCTTTCCTTAGAGGCCTCAAGGCCCAAATTGAGGTGTGGCTGGGCTGGGCTCTTATCTGGAGGCTCCACGGAGGGTGTGCTCACTGAGGTTGTTGGCGGAATTCAGTTCCTTGCAATTGTAGGACTGAGTGCCTGTTTCCTTGCTGGCCGTCGGCTGGGGGTTGCTCTCAGCTCTAGAAGCCACTTCCTGGTCCATGCGTGTGGCCCCTCCACTTGCAAAGCCAGCAGCGATGTGTCGAATCAGAGCTCTCTGATGTCCCCTTCTGCCACCAGCTGAAGCAAACTCGGCTTTTAAAGGGCTCGTGTGAGTAGACTAAGCCCACCCAGATAATCTCCCCTTTGTCTCATGCCACAACCACAGGAGTGAGATTTCACCGGGTTTGTAAGTACCACGCACACTCGAGGGGAGGGGATCCTACAAGGCCAAGGGTCAGTGGGGATCATTCTTAGAATTCTGCCTCCCGCAAGGGCTGGGGCTGGGCGACTTTGATCCTAGTTCCCTCCTCTACAAAGTGCAGATCATTTCATCACGTGGGAATTAAAATTATTAATCCATATACATTAGCAAACGTTTGCCAAGCACCTTCTCTGTGCTGGGGGCAGCTCCGGGCACCAGGGCTACAGCTGCAAACGTGATAGGCCAAGGTGAGGTGCGTGGAGGGTCAGCAGGACCACTACCACTCAGCCTGTGCTTGGGTGGCGGTCCCAGAGTCGCTGGCTGTGGGCTGACATTTCAGGCCTTCGTTTCCCTTGGTCTCCTGGCCTCCCCCATCCCTCTCCCCCTGCAGCCTGGAACTCCTTGTGCCCTCCCCAGGCCCAGGAACAGACATGTCCCTGTCGCTGGGAGGACAAACCACCTCCCATGAGCTCAGGCATGTAGAGCGGTGGCCTCGGCAGCATCTCTGTCCATCAGCTCCACCCAAGTATCCAGAGAATTTGTCCAAACGTTTCCTGGGACATTTGAGGTGACTAAGATAGGGCGCCTGGGTGGCTCAGTCGGTTGAGTGTCTGACTCTTGATTTTGGCTCAGGTCATGATCTCGCGGTTCGTGGGTTCGAGCCCCACATCGGGCTCTGTGCTGACAGTGCAGAGCCTGCTTGGGATTCTCCCTCTCTGTCCCTCCCCCACTTGTATGCTCTCTCTCTCTCTCTCTCTCTCTCTCTCAAAATAAATAAATAAACATTAAAAAAAAATAAAACGATTAAGACAAATAATGACTAATGACTGCTTCCTCCAGGCTGCCCTCCTGGACTGCCCATAGCAGGGCATGTTCCCTCTTGGGCGACCGTAGTCCAGCCTGCTCCTCTCCTGCGGCACTGTGAGCCATTGTCCCACTCCACTGGGGTTCCATATCTTACCTCCATTCCTGGTCTCTGGCTGGAGGGCTGCCAAAGAAAGTTGTCTGAGGAGGCAACTGACTGAAGTCCTGTAAATTCCAGCCTGGGCTCCTGTACCCCCAGCTCTAGAGAAAACAGAGGCCCAAATAGAGGCTCTTGCTTTTGAGTGGCGGCTCTAAAGGCCTAAGCTCTTACCTTCCTCTCCTTACAAGTCCCAGTTAAAGGACTCCTTCCTGTACAACTGCCTCCCTCCCCTCAGGTCTCCTTCTTGCCTGAATCTTCAATTCCAATCCTGTCCCACTGCCGGCTGTCACCCAAAGTCAAAGACACTCACCATTTCCCCGGTCCTAAAAAGTCCTCCCTCCACCCTGCCTCACAGATGTTTGATGAGTGAATAATTGATGGTGGCTGATGAGCAGAGTGGGAAGAGGGCCGCCTTCAATCTTGGCTCTTCCTCAGGGATTTGTTGGGGAAGGCTCTGTTCATCATGGTGGGTGCCCCCCGAGTGATCTGGTGCTGTATTGTGGCTCAGACACTCTGGAGTGGAGAGCTGGGTGGGGGGCACCGGGGGTTACTGGTGTAGGCATCAGAGAAGAGAGAAGGCTCCTGGACAGCTGTCAGGCTGAGGGACGTGGCCTAGGACAAACTTGGCTCTCGGGGGGGGGGGGGTCACCTAGGCACAACGGGGTTGTGTTGGGTTGTCCCTGGGGAAGGGGATTTCTTGGTTCTGACCAAGAGGGGCCATGGCGGAAGAACATTTTTTAGAAGGGCGGAAAACTCCTGCTTATTACCTATTCTTTCCTGTGAGATCACGAGCTATGCTTTGGGAGCCTTAAAACGTAGGAGAACTTGGCAGGGGATTTTACAGGTGGTCTTGGCAGGTGGGGACCACAGCCTGGGAAACACGGCTGGGCTGGTTGTGCACAGATCCGAGCTCTGAATGACATGGCGCAGGCCTCCTTTCCCGAGAGCGGGGGCTGCGTCTAGCCCGTAGAGGACACGCACGGTCATAGATACATAGATGTACATATGTACTGCAGGTGAGTTCTAATCGTCTTTCTGGAGGCTCTCTGCCGCTTTTCCTTCAGTCCAGGTAGCAGAGAGCTGGGCTCAGTGGAATGGACCATTGAGAAGGTGCGGGTTCCCTGTGATGGCCCAGAGCGAGAGGCTGCTGACCTCAGGAGGGAGGAATGCAGGTGATGATGGACAGAAGGGGGAAGGCTGCATTCTTTCCTAGCAGAGATCTGCCAGGCGTGAGCACACGTGTGTGTGTGTGTGTGTGTGTGTGTGTGTGTGTGTGTGTAACAGGAACCCCGGAGAATGCCATTTCAACGGCTGAGCTCCAAGCCAGCTCCCAGGAAAATTTCAAATTAAAAGACACTTCTTGGTCTTGCTTCCTGCTGTGTTCCCAGTGCCCTCAGGAATGGCTGGCTGGCTCTCAGGGGCCGACGCTAGGCGGGCAGGGCTGCTGGTGTGCCCAGCCAGGGCTCCTGTTTGAGGTGTCCCTGCCAGGTGTCCCGTTCTCTGCCCAGAGGCCTCCCGAGGCTCCTACTGCTCTGTGGTTCCGCCATCTTCAATGCCCAGCTCCATCCCGAGGTCTACACTGAGTGTTTGCCGTGTCCCAGCGGTCGGAAGGGTAGACAGGGGGTGGAAGGTGTGCTCTGATTCAAGGGCAGACAGAAACCGGGCCTGTCACCAGGGCTCATGCCCAGGAAGCCAGAGCGCAGTCACAGGCCCCCACCTAGCCACAAGCAGGCTGGCGACGGTGTCTGGCTACAATGCGGGGGTTCTGCTATTAAAGGAAGAAGGCGGGGGCGGGTATTGGAGAACAGTTAGCGTTTTGTCCCCAAAACAAGAGATATGGAGAGTGTGGAGGCAGGGAGACCAGGTAAGAGGCTATTGTAGTAATCTGAGTGAGAAGTTATGGTGGCCTGAACTAGCAGGTGGCAGCTGGGATAAGACACATGGAAGGATTCGAGAAATAGTTAGGAGGCAGAAGCAACAGCATTTGGTATTAATTAAATATCGAGGGTGAAGGAGTAGCAGGGGTCAGGGACAATTTCTGTATGTCTGGCATGAAACTTGAGCACATGTATTCAGCAAACATTTACGGACTCGATCCCACATGGCAGATACCATGCTTGGAGATGAGTGGCATTATGTCTGTCCTCATGGGGCGTTGGAGGAGAGAGAATAACCCCCTGGAAACAGTGGGGGAAGCTGTCAGATGCTTGGAAACCAGTCAGGATGGACAGGGGGTGAACAGGATTTCAGGGGAAGCAGAATTTACCTGAAGGCGTTAGGGGTATTTGGTGGGACTGAGCTCTCCTAGAGAAGAGGCAAGCATTCCAGAGTAAGCAGGAGGACCCAAGACGTGGAAGTAGCCTAGATGATCAGAAAAGAACTTTCTAGTGATGGTAGCAATCACCATGGTGC
This sequence comes from Lynx canadensis, assembly GCF_007474595.2. NCBI lineage: Eukaryota > Metazoa > Chordata > Mammalia > Carnivora > Felidae > Lynx > Lynx canadensis. The sequence continues at coordinate 38,402,727 of NC_044308.2, read as the reverse complement.
AGAATGAGCCCTGGCTTTGGAATCATATGGATGCGAATTCAAATCCTGCCTCTGTGCTCACGTGTTGCTGGTGAAATGATAAACTGGATTGATCTCTATTGTAGACTATTTGGCATTATCTATAGAAACTGCGAACACACGTATCTCTCAACCTAGCAATCTACCTCTCTCAAAATAAACTTAAAAAACCACCTGCCAACCCCAAAGTTACTGATTGTGAGGACCTGCTGTAGATCTGGGTCCCAGGTTCTGATCAGACCTGGGTTGGAATCCAGCCCCCCAGGAATTTATCCTACAGATAAAACCCAAGCGGGTGTGAAGCAACACATATATACAAAGCTATTTATCGTAGCGTTATTTTTGTGATTGCAATAAGATTAGAAATAACCCAAATGCCCATCAATATAGGATTGAGTACATAAATTATCTATTTATGCCCTGGAATATTCTGTGAAAAAGAATGAAGTTACTCTCTATGCACTAATAGGGAAAGTTCTCTAAGGTACATCGCGAGTGATAAAAACAAGGGACAGGGGCACCTGGGTGGCTCAGTGGGTTGAGCATCTGGCTTTTGATTTTGGCTCAGGTCATGATCTCACGGTTCATGAAATCGAGCCTCACATTGGGCTCCGAGCTGACAGGGCAGAGCCCGCTTGGGATTCTCTCTCTACCTCCCTCTCTCTGCCCCTCCCCTGTTTGTGTGCTCTCTCTCTCTCTCTCAAAATAAATAAACACGTTTAAAAAAGCAAGGCACAGATCAGTGTGTATAGTTCACTACCATCTGGGTAAAGAAAAAAGTGGGGAGGGATGTCTGTGTATTTTTTTAATTATTTGCTTGTAGGGGCGCCTGGGTGGCGCAGTCGGTTAAGCATCCGACTTCAGCCAGGTCACGATCTCGCGGTCCGTGAGTTCGAGCCCCGCGTCAGGCTCTGGGCTGATGGCTCGGAGCCTGGAGCCTGTTTCCGATTCTGTGTCTCCCTCTCTCTCTGCCCCTCCCCCATTCATGCTCTGTCTCTCTCTGTCCCAAAAAATAAATAAAAAACGTTGAAAAAAAATTAATAAAAATTACTTGCTTGTATATACATGGCATATCTTTGGAAGGGGCACACGAAGTCAGTTACTTTCAGGACAGAGAACTAAGTGGCTGGGAGGCCCGGTTAGCAGGCAGACTTTTTACTGCACTCTTTTGCGTGTTTGGAATTTCAAATTATGTGAATGTGTTATATATATCCCAGCCCTGCCATTTGATCGCTGTGTGACTTTAGGCAAGTCGCCTGGCTTCTCTGAGCCCTGGTTTTCTCTTCTGTAAAATGTTGATAACACCATCGGCCTTGTAAGGATCATCAGGGTCGCCTGGCAAAAGGGCAATGCCACACACACCCCTCCCTCCTTCATCCTTCCTTCACCATCCAGTTGCTAAGCCTTGTTGGCTCAACCTACTGCCAGGTATGAGCCACCCCAGGCCTAGCAGTGTTTGGGAATCAGGGTGAGCTATGGTTGACAACTCTTCCTTTGAATCCCCAATCAACCAAGATGGGGGGCTCAGGAGAAGGAGCAGGTTTGGGGGTGCAAAGCGTGAGTCCAATTCTGGTCAGGCCGAGGGCGGCATATTCTGGTAGAGCTCGACATCTGGGCTGGCGATAGGGATTTGCGTGTCTTCAAACCCTTCCACTTAAAAGGAATAATAGTTATAAGAACAATAATTGCTAACATGTATCGGGCACGTATGAGCACCAGCTCACTTAAATCTCTTAGTGATGCTTCAAGGTGAATGCTGTTATTATCTCCAAAGTAACGCAGTTATGAAATGGGGGGGCTGGATTCCAACCCAGGTCTGATCAAAACCTGGGACCCAGATCTATAGCAGTTCCTTGAAATCAGTAACTTTGGGGTTGGCAGATTTTTTTTAAGTTTATTTATTTATTTTGAGAGAGAGAGAGAGAGTGAGAGCGGGCACACCAGCAGGGGAGGGGCAGAGAGAGAGGGAGAGAGAATCCCAAGCAGGCTCCGCACTGTCTGTGTAGAGCCCAACGCGGCGTTTGAACTCAAAAACCATGAGATCATGACCTCAGCCGACGTCAAGAGAGTCGGATGCTTAACCAACTGAACCATGCAGGCGCCCGGGCAGATGTTTTCTATAAAGGGCCCGATAGTAAATATTTTAGGCTTTGCAGGCCACTTGGCATCTGTCATATCTGCTCAACTCTGCCGTTGTATTGTGAATGCAGCCATAGATAATCTGTAAACAGTCGCGTGTGGCTGCGTCCCAATAAAACTTTGTTTGCGGACACAGGAATCTGGATGTGATGTAATTTTCATGTATTGTGACATTTTATTCCTGTTTTGATTTTCTCCCCCAACGATTTAAAAATGTAAAAGCTTTCTTTTTTTTGAAATTTTTTAAATGTTTATTTATTTTTGAGAGAGAGAGAGAGCATGCGCGAGTTGGGGAGAGGCAGAGAGTGAGGGAGACACAGAATCGGAAGCAGGTTTCAGGGTCTGAACTGTCAGCACAGGGCCCGATGCGGGTCTCGAACCCACGAACCGTGAGATCATGACCTGAGCCGAAGTCAGGCACTCAACTGACTGAGCCACCCAGGCGCCCCTAAAAATTTAAAACCATTCTTAGCTCATAGGCTGTACAAACACAGGTGTTATGGGCCTGGAACTGTAGTTGACTGACACTCCCCGTCCACAGATTATCTGATAACCAGAAAAGGCACCACTGGCCTTCCTCAGGGTGGGGTTTTGTCCCCCAGAAAGCACAGGCCACAATGCTAATATCTGCCCTTCACTGTCTGGATGCTTGTCTCTAGAATAGAGGAGGAAGAGGCATGGCCTGGGCCCTTCCCTGATCAGTCCTGGCCCTCTGAAGACCTGGTTTGTTTTTGAATGAGAAACAGGCCTTCTGAAGGGCCTGACCTTTCCAAGTCAGTCGGTTGAGCGTCCGACTTCAGCTCAGGTCACGATCTCGCGGTCCGTGAGTTCGAGCCCCGTATCGGGCTCTGGGCTGATGGCTCAGAGCCTGGAGCCTGCTTCCGATTCTGTGTCTCCCTCTCTCTCTGCCCCTCCCCTGTTCGTGTTCTGTCTCTCTCTGTCTCAAAAATAAATAAATGTTAAAAAAAAAAATCAAAGGAACTTCCTTCAATGATAGCTGCTCTTTTCTCCTCTCTGTTCCCAAATTTTGCCTGGTCCCCTCTTCCCAGCCCTCTTCTTCCTCTTCACTTGACCTCTCTTTGTTTCCTTCGCCCTGGCCCCTCCCAACGTGGCCTGAGTATTGCTGCTGAGCTTGTGGCCAGACAGCTCCTTCCTCCTGGGAGTCCCCCTCTCCCACCTGGAGGTACTTTCCTTTCAGATAGATGTCAGCTGTGCGGCTGGGAACCTATCATCCTGGGTGACGGTTGGCCATCTGGGAGACACAGCCCAGGTTCAATGCTCCCAGTGTTCAGAGGGCAACTCCAGACACCCCCGCTTGACGTTCGAGGCCTTTCATGATTTGTCTCAGGCTTTGTTCCCACCCCTGCTGCCCTTACAGCCTGATAGAAGAGGGAATATACTAACCCATTGCTGTGCAATAGAAATACAATGTGAGCCACAGTGTAATTTTAATTGTTTTAGTAGTCACATTAAAAGAGTAAAAAGAGGGGTGCCTGGGTGGCTCAGTCCGACTTCGGCTCAGGTCACGATCTCACCGTTCGTGGGTTCGAGTCCTGCATCGGGCTCTGTGCTGACAGCTTAGAGCCTGGAGCCTGCTTTGGATTCTGTGTCTCCTCCTCTCTCTGCTCATCCCCTGCTTTCGTTCTGTTGTCTCTCTCTCAAAAATAAATAAACATTAAAAAAAAAGTAAAAAGAAACGGGTGCAATTAATAATATGTTTTATTTAACCCATCACATCTAAAACGTTATCATTTTGGGGTGCCTGGGTGGCTCAGTTGGTTGAGCATCTGACTTCGGCTCAGGTCATGATCTCGAGGTCTGTGAGTTCGAGCCCCAAGTCGGGCTGTGTGCTGACAGCTCAGAGCCTGGAGCCTGTTTCAGATTCTGTGTCTCCCTCTCTCTCTGCCCTTCCCCCGCTCATGCTCTGTCTCTCTCTCTGTCAAAAAATAAACATCAAAAAAAATTAAAAAAAAATGTTATCATTTCAACATGTAATCAATATAATAAGTATTGAGATGCTCTCTATTGTTTTAAATGTTTATTTGAGAGAGAGAGAGAGAGAGAGAGAGAGAGAGTATGTGAGCAGGAGAGGGGCAGAGAGCAGGGGAGAGAGAGAATCCCAAGCAGGCTCTGTGCAGAGCCTGGTGCGGGGCTTGAACCCACGAACTGTGAGATCATGACCTGAGCTAAAATCAAGAGTTGGATGCTTAATCGACTGAACTACCCAGGTGCCCCAAGATACTTCATATTCTTTTTTGTCTACCGAATCTTTGAGTGTTCGTGCGCACTTTATGCTAACAGTGCCTCCCAGCTCAGACTGGCCACATTTCAGGTTCTCTGTGGCCACATGCGGCAGGTGGTTCCTAGATTGGACAGCTCAGGTCTAACCTAGCCTCACCCCTAAAAACTGCATGAGTAACTACCACGTAAGTACAAGGCCCCGCTGGAGATTACACTTGGAGTTTTCTTTTTGTTTTGACTTCTCAGGAAAAGGTAAGTGGGGCCTTGGCCAAGGGACATCACACCTGTTGGAAACTCCATAGGGGACGACGGAGTCTGGCCCAGGAAGGGGGGAATGGGCTGCCCCTTTTGTGTGAGTCAAAAAGGAGACGCTGTGATGCGGGTGCCTGGAGGAAAGCGGGTGGGTGCCCTGGGGGTGCGGGGCGGTTGCCGTAGGCGTCGATCCTCAGGAGGACAGGGCAGTGGGCTCTGGTCCGTGGCAAGCTTTGAACCAAGGTCTGCAACCGCGCGCGGAGTCCCGGCTGGGGGCAGCCACTTCCTGTTACGGGCAGCAGGGAATGTCGCCAGAGGAGGGGCTGTGTCTGAGCCCCTCTTCTCCCTTTAGTATCTCGGTCCATCTTTCTCTCTCATGCCCCCTTCCTCTCCCTGCCCTAGAGCTAGTGAGCTGAGCGCCCCCACTGAACAGAAATCTACCGGTTTCTCCCTTGAGCGCCCAGGCTCCAGTCGACTCCAGGGGAGCATTCTGGGAGAGGTGGCCAGCAGAGGCTGGATCCTGGCCACCTGGAGGCCTGATCACACCAACAGGCGGCCCCTCCCCCACCTACGCCCGGCCCAGCTGACTTCGGCTTCAAACACTAGCTCCTTCCGCTCAGACTCCCTCATAAGTTACGTGTAAGTATCCGAAGGAGACTCGGGGCTGAGGGAGGGGTAGGGCTGTCCGGGCGCAGGGTGGGCGGCCAGGGTCTCTGGCACTGGTCTGGTATAAAGGGACCTTTCATTCATTCCTGACAGGTGTGTGCTGGGCCTAGGCCTGGCCAGGGCCACCCGGAGCTTTCAGCAGGATGTAATCAGGGCTGAGATGAGCCCCTCCCTCCTGAGACCTGGAGTCAGGCTCTGGCAGAAGGTCATTGTTTCATGCCGGAACCCTATGTGGGGAGCGGAAAGCCCGCCTGAGCCAACTGACCGAAGAGCCGGGTCACCTGGGTGACCAGCTGGTGCAGCCTGCTCATGGTACAGATGGACAAACTGAGGTCCCAGGTGCAATGAAGGAATGAATACCGATGCACGCCCATGGGGCTTATATCCCTATTTTACAGATGGAAAAATCAAGGTTCGGAAGCTCTAAGAGGCTGGAAGAGGCTCATGGCAGGTAAGTGGCAGAGCTGGCGTTCCAACCCCAGCACAGTGACACAACTGTGCCTTTTGTCGGGGATTCTCTTTCCCTCGGCTTCTCTAGCCTTCCTTTGGGGCTTTGCCTGGCTGAGTTTTGGGACAGGGAGGGGGATTTCAGGGAGCGAACTGAGCAGTGTAGCAGGTGTGTCTCAGGCCAGCAATTGAGATGAGCAAGAAATAAACATTTATTTTTCTGTTCTCTTTACTGTCCATTTCAAGCCCCCTTTGGGGAGTGGGAGAGCAGAAGGGGGTCGTGGTGCAAACGTAACCTCAGGCAGTGTGGGTTCTTCCCCAAGGGGTGGTTTCAACTTGACCAGCAGGCAGCTTGCTTCTGACTTCAGGGCCACCGTCGGGGGCCCGAGAATCATTCTGTGGTTCTGAGGCCTTGCTGGGACCCAGAAGCCTCTGAGAGGTGCTGACAGAACTTTCTGTCTAGACACGCTCCCCTAGAAATTCCCCTTCTTTAAAAAAATATTTTTTTTAGTTTATTTATATATTTTGAGGGAGACACAGAGAGAGAGAGAGCAAGCATGTGCCAGGGGGGCGGGGGGTACAGAGAGGGGGGAGAGAGAGATTCCCAAGCAGGCTCCGCTCTATCAGTGCAGAGCCTGACATGGGGCTTGAGCTCATGAACCGAGAGAGCCAAAATCAAGAGTTGGATGCTTAACCAACAGAGCCACCCAGGCGCCCCCAGGAACTCCTCTTCTAAGGGGGGGCTCCCCTTCATGCCAGGAACCTCAGATGTGGCCCAGGGCTTCCTGGGATAGCTCAGATTTCATCAATGGGTTCCATCATCTCTCTTCCCTGCAGCCCAGGGGCTTGGTGGGCAGTGAGGGATGTGGAGACGTTGTCCTCTGCACTCCTGGGGACTGACCACTAGGGCGTGCTGCTTGGCCGATGGCAGCCAGGTAATGTGTTCTGAAGGTCCCTTAGGGTGGAGGTGGCCTTCCACTCTCTTTCTCGGGAGCGTGTCACATCATTATTCAACCGTGAGTCCCCGGGGCGGTGGGGGCTATCATGGCCCAGCTGGGTTTTGGTTTCCTTGATCAAGCCCAAGGACCAGGGGCAGGCTAGCTTCCCCGAAGGAGAGGGGTGGTCTTGGTTTGCCAAGAATTGGGGAGGGGGTGTCCCCAGGACGAAAGACTTTCAGTTCTAAAACTAGGCTAGTCCCAGGCAAACCAAGATGAGCCGACACCCTGCCTTTTTCCCTCCCTCTCTTGTTCTCCCTCCTTCAGCCAAGTGTGGCTGGACTGGGGAGGGGTGGACTGGACTGGGCAGGGTCCAGGGACCTTCATTTCTGTATTCTATGCTTGGGACAGGTTTCCAGGCAGACGGGCGGGGGTGGGGTGGGGCGGGGAATAGGACTCCTTGTTGAGTCTGGCCCCAGCCCTCCCCACTGGCCCCAGTCCCAATAAAGGAGTAAGGTTTGTTTCTGGTGCTCTCTGTCCTCCTGTTGAAGGTGGTCCTAGGGACTTATGGATCCATAGGGCCAGGAAGCAGAGCTCCTGGGCCCATCCTGCCTCACTCTGTGACCTTGGGCAGGTCACTCCAATCCCAGTCTCCCTAGCTGTGAAATGGAGGGTTGGATTTAGAAGGTCTGTTGAGCCCCCTGTAGTGTTGTTTTGAGGCCACACAGAGGCGAACCCTGATTCTGCTCCCCCTATTTAGCCCTGGAAAAATCTAGCAGGAGGCCAACAGCTTGTACTGTTAGGCTTTGGGAAGACCAGGCCAAGGATGAAGTCCTGGGGGTCTGGACAAAGGAAGTAAATTAGTCCTGCGCCAAGAGGCCAGTGGTTAGATCTAGGGCCCCCTAGGACTTTGACTCGTCCGGTGAGCCCAGCCCTCCTCCCTGCTGGAAGCAAACTGAGGTCCAGAGAGGGAAACCGAATCGCCCAAAGAAACACAGCAAGCGGGTCATCAAGTAGGCGCTAGATGCCCGGTCTCCTGGCTCCTCCCCAGGGCTGCCTTGGCCCCTTCTCAGGACCGCTAATATTAAGAAGCATGCCCCCCATGGAGCGTCCCCTCCTGCAGGCACACCCATGCCTCAGTCTCCTAAACCTGAGGCACTCAGACCCTCAGCTCTGGCAGGACCCCACGTTCCTGGAACACTTGGCTGGGCTGCCTCCAGGGGGCACTCATGCCCCGTCTGGGCGGCCGGTCTGGCCGGAGATCCTCCCGATGCGTGCAGGCTCCTCGGAGTAGAGATTCTCAGGAGGGTCAGGAGATTCTCTGCAGAAGTAGGGCACCAAACTTTCAGCTCCATGGTATGGCTCTTCTCCTCATTAGGAGGGGCTCCCCCAGAGAGGTGCAATGATGGGCTTCAGGGAATCTGTGGGCAAAATGATGTGAAGGGGACCCATGGGGTCTTTCTAGGGAGGGAATCTGAGGTTTTCATCGAGTATCACGAAAGGCTGATATATCCATGGTGGGGAATTCTGCTCTGTGTCCCAGCAGCCCAGAACAGGGGTGTTAACCATGGCTGGTCACTTTGGCATCACCCCGGCAGGGCAGGCAGTGTTAACTTCTCTAAGTACCCAGAGAAAAAGCCGACAGAGGCCCCCCCAACTCTCCTCTCCAAAAGGGGGACCCTTGCAGAAAACTCCCTACCCATCCTGCCCCAGCTTGAGCCGCGCCTGAGGGCAGGAGGAAGCCTCGTGGGTTCACCGTCTGGGCCTTAGTTTCCACCCGTGTAAAATGGGGAAATGAATACCTGCTTCATAGGGTGTTCTCAGAGTCAAAGCTAATTCTCACGGGCTGGGGTCCGTTACCCCTGTAGAGCTGGGTATTGGGGAACTTCTAGACCATTCTTGGCTGATGCTCCTTTTCCAGAGTCCAGGCCCTCTGTCCTGAAGAGCAGAGACATGAGCAGAGCGATTTTTTGCTGGCCAGGCCTTCTCGGTGGCAACAGGAAACACGTGTAGCATGCACCCCTCTTAGCAGGCAGATGGTGTCATTAAGCTAGAATGTAAGCTCCCCTAGGTAGCAGTCAGTCTGTTTTGTTCTCTGCTGTGTCCTCTGGGCCTAGAACATTACCCAACACAGAGAGGGGTGCTCAACAAGTATTTGTTGAATAACGGATGGGGCCATGGGGGAGGGGTAGCCAGACCTAGCCAGAAACAAGGGGGGGGGGCGGGGAGGGGCTGTGACATTTTTGTGTCCAAAGGCCCAGGTTTCTGGGTGACCGTGGGCATCCTTCTCCTCTCCGGGCCTGTTTTCCGGTCTATAAAATGAAGGGATTGTCCCAGGGGGTCTCCAGGCTCTATCCAGGCCCTGAGCGTTGGTGGGCAACACAGCCACACTGTCTTGAGAGCATGATTTGATAGAGGGAAGAGGGGAAGGCATGAGAGGTCCAGGTGGTCTGAGGGGACAGGGCAGGTGGGAACACTGTGGTGAGACCCAGACCCCGACCTTGGCAGCTGGGGACTGCGGCAGCTTTCTGCTGCCACCCACAGAAGTGTTCCCTCCCTGGCCCCCAGCCCTTCACCTGCTCAGCAGAGGGCGCTACCGGGTGCAAGCTCCTGCATTTGCACTTTGCAAATCAAGCAAATGCCAACATTTGTCCCGCTGGAAGCCCCGAGGAAAGGAGGTCCTGTCTCTACCTGGGACCCTGCTCCACCCTCGGACCTGGGTTGAAATGGCCTTCACAGCTCCCCGGACCCCGGGGAGACGGCGTTAACATGATAGAAACTTCCGTTCACTTTGTGCTATTTTTTAAGCCCCGCTGCTCTCCTTTCTCTGTCTTCTTCTGAGTTACTTCTGGGACTGAGCAGACAAACACCTGTATCCTACAATCTGCTATAAAAGCCCATCTGGGAGGGGAGCTTGGGTGGCTCAGTGTGTTAAGCATTCGATTTTGGCTCAGGTCATGATCTCATGGTTCGTGAGTTTGAGCCCTGTGTGGGCTCTGTGCTGACAGTTTGGAGCCTGGAGCCTGCTTCAGATTCTCTTCTCTCTCTCTCTCTCTCTCTCTCTCATATAAATAAACATAAAACATTTTTTTAAAAGCCTATCTGGGAATATAATTAGACCTATTTTGCTGTTTAATTTAAACAATGGATTTCATCAGCAATAGAGCATGTATTTCATAGTACCAGTGACCCACGACTATTAAAATGAGATTTCCATCAGTCCTTCTGAGAAAGTTCTAGCATGTGACCCACTCCCCACCCCAACCAGCACTGTCTCTACCAACCACTGAAATAGTGGTAAATACAACCCAATTGCATTAAAAATTACTTATAGCGGGGCGCCTGGGTGGCTCAGTCAGTTAAGCGTCCAACTTCAGCTCAGGTCACGATCTCGCGGTCCGTGAGTTCGAGCCCCGCGTCGGGCTCTGGGCTGATGGCTCAGAGCCTGGAGCCTGCTTCCGATTCTGTGTCTCCCTCTCTCTCTGCCCCTCCCCCGTTCATGCTCTGTCTCTCTCTGTCTCAAAAATAAATAAAACGTTAAAAAAAATTTTTTTTAAATTACTTATAGCAAAAGTAGTAGGTGCTTTGGGGTGAACATGGCAGAATTAGGTGAGATTTTTAAAAAAATGAAAACTCTCCCTTCCCCTCCATCTAATATGAACAGTTTAGTGTATCATGCCAGAAGTTTCCATGCACACATGAACTATGCACACATTTATGTAATTTTGTACAAACAAAATCGTAAGTTACGTATTCTTCTACAATGTGTATACCGTTCAAGTCTGAACATGCGAATCTCCCTGTTGTTTGCATGACCTCATTAATGGACATTTGGGTTGTTTCCAGCTTTCCGTTATTGCAAAAGGTGCTGATATGACACTTTGTACCTAACCTTCGGACACTTGTATGAATTTATCTACAAGACAACTTTCTAGAAGAGGAATTACTGAGTCCAAGAATATATCAATTTAAAATCTTCATAGAGGGGCGCCTAGCTGGCTCAGTCAGTGGAGCGTATGACTCTTGATCTCAGGGTTGTGAGTTTGAGGCCCACGCTGAGTGTGGAGATTACATAAAAATAAAATCTTAAAAAAAAATTCATAGCTCTCACCAAACTGCCAAAATCAAAGTTTTGTTTATTTATATGTTGATAGCGTGCAGTTGTCTAATTCACCACATCATGACCAGGCCATCTTTCCGATCTTTATCTGATGGGTGAAGGTTGTATCCCAGTGTTTTAATTTGCACGTCTTCAACTGAAAGTAACATGGAACACTTCTTACATTTATAATTTTCCTGATATCTGTTGCCCCACTTTTAAGTGGTCTGTTTCTTACTGATTATAAAAGCACATTACATATGAAGGACATTGTCAAATTAAGCTTTGGCTTGTCATAATTACTGGCAAATATTTTTTCTGAATTTGTTTTATTGATTTATGTTTCATTCCCAAAATCTATGTAGTAACGGCTATCAGAATTTTCTTTACGAAGTCCTGGCTTCTTTGCTGAGTTGCATTTTTAATACTACCACCCCTGTGACTGGGATGGTCCTCAATCCACACACTGAGATTGAGGGGAGGAAGCGTTTTGCCATTTGCAGCTGAAAAGCGAGCGGTGCAGAGGGCCTGCAGATATCTGGGGCAGCCAAGAGACCGCATGGTGTGGTGGAGGAAAGTCTAGACCTTAGTGCTCCTCCCGGCTGCCCTGCCCCCCTTTGGTGCTAATTTTTCCAAATGCAAAGTGACGGGGATAAGAGGATTGAGTTCCAAGCTCACTTCCTGTGTTAGCATTCAATGAGTCTGTTCACACCGGGTGTGCCCTCGCACAGGTTGCTTCCCATCTTGGGCATTATTTCTTGTCCTCCATGAAAGGTGGAAGTAGAACCGGGTGAAGGTCAGGTCCTTTACAGCTCTGATGTGACTCCACAGCTGAGTTTCCCAGCATTCCTGTCTCAGAGGCGCCCGGGGAGCAGTGAAGAATACCAATACCTGGTCTCCCCCCCGCGCCCCCCCCCCCCGCCCCCGCCTTCCAGAACAATTAGATTGGAGCCTCTGGAGGTTGGGTCTCAGTAGGTCTTAATGCTCTCAGCTCACTGATGCTCCCTGTGTCTGGGGTGAGCCTGACCAGCAAGCTCCAGGAGACCCTGATGCCGATGCTGCAGGTTCAGGACCGCACTTACAGTAGGAGGTTGGCAACACCAGCATCCCTGGGCAGCTCCTGAGAAACGTCGTCTCACGTCGACCCCCCAGTCTGGCTTCCACCGTGCTTCTGTGCTGCTTGGGTAAACATACTTACCCTCAGATGCAGGGCTTTGGAAATTACACTGTTGTATTTGCTTTCTGACAATCCATCAAGTCGTGCACTGATGATCTTGCCAGGGAGAAAGGGACAGGTTACCCTAGACCCCGGAAAGGATGGGGAGTCCTGATTCAAGTGCACTTTGTGGTACAGGCCAGGCACACAGGGGCGGTGTTTGGGAGTCTGGGGGATGATGACGGTGCGTGGTTTTTTGTTCTATCTCTAACACAGAAGGGAGAAGAGAAGGGATCCAGCTCAGCTACCAAACAGTTCCCTGGGCTTATGCATATTTGAAATGGATCTTGGGTGAGCCTCAGTTTCCTCATCTGTACAATGGGGCTAGTGATGCCTCCTCCTCTAAGCTATTCAGTTTTGGGTTGAATAACATTCAAGCAAAGCAGCTAACCTAGCACATCGTAGGTGCTCAAATCAGTCCAGTCCAGCTTTCGGTGGGGGCTTACCGTGAACAGGTTATGGCCGGATCTTGGTGCTGGGGACACGCGTTGTGCCTGGTGAGGTCAGACAGACCTGGCTTCCCCTCGCCAGCGATCATTTCATCCCCGTGCACCTCAGCCGGCTTGTGTGTTCAACGCGGAGAGTCCAACCACTTTGGTAGCGTTATCATAAGGATTAAATGGGGCCACGTGTGTGAAGTGTGGAGGCCAGCACCAGGCCCAGAGCCAGCAGCTCTGTCTACCCTGGGGGGAGCCCTGGCTTCAGAGAACAGAGTCCCCTTTGACTCTGCTGGCCACCGCGGTCATTCCTGCACAATCACCGAGCGCTGGAGAGCAAATATCCTCGCCCCACCTTTTCCTTGGCTGCAGCCCCTCCGGCCAGCCAGGTTTGGGTTGGCGGGCAGGGCGAGTGGCTCGGCTTTGATGTGAGCCGTGTTGAAGCTGGGAGATGGAGGTGCGGGGCTCCCGGCCTGCCTCGGTAGCTCAGGGCCAGCTCCTGCTCTCCCCCAGAGAGCTCCTGCTCTCCCCCAGAGCCTGGCACGGCCCCGCTGCCTTGGGCCGGTGGAGGGAGGTGACTTGGCATCAGAAGTTCCTCATACCATCCCTAAGACATGGGCATGGTTGTTATTCCCATTTTATAGATGAGGAAACTGGGAGGATTGCTCCCCAGCTCTGGGGACCACCAAGGCGCACAGGAAGGCAAAAGTGCCTCCTGATTTACCGTGAGTCTGAAAGTCCAAAGCATTCTCTGGAAGGCACTTTGTCTCCGGAAGCCCGTGATTTAGATGGGCACATCAGACCCCAGAAGGGCTAACACATGCCCGCACAGGTGTCCCCGGCATCTGGCCCTGCACCCATGCCAAGGGAGCAGGGAGGATGAATCAGACATAGCCTTTGCACGGGCATGGGTTCAAATCCCAGCTCTGCCTCTAGCTGGCTACAGGGACAGTTCCTCTGGACCTCAGTTTCCCCATCTGCCAAACGGGATGTAGGGAAAGTTAAAGTATTGTGTGTGAAAGTGATTTTTAAAATTGTACTTGGCTTATGCAAGTGAGGCATTATTAACACTCCCAGCTAAAATCCAAGTCTCTGTCACTGAAGCATAAAAAGCACAGGAGAGAGTGGGAGAGGGGCTTTGGCGACTCACACAGGAGCCGACATGGGATGGGACAGGGAGGATTACTTCTAGTCAGAAGGCTGGTTGTCTTGCCTCTCCTGCTGATTTTTCAGAGGAGGAGAAAGAAGACCAGAGCGGGGTTCTGCCCAAAGAGTGGAGAAGCAGGAATCTCCCTGGATCTCTGCAGGACTCCTGTACAATCTGGGAAGCTGCTTTAACCTCTCTGAGCCTCAGTTTCTCCTTCTGTCGGTCACACAGGGACGTGCCAGACGTGTTTCTGAGGCACGAGTACATCTCACGGAATGAATGACCCAAGGGCCCATCAAGGTGGCCCCCCAGAACCAGGCTTAGACTGAATCAGACCACCAAAGAAGGGGTCAAGTTGGGGAGCCCCTCCTGGTGGGGTCCTAGGAACTTGTAAGGGAGGAGATGGCCTTGGAGAGGATAATGGCTTTGTCTCCTCTGACTCTGCGGTGCACAAGGTGGTCCTAAGTCCTGAGGAGGTGAGGAGGAAGGTGAGGATGCCAGGGCACCGGCGTTCCAATCGCAGGGTGGGACCTGATTCTAGGACAGAAGTCGGTCTGGGGGGCCAGGCCTGGGGGCCGGAGGGGAGGAGGAAGAGGAGGAGGCAGGAGACTGTTGCCAGCCAGGAAATGTCTGCTGGCTGGCGTCAGGCATTCGTGAGCTCGCATGCTTCCTGTAAGCAGGGCACGCGAGCCCGGTGACCTCACCCCTCAGACATTCTGGGACAGCCCCCCATTCCAAATGGGCCGTCCCGTTGTCCCCTGGGACCACAAAGGGGCGGCAGTGCGGACCTTTCAGCATTTAAACAACACCCATTCATCCAGCACTGTTTACCCAGCACCCACTTTGCGCGGGCACCATGCCAGGCACCAGCTCCCAGAAGGAAACTTTGGAGCTCGGGGGCTGATGGGTCTACCTTCTTCCAGCCAGTCCCTTGCACCTGGAACTGGCGCAAATCTCCTGGGTGCTCTTGTGGTTGGTACAGTGAGGTCATCACTGTTGGGGAAGATTCCCTAGAACGGGTAAGCCCAGAGAGGCGGGTCTAGGGATGGCCGGCGAACATGGATTTGGCCCCACTCGTGCCAAGTGCTGCGTTGGGGGTCTGCATCTCTTGTCTCGTTTAAGTCCCCAACAACCAATAGGGCGTCATCCTCCTCATTTATAGAGACACAGTCTCAGGTGAGCGAACTTGCTCCGGGTCACACGGTTTGTGCGAGTCTGTGCCGGGACACGGACCTGGGTCTTTCCCGACCACGAAGACCTCAGATACTGAAACCAGTACAACCGAGCCCCTGGCCCCCCACCTACTAGCCTCAGTTTTCTCATCTGTCAATTGGGGCTCGTGGTTTCTCATCCATAGGATTGCTGTGAAGGTTGAGTGGGTGTAAAATGGATTAAAAAAAATGCCTGGCCACTGGCTGAGGCAAGAGGCCTCAGGAGACCTCGTTCAGAGGGTTCCACCTCCCAGAATTCTCCGGCCACACGGGACCTGGAGAAGTCCTGAGCCTGTCTCTCCACCTCCGGGTCTAACCAGGTTATTGGCAAGATTTGGCAGAGTATACGCCATCTTGCTAGGCATCTGGGCAGGGCCAGATGAAGAAATGAGGGGAGAGGAAGGTACACCTTAAGAGCAAGACTCAGTACCCTGTCACCCTTCCGCTCCTCCTTCAGGTACTGGACGATGTTGGGGGTGAGGAAGGACCATCCCATGCGAACTAAGGAGACCAAGGCAGACCGCCATAATGGCCACCTCTTTGATTCACACTTTGCTTCACGAAGATACTATCTGCCTTAGCTCATTTCATCCCAAAGACAGCTCTGTGAATTGCTAACATTATCCTTATTTTGCAGAGGAGCAGATGAGGAAAATAACCCTTGGACAGATCTACCTGAGGCCCCTGAGCTAATGAGTGTGTGGGATTTAAGTCTTTGGCTCCCCTGGGGAGGCTTCCAGAACCAGGCAGTGGAGGGGGCAGGTTCCCACTAGAGAAAAGAACAGGCCTCGCTTTTGACAGCTGTGCAGAAGTCTTGCAAAAGCTTGAAGGCGGGTGAAATGGAAGTCATTGCAATAAAACACCCTTCAGAACTTTCCTCTCTCCTGCGCCCTCCATTATAAGAAAGTTCTGTATCACGTCTACCCTAAAACCCTATGGCTGCAGTTTCCACAGGCTCGCCTGGGCTGACAGGCTGCCTTTCCCATGGGACTACACCAACCTCAGGCTGTCTAGACGGTGCTGGGGACCTGGTAGGGGTTCTGGCTGCCATGGCAACACCTTCAAGCTTCAGTTTTGCCATCTGTTCAGTGGGGATATTGGTAAACGGAGTGACGAGAAGCTTGTATGGGGCACAGCCTGGAACGGTTGGCCCAGCAAGTTTTCAAGCTGACTTCCACTCTTCCCTCCTTCAAGCTCTCTTGGAGAGCTTGCTTGCAGATGGTACCAGAGAAAGGGGAGGCCATTCAACTCCGTGTGAAGAATTTTGGGCATGGGCTGCAGAGAGCTGAGCTCAAAATCCAACTCTCTCTCGTACCAGCCTTGATCAAGTCTGTCACTTCCCTGACCTGCGGTTTTCTCATTTATAAAACGAATGCCCACCCCCAGAATGGACTGCCTCCATTCAGCTTCAGGCACTAACCCCCCCAGAGGGGAGATTCACAGTCAGTATGGAGAGGGTAATGTTCAACCCAGAGGAATGCCTCAACGTTGGTGACATCTCAGGGCAGTGGGGAAAAGGCTTCAGGGCGAAGTTCAGGGGAGGGTTTCCAGCACCTCCTAAAAATCAAATCACCTACATTATTAGTTACTCAGATAAAAACCTGGCTCAGTTACTCCTAAAGGCAAACCAAGTTGATCCAGGAAGGGACATAGCTCCTGGGAGACAGAATACCCAGGATGGAGACAGAGGCCCTGAGTGGGAGTAGGCCGGACCCCGGGCTCCTTCTGTTGGCCTGCTGCAGTTGAATCCAGGCCAACGCGACAGAAACTTTTCGAGCTTTTACTATGTACGGGTACCATGCCAGGCCCTTTGTAGGATCAGGTGAATTGTGGATCAGACATTAACTCTGCCCTTAAGAAGCTTACAGTTGAGTGGAAAGAATTAATGATAACATGAATAGGATCTCCCTATGCACCCCTGCCTCAAAGGCACTTAGCACAGAACCCGGTACATAATAGGTGCTCAGTATATTTTGACGGAACGTCACCTACGAACTGGACTAGGAGGCAGACCCGGGGTGGGTCATTTATAGAGGGCTTTGACGGCTGCTTACGAGCCCTCTGCTCTTCCATTCGTCCGCTGATTCTTCGTCCAGACTGATGAAGACCGTAGTAGGGCGAAAGCCCAGCTTCTCCGCACTCCTGCCCCCAGCCCTCATCTGAACTCTGAGGAGTCTCCGGATGTGAGGAGGAAGTGGCCAGGCTGAGGAAGGCAGGCTCATTTCCAGTGCGGGGCCGGACCGCCAGCCCCGGGTCCTGTTTACACCGCAAGGCGGACGGGCCGACAGGACTTGGCGGCAAAAGTGCTTCTGCCTCTGAGAACAGAAGAGGCTGGCAGAGCCCGGCCAGGCCCGGCGCGGGAGGCCTGTGCCAAGGGGAAAGTCAAATGTAAAGAGTGTTTCCTCCCGGCCAGGCAGCCCCAGACTTTTGTCTCCAGTCTGCGGGCAGTTCCTCCAGTGATTCATAATCAGCAGGAACTTATAAATAAACCCCACCTCGGCCTCACACCACAGGCTGGCCTGGGCCTGGGGGGGCCTGGGAAACAGGGAGGCTGAGGAGAGGCCCTGAGAAGGCTTGGGGCACCTGGGGGTGGTTGGCTGCTGGGGCAGGGGCCCCTCTGGCTGGGCTCAGGCGTTGTAGGGCCGTTAGCCAGCCGTCCCGTTTTCCACTAGAGGACTTGGAAATTAGGCCGCTGGTCTGGGGCAAGGAACTCTGCAAGGCCTGGGTTTTCATCTGCTCCCCTGGAATGTGGTGGATGAAACCAGGTAGAGTTTTGAAATAGCCAGACTCTAAGATGTATTTTGGATATAATTTCGCATTGATGGAAAAAGTTGCAAAAAACATAGAACAGAGAACCCCTGCATAGCCTGTAACCAGATGCATCAATTGTTTACAGTCTGTCCTATGTTCCTCCTTCATCTTCTTTCTCTCCAGAACCACCTAGAAGTAGGCTTCCAGCATCGCCCCTCTATGGCCCCTACGCCTTTAGCGTGCTTTTCTTGAAACAGCCAGTGCTCGAATTCCTGACTGACCACTTAGTAAGTATATTCCAGGGCAAGCTGTTCAAGTCCCACATCCCCCTCTGTGAAGTGGTGCTATGAGGGCCCCTCACTGTGGAGAGCATGAGAAGTAACTGGAAACATCTGCTGAAATAATAATAATAAGCACAGCTCATTATCATGTGCAAAGCAACTTGCACATATTATGTCATTCGGCCCACACAATATCCCTCCTTTTCTAATGAAGAAACAGCCTCAGAGATGGTGTATAATTTGTCACACAGCCAGCTAGGCTTTTCTGCCACGAACACTGAATCCTGGGCCTATCTATCTATCTATCTATCTATCTATCTATCTATCTATATGCGATTTATTGCAACCAAGGCCTGGGTTTCTAGTGCCTCAGTCTCCCTGTTGTGCTATGGACACAGGGATCTCTGGGATAGGATGTGAGATGCTTCTGCAGCAACCTAGCACTCCCGACCCCTGGAGACCAGGTAGGAAGGAGCCCTTCCTGTGTCGGGGCCGGAGTGGAAGCTTCCTCTGAATTCTTCTGGCCTCCTTGCGATCGGGGCTCAAAACTCTCTTGCAGATTGTTTCTGGAAACTCTGGGAAATCTGACCAGAAGACCCTGAGCCTTCCTGCCTCTGCAGAGGTCCTGCAGTGATGAGGGCTGGCCACCAGATGGCCCTACACAGGCCACAGAGCTCTTGAGGAAGAGACCTTCCTCTGTCCAGTGTCTTAGAGCGGCCGCTCTCTCCAGGTATGTTCACACTGCCATCCTGTTAGCCTCTGGTGCAGCCAAGGAAACTGAGGCCACAAGGGGCAGTGACCTGCCTTACTTGGCTCACACGTTGTGCTTCCCAGGGGTCGTCACCTTGGTTGAGCAAGGCCCCAGGGACTCTGACAGAGCTGCTGGATTTCTCTGGACCTCAGTTTCCACATGTGCAGAAAAGTAGGAGTCATTTCTGCCTGGCTTTCTTCAAGGGTCCTGGATGTCAGGTCAAACACCGAGCCTCAGTTTCCTTGTCTGTGAAACTGGTATAATGGTAGAGGCTGTTATGGGTCACAGTGGGTCTGAATAGCTGCCCACATCTGAAGTGCTCTGAGGCTTTAAGGCTGCAGGCCAGAGTCTAGCCACCTACGGGTGAGATCTGCACCTGCCTTCAGCTCGCTCCCAGAGCAACCTCATTTATAAACGGCAGTACAGGACTTTAGAGTGTGAGGGCGCCCTGGGGCTCGTGTTACGGGTACCTTCCATCCCGCAGTTTGAGGAACGTCCAGAGGGGGCCAGTGATTTGCTCAAGGTCTCACAGGCCCTCCTGACCACGCCACAACGCAGATCCACTAACCCTGGGGACAGCTGTTATTAACTCTTTTCTCTGCCTAGAGAGAGACCCAGCAAAGAAGTCCATGTCGGGGAGGGCTGGTACAGCTGGGGCAGGAATGGGCATTTAGGGGGCCACCCGGAGGCCAGGCTGCAAAAGGGCTCAGCTCAGAGCCCTCCCTCACCCCAAAGTCTTCCATGGAAAACCCCCTCGGGGCTCACCTGTCCAGACCCCGGGGCGTGGGGGTGGGGAGAGTTTTTAAAGTTTAAACACTCTCCAGGAACATGCTACATTTCTGTTCATACAGTGTATCTATGATTTTATTTATGAAATAAGGCTTCTGTTCTCTGTTAATTAGTGGGCTCATGCGGACCCTCTCCTCTAGCTCAGGATGTGGGGCACAGGGGGAAAACCAATAAAAATATAAAAATATGAAATTCCAGATGCACTGGGCGGGACCAGCCTTCCTGCCTGGGGAGAGGGAGGGGCACATTACCCCAAATTAGTAACTGTCCAGAACCCCAGGCCGATAACATGCCTATTTGGGGAAGAACATGCTAGTAACTTGAACTCATTCATACTTAATTGTAACTGACTGATGGAGCGGCTTTTCCTTGAACAAGTTTGGATGGGGGAGGAGAGAGAGAGCAGGACCCTGAGAGCCCAGGAGTGGGACGGGGAGGAGCAGGCCAGAGGGTTGGGGGCCCCAGACATTGCCAGTACTGCCCACATATCAGAAGGAAATGGGAGATCTGTTTTCAGGGGAGGCTTGCCTGGGTTGCAGAAGGCACAGTCAACTCAGGAGTCAGAGTTCGTAACCTGGGGGAGAAAACCTGTGACCTAGAATTTCCCGGTCAGGAGGGATTGGCCAATAGATGCAACCTTATCCATCTCTCTGCAGAACTCCACCCCCCCACACCCCCCAACTGGCCTGGGAAGCAGGAACTGTCATCTCCACTTCTCTCCCAGTAGGCGGAGGCCCAGAGAAACAGAGGGATTTGCCCGATAGTGGTGACATCGAGTTAGCGTCAGCACGCCTTAGAAGAAAATCAAGGTGTCCTACTCAGTTGCTTTTTACTCACATTCGGCCTGAATATGGAGTTAGGCCGAACCGATTTCTGGCTCTGTGACCCTGGACAAGTTAATGAACCTCTCCTTTCCACATCCATAAAATGGGAGTGTTATCTCCTATCTCCCACTGTTGTTGACGGGATTTGATACGGTATGAAAGGGCCTAGCACACAGCAGGCCTGCAATGAACAGTTTTTAGGGCAGCTTAATGCATCAATCAATCAATCAATCAATCAATCAATCTCCTTGAAAATCCTTTGCAAAGGTACCATGAAGACTTAAATTCTTTTGGAGGGTTAGGTAGGGGAGAAAGAGGAAGGCTTTAGGATTGCCCAGGAGCCGGGAGGGTGAGGGAGGCATTGTGGCAGGCGAAATGTACACAGTGGAAGGGGTGTTCTGGAGGCTTGGGGGGTCCAGAAGGGTAGTGTCAGGATGGGCATGGCCTTGAACGCCGCGTGGAGAAGTCGACGGCTTGCTGTGGTCTGGAGATGTTTGATTTGGGCCAACGGGGTGATTAAAGGGAGGGTGTGCGTGTGTGCGTGAGTGAATTTCCATCCACTCCCAAAGTTGTTTCGCTGCCGGAGAGCCGCCCGGTTATGGCTCCTGGCTGCCCCGTGTGCGGCCTCCCCCAGCCTCCTCCTCCCTGGCTGTCTGGCAGCCAGCTGAATTTTCTGTGGGGAATTTGTGGAATTTGAAAAGGCAGAATGCAAATGCCACTGGTGGGGATTTCCTCGTCAGCCTCCAAGGGGGAAAAGCCCCTGTTGGTGGGGCAGCGGAAGACAAGTGCGCAGCTCTGGGTCCCGGGCCCTGCGTGCCCCACGCGCAGGTGGCCGGGGCAAGTTCCGCAGGCCCCCATCTGCGAAAGGGGGGCCGCGTCACCACCGCTCTCGAGCTGTCGGAGAGCCAGGCTCGGAACGGAGAGCCGGCCTTGCGCCCTAAGAGCCTGTCACACGCCCCGCATGGGAGGTTGCTAAGGATTCCTCGGTGCCCTCGGCTCACCGGGGAGGGAACGAAGTCCAAGGGAAGAGTTCTGTCTCGGGCCACGGGGGCAGACCTGGGCCGGGGCCAGGAGCCCAGCGCGGCTGGGGGTGGGGGGCGGCCCCGAACCCCGCGCCGCCCCGGGCCCCTCGGGGCCGCCCCGCCGCCCCCGGGCCGGCCCTCTGCGGGCGCCAGAGCCGGGAGCCGGGAGCCGCGCCCGGCCGGGGCGCCTCTATCTCCCGCGGCCGCGGCGTCTCCGAGTCTCGGCCGCCCGAGCGCCGGGCGTTATCTGCTCTTGCCCGGCCGGGCCCCTTCCCGCCTTCCCGCCGCGCCGCTCCCGCCTTATCGGCCGCCCCCGCGAGCGAGCAGGGGCTCGCGGGCGCCGGGGATGCGCAGAGCCGGGGGTAGGAGGGTGGGGGCTCCCCCGGCCCTCACCCAGCCCGCCCCTCCCCAAGCCGCCCCTGCCCGACGCGCCCCCTCCCCAGGATGCCCCCTCCTTGACAAGTGCCCTCCCCGCTATGCGCCCTCCCCAAGGTGCTCCTTCTGCTCGGCCTCTCGGCCTCTCGGCAGAATGCCTCCTCCCAGACATTCGCTTCCCCGACAGGCCCCCTCCCCGACCAGCCTCCTCCCCAAGATTTCCCCTCCCCGACTTGACTTGCCTCCTTCCCAAGTTGTCCTCTTCCAGACATGCCCCCTTCCCAACAATCCTACTCGGTGGCGAGGTACCCCCTCCCAGACATGCCTCTTCCCTGCCTGCTTTGCCCGCTCTCTAACAAGCCTCTCTCCCCAAGGTGCCTCCTCTAGGCCAAGCTGCTGGGGGTCCTTTCCCCAAGGGGCACTGCATCAGAAAAGTTTTCTCGTTTTTTGTTTTTTGTCAAATGTGGCCTTCCCTTAAAAGTCAAGCCTAACTATGCTTAATCCCATGTTAGTCACGTTTTAAAGGATTTCACAAAAGAGACAAAGTTATGCAGAGCAAAACAAAACACAGAAGCACCCAACTTTTAAACCCACTAGACACAAGGGCTGTCCTGGGAAAGGGGAGTGCTTATCTACCAGATCTTTCTAAAATGCTTTCGCTCAGGGCTCATTGTGTTAAACGGGGCACCCCTTGGAAGCTTAGTTTGCCCACCGGAGTGTTTGATACTGTAGCACATGAAGCTCCCCATGGTGCCGGTGCAGAGAATGTGGGTGCAGACCTTTGTAATAACAATTTGGCAGTAGAGATGGAAAGCCATAAAAGTATTCATACCCTTTGACTCAGTAATCTCTTTCTGGGAACGTATCCCAAGGAAACAGTTCAGCAGCAGCAAAAGAAAAAAAAAAAAAAAGCTATGGGTTCATCAATGTGTTATTTGTAAAGCTGGTAAGCATATCTTCCTAAGTGAAAATACAAGTCGCTTGGAACTGGGTTGGAACCCACCATGGTCACCCACAAACCTTAAGCGAATGTCCTAACCTCACTGGAGTTCCGTTTTTGTGCCCGGAAAGTGGATAATCCCACCACTCAGAGGACTTTTGTAAGAATTCCAGGAGACAACCTGTGAAACATCTAGTTCAGGGTCTGGGTAGAGGAAGAAAAGAAAACATGTTTATTTTCCTCCTTTCTCCATCCTTAACAGAAGTGAAGGTCGGGGATATTTCAAGTCACATTTGTAAATACTGAAGAACAGGCACCTGGTGGTTAAGAGTTTGAGATTTTTGAGTCCTTTGGTATTGGATTAGATCAGAATCCTAGCTTCCCCACTTATTTCCTAGCTGTGTGATCTTGATAAGAGAATGAAAGATACAACAGAACAGTCCTACCCCATAACTGTTGTGAGAGTTAAAGGACGTAATATATCAACGTGTTTATGTCTGAGCCTGGCATGTAATAAGCACTCAATAACTGATAGCTATTATTATTATTATTATTATTATTATTATTATTATTATTATATAGTCTTCAAAACTGGAAATAACTTCAATACCCTAAATACCACAAGTTAAATAAGCCAGTGAATCATTCAGTGGAATATGATGCAGTTTATTTAAAAAGAGTAAGATAGGGGCGCCTGGGTGGCTCAGTTGGCTAAGCGTCCGACTTTGGCTCAGGTCATGATCTCACGGTTCGTGAGTTCAAGCCCCACGTCGGGCTCTGTGCTGACAGCTCAGAGTCTGGAGCCTGCTTCCGATTCTGTCTCTCTCTTTCTCTCTGTCTCTCTGCCCCTCCCCTGCTCGCACTCTGTCTCTCTGTCCCTCAAAATAAATAAACATTAAAAAAATTAAACAATAATAAAAAGAGTAAAATAATCAGTATAAACTAATGAGGAAGGATGCACAGGAAAAATGCAGAAAGAACTTGGCATCCTTATGGATAAATGACCTAAATATGAAAAATCAGAAGTAAAACTATGAGATGAATGTTCTAGGAAAAGTCTTGTATAATCTTGGGGGTAGGGAGAATCTTCTCAAGAAGCCGGGAGCCCATGAGCATGTAGGAAAAGACAGATTAGACCAGATAAGATGTTTAAATGTCTACATGGTAAGAGACTCCACAAACAAGTCTAGAGACAGTAGTAGATGGGGAGAAATATTTGGTGTGTATAAAATGGATAAAGGGTTCGTGTCCTTCGTATCCCTTTTGATCCCTCATATGGAATCCCTACAAATTAATTGGAAGAAGTCAAACAATAGAAAAGTGTACAACATCACTTCCCAGAAGAGGAAACGCAAACATGAGAAAGGCAGACAACCCTCCCAGTTGCTGGGGAAATGCAAATAAAAATATAAACTAAATACCACTTTTCGCCAAGCACTAACTGTTAAAATACAAGTGGGCATGCCTTTTGCCCCACCAATCCCACTTTCAGAACGTTATCCATATTATCTATCCATAAATAAAATATTTTTACTATAGTGTTCTTTATAGCGATAGTCTCAGTGTCTGCCTCTAGGGCATCGGTGGATGAATTTGGTTATATCCAAATGGGGGAACACTGTGGACTGGGAACGAGCTCGTTGAAGAAACAAGTGTTGGCGAGGATGTG